>NC_071269.1:21250574-21615574 GCF_023375685.1 Ictalurus furcatus
CAATGAAGACGTTTAAAACTACCAGAGCTGTAATTGACCTGCGTGGAAGAAGATGCAGGTGTATTTTGCCCCCAAAGACAAAGAAGAGGATGGTTAGAAAGGGAAAATTCCTTCAAGAATCAGAGTTGAATATTTGCAGAGGATGGTAGCTTTTTGGGGTCGTGACGTCTCCGAAGGATTGTTATACAGAAAAGAACCAAATACTGTTATATGTAGTGAAGGATCTGTGATTTTGAGGGGCTTAATTTTCTCCAAAGGCCCTGGGATCCTTGTTAGGATATATTGCATCATGGACTCCATTAAGTATCAGGAGGTACTTACAGAGTCTCTGCCAAGAAGCTGCAACTCGGTCATGGTTGGGTCCTCCAGTAAGATAATGGTGCAAGTCATATGTCCAAATCCACAAAAAAACATTGTTCAATGACCATAAAATTTTTTTTTTACATGGGGTATGTCTCAGCCAGCTCAGTAGTCAGGGCACTGATCAGGGAGTCGGCCATTTTAAGTTCTGTCTCAATTGCAAAATCCTTCCACTGGATCGTTCGCGCCCTAAAAAAATCCCACAATGCACCACAAATCCCAGGAAGCATCAATGCTCACTATGTTCGCTTCTAGAAATTGTCATGTTTTTCTGAAGCCTCTGAGCTCAAAACAGAAAATGGGGGACGAACTAACTTTCATCTGACTTCCGTCTACAAATGTAAGTAGCTTGTTATTGTAGCTCTCAAATGATTACTTACGTTAGAGTTATGTTACGTTTTGAAACTTTATTTGATGTTCTGTATATGGTTTGATTGACTCTAATGACTTTTAAGTGTTTAATTATATATATATATATATCTTTTTTAACCCACTAGTTAGCCTATGATCCTCCTGGACATATTATGACAGAAATACGTGTGATTAAGCTAACAAATTTATATGACATGTAAAACTTCAATATTTTTTTTATGTTTTTAATTTTTGGTGAAGTTTTACAATGCGTGTATGTAGTCATGCCGCTGGAAATTCAGTTATCAGTGTCCCAGTGTGTAGTGAGCCAGTGCCCAAAAACTCATGTACACGATATACTGAGTCACTACCTACTGAACTAGGGAGCTGGTTGAGACATACCCATGGTCATACCAGTCATCTGAACCACACTGAAAACCTGTGGGGTAGACTGAAGAGTAAAGACGACAAGAGAGGTCCTAGGTCCCTGGAAGATCTGGAGAAATTCTGTATTGAATATTCTCCAATCAAGGTATTATAGGCGAGGATTCGGTGCCGTTATGCTGACGAAGAGAGGTACAAATTATTAAACGCAGGGGTGCCAATAATCATGACATACATACAATTAGTATATATTATAGATTTTTTAAGAAAGTTTTTTTTTTTTAATTTACACTAATTAAAAGTTAGATTACTCTCATATTTTCATTGTGAGATTACGCTAATGACCCCCAAAGATATTGTTTCATGACCTCAAAAGTCATTTTTCTTCTGGATTAAAACTAAATAATGACTCACGAAACATCCCAGTATCAGAAAATAATAGACTTGGTGGGTGTTGCTTCATTGGCTGAGCATTTATCAACCCTCATCCTAAAGATCTACCTTCTTCTGGTTTAGTTCTTATCTAACCCCCCCACCGGATCCAACTAATCACTGTCTTCCAAGGTCTTTGATTCACTGTTGGAAGTGAACCAAGCACAAATCTGGAGATAATGACCATTGCCATAGAGCACTGTTTACAAGACGCTGACCTAGGGCACTACTTAAAGGTTTAGTGTTTTCCCGACTCTAACACACATGATTCACCTCATCTAATTACAGATCCTTTAATGAGTCAAATTGAATGAATTAGAACTGGGAACACACTCAACTGGACTGTCTGGAATTGACAAACACTGTCCTAAAGGACAAGGATAATAAATAAATAAATAAATAAATACAGAAAAGCAGCAAAGCAACATCCAGGTGAAACCGGTAAGACACTGTTGGGAGCAAAGAAAACCAAATACACTCTTAAAAATAGTGTATTAAACAGATTAATTAGGCCAATGTCATTGAGGAACTGTTTTTGGTTCCCTAAAGAACCATTTTAGGTTCAATTAAGACCATTTTTGTATAGAATCTTTATCTATTTTTGTCAAGTCAGTTGTATGCAATGTATGTAATGACAGTTTTGTTTTTGTTTTTTTTTCTTTGAGTTCTCTGTAGCACCAACAAAAATGGGTTAAAGATCCATTAATTAAAATATTATTTAGGAAGACAAGACAGGAGTGGTTTCTCTATGCTATCACTCTATTTCTGAGCGTAGCACATTAGCCCATGCTCCGATCTGTGCAGTTTAGAGAGAAACATGGTGGGTTTTTTTTTAATACAAAAAGTTATAACTGTAAGATAAGATAAGATTTGTCTGTAAAATGATTAACTTCATAAAGTGCCAGGCCACGCTTAAAGATCTAGACATTCCTCATTCTTCTACATAAGTGCATATCAGTTTTACTCTAGTTACTGAATAATTCATAGCGCTCACTGAATAATAAAATTTAAGCAGCTAAATTGTTTGGTTCGTTATTCTGGATAATTGTATCTCAGAGACATGGATAGAAGGCTAAATTTATGGATAGCTTTTGGTTGAACACCTTTATAACCCTGCATGAAGTTAGAAAAGTTGAAGTGACAGACATGTTTTTTTGGTGCCATGTCCACTTCATGAGTATTTAGGACGTGGACGTGTATGCGTATAGAGTGTATGAGTCTGTGTTAGGACGTGGACGTGTATGCATATAAGGTGATGTATCAATTTACTGGTAAGGAAGTGTGGATCCTGGAAAGCGATTAGAGAGAGAGAGAGAGTGAATGGGTTGGAGGGTGGGAGGTGGTGTAAAGGGGGTGGGGGGTGATGGGAAGGGAGGTGCTGCTGTGCTGTTTCATTAGGCTCTGATTATGGCGCCTGATGCAGAGTGACAGTGTGCAGATTGAGTTGCACAGCCACTCTAATTCTCTCTATTAATAAGCATCGTTCCACACTGCCGTCCCGGACCACATTTATTAATCACAATTTGTCAGCTGTCTTGCGCCCCACCCTTGGTCGTGTTTCTCTCCCGCCCGCCCTCCCTCCCCCTCGCCCTCCCTCCCCCTCGCTGTCCACTTATCCCTTGCTTTCCACCTCTCAAGCTGAGAGATATGGTCAAGCATACTGAAAGCATGCAGCCCCACTACTCCTCCTCTTTAAGTCCACATTCATTTTCTGCAAGGGTTTAGGGATTAAACAAAAGCTTTTCACTCAAATGTGAATGGCATATTTATTTGCGCTATTGTTCGTGCTAAGTGGTAGTGACGTTTATCTGGAACATGGAAAGATTGTAAAGATATGCTAATATTCTGCACTGCATAAGACTCATGGGTGGTGGATTCAAATGATGGCTATATTTAAATCCTTATACGCAAATCAGCAATAACATTAAAACCACTGACTGGTGAAGTGAATAACAGTGATTTTCTCCTTACAATGACACCTGTCAAGGGGTGGGATATATTAGGCGGGAAAAATGGGCAAGGATCTGAGCGACTTTGACAAAGGCCAGATTGTGATGGCTAGACGACTGGGTCAGAGCATCTCCAAAACGGCAGGTCTTGTGGTGTTTACCCGGTATGCAGTGGTTAGTACCTACCAAAAGCGATCCAAGGACAGACAACAGATGAACCGGCAACAGGGTCATGGGCGCCCAAGGCTCATTAATGCGTGTGTGGAGCGAAGGTTAGCCCGTCTGGTCCGATCCCACAGAAGAGTTTCTGAAGCACAAATTGCTGAAAAAGTTAATGCTGGCTATGATAGAAAGGTGTCATTACACACAGTGCATCGCAGCTTGCTGCGTATGTAGCTGTGTAACTGCAGACCGGTTAGACTGCCCATGCTGACCCTTGTTCACCGCTGAACGCGCCTATAATGGGCACGTGAGCCTCAGAACTGGACCATGGAGCAATGTAAGAAGGTGGCCTGGTCTGTTGAATCATGTTTTCTTTTACATCATGTGGACGGTCAGGTGCGTGTGCGTCACTTACCTGGGTAAGAGATGGCACCAGGATGCACTATGGGAAAATGTAAGCCGGTGGAGGCAGTGTGATTCTCTGGGCAGTGATCTGCTGGGAAACCTTGGGTCCTGGCATTCATGTGGATGTTACTTTGATATGTACCGCCTACCCAAACATTGTTGCACTACACCCCTTCATGGCATCAGTATTCCCTAATAGCAGTGTCCTCTTTCAGCAAGATAATGCGCCCTGAAACACTGCAGAAATTGTTCAGGAACGGTTTGAGGAACATGACAAAAAGTTCAAGGAGTTGACTCGGCCTCCAAATCCCCAGGTCTCAATCTGATCGAGCGTCTGTGAGATGTGTTGGACACATCTGTGCTGGACACATCCATGGAGGCCCCACTTCGCAACTTACAGCACTTAAAGGATCTGCTGTTAATGTATTGGTGCCAGATACCACAGCACACTTTCAGAGGTCTTGTGGAGTCCATGTCTCTACGGGTCAGAGCTGTTTTGGTGGCACAAGGGGGACCCACACAATATTAGGCAGGTGGTTTATCTAATGACTGGCATTAGATTTCTCCAAAATATGCCAAAAAACATCTTATAAAGAGAAGAAACCTAAAGCTAATCTTGGCAGTTGTAATAACCCGGTTAATGTGAAATTGCATAGTTACATATTAAGACGATCCTCAACTTATATTGACCATTTTTATTCTATACTTTCAATAACTATATTAATGGACATCTTCCACTGCTCAGCAGTGATTATCATACCTGTTTGGGATATTACACAATGACATTAATTAAGCGCAGATGGAAAAGGCAGATTTACAAGGGGGGTGTTTTGCCATATTTTTTAAAATAAGAGGACAACATCGTCCAGAAGTTGTGTATATCCATGTAGTTACTGTATATAACAACAAACAGCTTTTTTGCATATTTTTACATTTGTACCTTATTAAAGTTTTGCACGCCACCGACTTTAAAAAAATGCCACTTAATTAATCTGCACACTAACATTTAATGGGTGAATCCACTAATCACAAGAAACCAGCTATGAATATCACCTAATAACTTTAAACACAGCAAAACATACGGTACATATCTTTTTAAGTGAATAAAGGCAAATTTACTAACTGTATCTAATATTATTCTACTGCACTGGCATATGACTTTGCTTCTTTAACAATTTATAATAGTTACTTGAAGTAAAATTATCTGCCAGTGCAGAAGTTACTTAAAATTAATGGGATAAATCTTCGCCTCACACCTCCAGGGTCCGGCGTTCGAGTCCCACCGGGGCCATGTGTGTGCGGAGTTTGCATGTTCTCTCCCCATGCTGCGGGGTTTTCCTCCGGGTACTCTGGTTTCCTCCCCCAGTCCCAAGACATGCATGGTAGGCTGATTGGCATGTCCAAAGTGTCCATAGTGTATGAATGGGTGTGTGAGTGTGTATGTGATTGTGCCCTGCGATGGACTGGCACCCTGTCCAGGGTGTACCCCGCCTTGTGCCCGATGCTCCCTGGGATAGGCTCCAGGTTCCCCGTGACCCTGAAAAGGAGTAAGCGGTAGAAGATGGATGGATGGATGAAATCTTTACTTTGTCTAAGTGACAAATGAAAAGAAAAACCAACATCAAATGTGTTAGTTATCCTTTAATTTGTCTCACATCTGTAGGTTGAATAGGATTTATAATAATCTCATAATGATACATTTGCTTATATTAAAGATGCTTTAATACCAGCAACCCACTTTTTCCTGTATTATAATATAAATATGTAAGTAATAATGGACTAAACATGGCAACAGGGCGGCTGTGGATCAGGTGGTAGAGCGGGTTGTCCACTAATCGTAGGGTTGGCGGTTCGATTCCCGGCCCACGTGACTCCACATGCCGAAGTGTGCTTGGGCAAGACACTGAACCCCAAGTTGCTCCCGATGGCAAGTTAGCGCCTTGCATGGCAGCTCTGCTACCACTGGTGTGTGAGTGAGTGTGTGAATGAGACACAGTGTAAAGTGCTTTGGATAAAAGTGCTATATAAGTGTGCCATTTACCATGTACCAAATTAATTCTACAGTACATTGTTCCATTATTATTAGGCTAATATGAATAATTAGCAATAATCCATAACCAAATGAGGTTATAGTCCCCTGAATGGCAATTATCTATTATGAAACTTCTCATTTTCATAGTTTAACTGCTAGTTTGTACAGTTAACATTTTTTTTAATTTGGCACGAGATGGATATGAGATTATTTATATAGTGATTTTCTCACCCAACGTAACCTGATTTTTGGCGTTATTGGCTCAGAGCTTGGAGAATTAGCTAATTGAGCTCTAAATCGAGTCAATTTAGAAGTAATGAAACCATACATTGCCAAAAATCCATTCGATTGTCAAAAACTCATCTCTAAATGATCAGCATGTACCCAAGGAGCATGCACGTTTACACAAACCTGTACTTAGCTTGAGTGTGCGTGTGTGCATATGCCTTAAGTGTGTTCATTATTGCTGCATTATTTATTTATTTTTTAAAATTTATAGATGTTTTTTTTTTTTTTTCTCGTGTAACTTTCACATTTGTTCGATTTGGCTAATTATTGCAGGCTACGTGTTCTTGATATGTGCTGCGCCACTCCACAAGAGCTTCTCATCAGCAGGTTGCTGGTGAAGGGGTTGTAAGGTGAGTATGCCATACACCTGTGCCTGGCCCTTCTTTCCTCACCCTCACCCCCTCCTCCGAGGCCCTGTACTGTTTTCCTTAAGCTGTCCTGCTGTTTGGGGGAAAACAAAGCCCATTTTCATGTGCAAATGTCAGTCAGTCAGCTCCAAGCAATCACAGCCGCAGCTTCTCCAGAGGCCCAGTGCGAGATAGCCGCTGAATTATTTAACAGCTCAGTGTCACTGGGCTCTGGGGTCACAACCTTCTAAAGTGATGACAGAAAGTGTTCCCTAGCTCCCTCCCATTCGCTCCCATTACCACTTATTTACCGCTCCCTATTCCAGGCAGACAAAGTGGAAGCTCTCGCAGGGGATGGAAATCAGTCTTGCAGTCTAAACAGTGTCATAACACACACAAAAACAGCACAACAACATTTACCCACACTCACTCGTTGGAGAATAATGCAGGGCTCTACACACTCTCATGGAGACTCATAGAGACTAGTGATACAGTAAGCAGAACAGAGGTACAAACCCCAGCAAACACTGCATGCTGCAACAAGCTAGGAAATAGAAAGAGGAGGGCAAGACAGGATGTCACATCCACCCAGATTTTAACTTGTATGGTGACCCATATCCTGCATGCCCTTTTGTTATCCCATTTCCTAGCATTAAGTTGCATGCTCTCAGTGAGTTATTGAGTTATTGATAAAATTGTCTATATCAGTGATCAGATCAGATCAGATGTAACTAGAGACTTGAGCAATTGCCATGTGCTGAGCATGCAGGACAGAGTTTGACTGAAATACACGTGTGTCTTAGTTTTGCACATTTCTGACCACAGAATTTCACAAAAATAAGAATCCTAAGATTCACGTTTTGTGCAAAGTAAATGCACTCAAAATACTATGGAATGTTATGTAAAGGTAATATTAATTATACAAATATAACATTATGAAGGGGGGCATGGTGGCTTACTGGTTAGCACATTTGCCTCGCACCTCCAGAGTTGGGGGTTTGATTCCCACCTCCGCCTCATGTGCACGGAGCTTGCACGTTCTCCACGTGCTGTGAGGGGGTTTCCTCTGGGTACTCCGGTTTCCTCCTCCAGTCCAAAGACATGCATTGGAGGCGTGTGCGATTGTGCTCTCTGATGGGTTGGCACCCCATCCAGGGTGTCCCCCACCTTGTGCTATGAGTCCCATGGGATAGGCTCCAGGCTCCCCTATCCCTGAACTGCGTACTCTCCTGAACTGCTTACTGCTAAAAGAAAAAAACATTCCTAATTTGTGTTGTCCTGATATATCTCATACATAACCACTATTCTGTAGTGCCTCAAAGCTGTTGTTTTTTTTTGGCCCTGCTGGAACAAAATCTTTTGCTACTTCTAGTTTATCATGCAAAAAAAAAGTGCTGTATCTGTCAGCGTTTAATGTGTGTGAAAATCATATTATTAAATTAAGACGATGTTCTGTTCATGATGATGTTTATTTTCATCAGCAAGGAGAGAACTGAGCAGCAGATACAGCTTCAGAGCCCAGCAGGGGAAAAAAAAGTGAAGTAAGTTCCTCTGCCAAGATGCTGTGGCAGGATCAGAAATGGGCAGAAGATTCGGCTGATCAGTTCCATGAATGAGGAAGAGGAAGCGTCTTTAGTAGAGAATACGCCTGCCAAACAGGCCCAGGAAGCATTCAATTGTCACTTCCTTCTGTTCAAAATACAAACTTGGCATTTTGAAGCAGCAGGCTACCTTTAAAAGCCCTTGTCTGGCATCACTAAAGATGAAATGATCGTGTCTGTTAAGTGAATCGAATTAACTGAATCTTGTTTAGTTAACGATTTGTTCGGTTTGCCCAAACGCAGCCAACACTATTATTGCACCTACTGAAATGCTGGAAATCTCCAGCTCAGATCAATAAACGTGACTTACTGAACTCAGTGCATGGCAGTGGCCAATACCGAATTGTTCACCTTAGTGACTTACTCATAAGACGCAAGCAAAACATATCTAGCTCCTACAGAAACATGCAATTTCGTCTTTAATTTATTTATTAATTTTCATATGATTCATTTACATGTGATTCATTTTCATATGATTCATTTTCATGTGATTCATTTACATGTGATTCATTTACGTATGATTCATTTTCATGTGATTCATTTTCATGTGATTCATTTACGTATGATTCGTTTACATGTGATTCATTTACTAACGAAACATGCAATTTCAAGATAATTTCTGATCAGAAAAGTAGGCTGAATCTGCCCAAGTCTGCATCTGAAGCACTATTTGAGCGACATAAGACTTCCAGACATACATATGTCTGTTAGGTACATCTCAGAAAACGTATAACTGATTCACAGAGAATTAGTGTATAAATCACAGCGATGAGAGTGTCTTCATGTTGCATGTGTGGTCGACACACAAAAACTCCATGTGTCATATGTACACCTCAAGTTGTGCTTGATTATTAGTATGTGCGTAACATGTTTGTAGACTATACCTGTGCTTGAGACTTAGCATCTTACATAAAACGATTTTTAAGTGCTGTCTGTTATTGTCTGCCAATGTGAGGCATGAGGACATTATTAACCCTTATGCCGACTTTGATATTTAGCCTCTGCTCTGAAGGATAAAGCCCTGATGAGATCTGGAAAGAGAGAAAGTAGACCTTTAGTGGTTCTGTGACTGAGTGGGGAATCACCACCTGGGTCATACAGGTTGATAATGAGTATGGCCCAAGGATGAACGTGAAATAGCGTGGTCATGAGTTTCCTGTTAGAAGATCAGCCTCAGCTTTATATCTACTAGTTTCATTTTGTCTCTATTTCTTCTAAATGATCCTCAGCACACGCACCTAATGCAGCCTCTGTTGGTGCTCTTAGTTATCCCACATCAATGCTAGCGTCTAGTTCAACTCTGCACTTGCTTAAAGTTCAGATTCGGGTGCTTCTTAGCTTTGATTTCTGCTTTTAGCTCAGCATGATTCGCTGTCGCTGTTTCTGTTTCTAGTTTTATTTCAAATCCTGTTCTTTGCCTCAGTCTTTGTGTCTGATCCTCTTTCTGTTCTTGACCCTTTATCTGCCCCAGATCTCTTCTGTCTCAGCCTCTATTTCTGCATTTACCTCTGCCTCAGGCTCTTCTCCCATATGCTCCTGTTACCTGTCTCATTCTAGCCTCCATCAGTGACCCCGTGTCTGCCTCAGCCACTGATCCTTTTCCAGTGTCAGGATAATCCTCTGTTTGTGACCCGGTGCCTGGCTCTGCTCCTAACCTCCTGAGTTACGCGTGTCACGACGGAGAACTCCTTTCCGTTCGTTTCAAGCTCTGAAAAAAAAGCCGTTTTTAAAAACAAATGTCTGCACGTCAAAAGGTTTCCTTGTAACGAGATTAACGAGAAGTACAGTTAAATGGTTTAGTTCGTTTCTCAAAAGGAAGTTTATATTAAACGTAAAAGTATCTCCGAGCAATACATGTATTTGGGACATAATGAAAGAGGGACCTGTTTGTTAGACACCACGTGGACGCGAGAGAGAAGGATGGAAAGATTGAATTCTGTGGTGTTACAGACCTTTCTATCTGTCACAGCAGGACACTATGTCATCCTTAAAGAGGGCTCATCTTTCTTCCTAACTTCAGATCTGACAGGAACATGACAAGGGTGTGTGCTCTGCAGGAGACACGCTGAGTGACACGCGCTCACGCTCGGCTCACGATTTACAAAACAATATGAGACACTTGAAGGTTTCGGTGAAGGATTAACTCTGTATGAAATGCTCGCAACACTTTTCATAATACATTGCAGTTATTAATATTTGTTTAACGCAGGAAATAATTGAATGCTTTCCATCCTGTCATTCCTGGTCTGTTGGGTTCACTGTTTAAATAAATCCTTCACTTAAATGTATTTCATTATTATTATTATTACTAGTAGTAGTAGTACTAGTAGTAGTATTTTGCTTTATTCATATCCTTTCCTTCATATCATGTTCCTCACTGGCGCCTGCATTTTCAAATATCTAATACATTACACACTTGCCTGTTATTAGACTATTTGTTAATTTCGCCATTAAGTGAAATGCTACGAAACACGAGAGTACGGTTTGTTAGTGATACCCACGGCGTTCCCATGGAGATATCAATACCGTGTTCCCTCATTAGCAAATGCTAGACTGCAGGAAAGAATCCGTCTATTTTTCTCTACCTATTTCTCCAGTTCATATTAATATCACTCCCTAAAACCATAATCTTTTCTTCTTTTTTTTTCTTTTCTTTTTTTTTAGGCTGAAAATGCAGTCTTGGTCTAATAATTGCACACCAGCTGTAAGGACTTTAGCATAACCTGTCTAATGCAGATGCTCATGTTATTCACATAACAAATATTTGCATATTTGCAGTATAGTGTATTTTCCCCTCTTAGCCAGGCGATTTCTATACTGAATATGGAGAAGCAAATGCTAAAAAGGCAGAGCGTTTAACATTTAAATATTCTTTATGACTTATATTTTTTCCGAGAACTTTACGATTTTGGAGGACATTGGAGGTCTGAATTATATTTATTATATCCAGGTGCTATTAATATATATATATATATATATATATATATATATATATATATATATATATATATATATATTTATATTTATATATATATATATATATATATATATATATATAATCTGTGTCTCGTTTCAATTATCAAAAACAAGCTTGGGGATTTTTGTCACATAATATTACTCTGACATGGATGTATACATAAGGACATCCACCCATCTTTGAACAAGCCCCCATTTTGATCATTCCTCATTGTTACTGAGGTGCAAGGAAAGAAAAAGGGATGTGCAAATAAATAAATAAAAAAGTATTGACAGATTGTTTGGTGACTAATGCTTGCTTGCTGTCAGGGATTTTGAGATAGATCGTGACAGTAAGGAATTGCTCTTTCTGTGTCTGTCTCAGTCTGGCTATCCCTTTGTCCCCTCCTCTTAACTCTCACCACTCCCTTGTAAAATAATGTAATGTGCCGTGCGGTTGACGCATTTATGTACTTGCTGGAGACACGCATACAACGCATACCAGATTTCCACAAGGTTTTTTATAAAGTGATGATCTATCCAACCCGAGAACAGTATGACTGATCGAAAGCCTGTCATTTGCCTGTTGTTCAGTTAATTAATTAATTGAATCAGATGCTGTATAAATCATCTTTGGTCTTAACTAATTTAAATCCTCTGTTGCATAACGTTTCTAGTGCAGTCATGTAGCATCAGAAAGGCACTTGGTTTGGTATAAATGGCGTTTGAATTATTCATCTCGGGCCGTCTGTATGAGAGCGTTTTAGAGACGTTCTCACTAGGCCTCAGGCCATGAATAATTGATCATATCTGATTAAAGTTTGCCAGTGATTAGTCCGGACTTCAGAATTGATAAAAAGATACACCTGTGTTTGTGGTTTCCTCTGTATAATACTGTCTTTGCCACCTCTTCTATCATATCTGCTGTAATAAGGAACCTTTCTATTTTATAGTAGACCTAATACGGTCAAGGCATTTTAAATATTTGATATTTGAAAATGATATTTAAAGAATTTAGAAATGGTATTGGAGTTTGTAGAGTAAATATACAAATATATATATATATATATATATATATATATATATAAAATAAATCTCTCTTCAGTATATAATAGTGGTTCTTTAGTGCACTGGTTCTCAAAGTTGGGTCTATAGAGACCTTCAGGGGTCCATGAAGCAAAGCTAGGGGGTCTATCATTTTTTTTTAAAGGTATGTTACTGCAAACTTTCAGTACCATTTTTTCATTTATTTAAAATAATATCCACAAACTGAGTGTTACAAATACAAACTTCAGACTAAAACTTTACACAACTGTTTGACTGAAAAGAACCCAATACACACCAGAATATACATTATTAATTTAGGACTGTAGTTTATTTCAGCACTTTTTGCGCATCCATAAAAAATAATGCACAATTACTTATATAGTAGTTTATATTATATATAAGTTTATATTATATAATAGTATTTATATGCATTACTTTTTTATAAAAGGTATCGTTGACAAACAGTAAACTGAAGAAAGTCATTGTCGGTGACTCTGGGTGTCTGCTAAAGCTAGCGGCATCGCATTACATGCGTATGACGTCATGCGCTGTCGACTAGGAAGTGGCTTATACTTCCGGGTAGTAAAAAACCGCTCATGTTCCATTTGAGAAGATATTACCTTTCTAAACTTCATACACTAGACGGTAGAGTATATAGTGCATAGTGTAAGTGTGTAGTACTTCATTTGGGACACAACTTTAGTATTTACTCTCCAAAAACTCTTATGTTTTCTGAACATAAATAAGGTAATGAGTAAATGTACCCCGTGCCACGTGCAGACCAACTAATCTATAATAAGATTCACTGACAATGATTTTCATAATCAATTATTATCGATTAGTTGTTACAGTTCTAGTTTCTCTGATATCCGATCCACCATTTTTTGCTGGTATCAGCCTGATTATGATGCTGGGTATCAAATCGGTGCCATCTCTATTTGTTTGTTTTGTGATAACATCACATCATAGAATCAGAAATACTGATTTAATGTAACACTTAAAAACTGAGATCAAATGCAGCTTTGGCTTTTGCTGCTTGCTAGACTATTGATAATATACATATGGCTATATCTGATACAACTTTTTTCCCTTTGAAGATGCTCCACATCACATGTTTGAATCTGGAAGTCTAGGAAGCAAATTTGTTCAGGCTCTCTGACTGAGAGGGATGGCATACTCTCTTCCCTGTCAATCAAAGTGACATTTTGGGCATCCTTGAGCTCAGGTATGTGGAAAAGGGCAGATGGCGCCTTCCTCTGAGTGTGTTGTGCTACCCTGTGACACCATATGAGCAGTAGATGTAGTAGCTGGCTTCATGTGTCTTAAAGGAAGCATGTGCCGTCATCCTTCCTGGTTGGTAGCTGTCACGTGATATAGGAGAGCTGACTAGCGGGAAGGATTTGGTAGATGACCAAGTTGAGGGGGAAATGGGCAAAAAAATATATATAGCCCAATTTCCTGCCAAGTCTGGACATCCATGATAAATGCTGTGTAATATAGTCACTACAATCCTGGTGTGCTTGACGGATAAATCCGAGTAGGCACACTCACTTTATCAATGAGCTGAATGTTAACACATAGACTTGTCACTACTTTCTGAAAGAGCGCCCTTGATGCTGACTGAAATGTAAGTGCTAACAGCCAGAACTAATGATACTAGAGACTAACTGATACTTGCACTTATACTCAAATAGTCAGTAATTCGTCCTGCCAGCTACAGCGAATCCCTTAATGCACCCTTGTTCCAGCTGTTGATGATCCGTTTCTGTGACGTCAGGTGCTGCTGTGGGATCACTCCTATCTGCTTGTAACCTTCAAACTCCAACTAAAGATGGCACTTTGAGCTGTCTTGTAGAGCGAAGCGCTGAAATGCATGGCAGAGCACAGGCTAAGGAGGGATGGAGAGAGGGAACGGGAGAGGGAGAGTGACAGTGACTGGTAATGACAGTGGCTACACATAGTGACCTTTAAAGCGATCACAGAAGCATGATGGCAAAGCTCAAGGTGACTGAGTGGGTGGGTGTGGGGCTTTTTTTTTTCTCTTCTCTTCAGGGAGGAGTTTAGGGAGAAAGTCTTACATTCTGAAAGAGACTAGATGTGATCGGAGGAGCGATGCTGTCGGGGGGGGTGGAGGAGGAAGAGTACACCACTGTTTCCAGTGTGAGCTGTAGTAGAGGAAAATGAGGTAGCCAGTGAACGTTAACTGAGAACATGCAAAATGACCACACGTGTATGCCCTGGAGCGAATAGGGAAAAGAAAAGAAAAGAAAAGAAAAAGGATGGCAGACAGGGTTCATCCCCAACTGAGGTCTAAGGTGAGGTTTGAAAGTGTTTTGGCGTCCTGTCATTCCATGACAGCCTCAAGCAGACACTCCCCAATCACCCAAAAAATAAAAAAATCCCAACCTGCCTCTGTCTCTCACCCGGCCCATGCCTCGCCAGCCGTCGTCTCTGCCTCTTTGGAGGCTTCTGGACAGAAGGAGAGGAATACTAAGAGACCAAGCATAGATTTTCTGCAGGGTGGTGGTGAGGAGAGAAAGGGGGATGGTGCCTGGTCGGGCACAGCTACCCACATCAAACTCTCCTCCTCTTTCTGTACCACTCTTTTTTTGCTCCCCTTCTCCTCTGGTGCGCTCTGGAGGGACCCTCTGTTTGTCAGCCAACCAGTGGAGCGTCTCCTTCTTAACCCTCCCTCACACACACACACACACACACACACACACACACACACACACAATCTCTCTTTCTCTCTCACCCTCAGACAGGCACGCTCTCTCGTGCACTCTGTCTCTTTTTTCCTCATCTTGTCTCTGGCACTCTGCTTTAATCTGACTTTTCTCCCGTTACAGTTCTGTTGATAAAGTCAGTAATAGAGAGAAAGAGACAGCGAGGTGTAGACGAAAGGCTCTTTGTTGAACAGAGCTTGGCTGTTTGCTGTATAAAGGAACTACAGAAGTTGGAAACATTAGTTGCACCATTTCTGAGAGACATTTCTAACATGAAAGATAAAGGGGGTTCAAAAGACAGAGAAAGAGAGTGTGAGATAGAGAGAGAGATAGAAGGAAGGAAGGAAAGATAGATAGATAGATGGAAGGATAGATAGATAGATAGATAGATGGATGGATGGATGGATGGATGGAAGGATAGATAGACAGATGGATGGATGGAAGGATAGATAGATAGACAAATCCTCGCTCTGACATATATAGGGTTGTAATCCAATGTCATTATCTATATTTGTATCTGTATATGTTTAATGTTAAAAAAAATATCTATTTCAGAAATGGACATAATTTGTACCAGCTGTTTTTCTTGGTATTATTTGTTGTTGTTGTTGTTGTTGTTTGTTTGTTTGTTTGTTTGTTTGATGTTATCTCTATCCCCTAGGAATACAACAAATGGCAAATTTGCTGAACAAACTTTTATTCAACTGCTGAACCAGACACCCTCTGGAACGTTCCGGAAAGCTTTCTATCTTTTATCCTAATGTGACTGAGCAATCAAGGTAGCTCTGTTTCAATAGAAATGGGGTTATAGTTCATATAGTTCAATAGTTCATCTCCCATTATTATGGTGTAAATAACCTTATTGCGCTTTCTCGGGTCCTGCGTATATTGTCAGTGTATTTCAGATTTATACACACCGGTCACTTTAATAGGAACACCTGCACATCTGCACAGGTATTCGGTTATCCAATCAGCCAATCAATGCATAAAATCATACAGATACAGGTCAAGAGCTTCATCTAAGTGCAAGAGAAAAGCCACGTTATTACAAATAATTTCTATATGTTTTATATGCTAGGAATTCAGTAAAAATAATCAAATAAATTCTCCTTGAGTAGGATAGCTGAGCCCAGAACGTCTTGAGATCCTGGCAGGGACATTTAACGGTAGTGGCGTGGGAATATAAAAATGACAACGAGAAAGGTAAATATTGAGCTTGACAGGCTGCTTTCTTTTCTGTGCGTAATGCTGCTGTCTGATGTACCTCACAGACCAGCAGCATTTGAAAGGCTCATATTTAAATCTGCCGTTATACTCCCTCTCCCCACATCAGCTTCACCTTTTCTCTGACAGTCTCAGCTGGAGCCTGAGGCGTACGCCGCCAGCCTTAACCTGTCTTCTTCTCCTACTCTCCCTCCCCTCATCCCTCTCCCTGCCCCTTTCTCTAAACCTCTCTGGCTCTCTGTTCTCCCTGTTTGTGGGGGCTGAAGCCTCTGTGCGCTCGCCCATGACCGGCTCCATGCATGTGGGGGGATCAGAAGAGAGAGACAAGCCTTGATCAGTTTCTGTGGCTGAGAGATGACTCAGGCCTCGGTTCCGCCCGTTTCCAGCTCGTTTACAACAAGCAACTGCATCTTTAAATTCTAGCTGACTAATTATTTTGCATGCACGCTGGAATGGACGTGAACACTACGCAGAGGAAAATCAACTAGCACATAACATTCTGCAACTGTTTGAAAGTGAGTGCTAATGATTGTGTCTGAGGAAATTAATCTGAGCCTCGTATGAACTCCTGTTTGCACTTTTGTGAAGTGAAAGTGTGTGTGAAGGGGAGTGTGTTTCAGAAAAGTGAATAAAACACTTTGGTGTGAGTTTGTGTGTGTGTGTGTGTGTGTGTGTGTGTGTGATGCAGCCAAGGTCTAAGCTTTTAGACATGCAGCAGTTGAATCAGTTGTGGCAGTGTCTGGTCTCACACACACACACACACACACACACACACCTCTCTGACTGTCTGAAGTGCTGCAGCATTGCAAGATCTTCCAATCCCTTTAGCAAACATTTGAGAGAGAAGTGTGAATGCTGCTTTGTGTTTCTAATTTAAATCAAATCCACTGGCCTTGGATTGTTTTAGCTGTTCCTATTATCATCATGGTGCACTTTTTGGTATCCCATCCATGTTGTATTTCATGTCCAGTGTTCCTGAGATAGGCTCCACATCCACCGTGACCCTGATTAGGATAAAGCAGTTACTGAAGATAAATGACTGAATATATATATATATATATATATATATATATATATATATATATATTACATATTTTAACTACCATGAAACTAAAAGGAAACTAAGGTGTGCAGTTTGAAAAAATGATCAATATAAGTACAGAGTTGCCAACAAGCCCTGGGAATTCATGTGTTAACGTATATAAAGGTGAACCAGTATTAAATTATATGCTAGAGGTGTAACCCGAATACAAATATAGTATTTGGATGGAACAGATCATGCATTCGATATGAGTATAAATATAGATACGAAAAATTCTTAGATTCTTAGTAGAATTACGTGAAAATTATTTCATATATAGCTTCTCTCAAATGAGCCTATGGGTAATCAATTTAAACTGAAACACACCACATGACTGAAAGTAACTGAAAGTAAGAAATTTTTCATATATATATATATATAGAGAGAGAGAGAGAGAGAGAGAGAGAGAGAGAGTTAACAGCTCCTTTCAACATGTAGCCTACATGTGATAAAGCTATAAGGTCTCTGATCATTAAAGCGTCTACGCTTAGATGCTAAAAAAAACAAACAAACATTGGTTTGTAAGATAGACCTTAAAGACATCGCTGGTCCCTGGCCATCAGGACTGTCAGTGTCTGTAGGATTTGCAGGCTTGTGTAAGATTCATACAAATGATTATTGATTGAACTCCATGACTCAGATTTGTGCTCGGAGTTAAGCCTGAAGACACTGTTGCACGTTAAGGACTAAGGTCAAGTACGCGTGCTCTATAGTGTACGCGGCATATCCGTCTGAACAGAATTTCAATCAACCATGTTGAAATCATGTCTGTGTTTTATTATTCTGCTCAGGTGTTTGCCTCGGTGCACCTCTGTTTAAATTGCCTTATTCCCATGTAGCAGACATACATACATAAGCACCTTGGATAAGAACGTCTCTACAGCAGAGTTGGAGGTAAAGATTATATCAGCACTAAATTGGAATATTTCAGCTGTAAATCTGTTCGTATTAACTAGGTTTTTATTGTATTCTGTTAATTTGAGAGATTTATTTTCAAGAATATTTGTATTACTTCCTAATTTGTTTTTTATTAGGTAGTTCATGGATTTTAGACAGATGACATAGGGCTGATGTAGTATTAATTAAGAGTTGCTACAGTGGTGCAATGATCCTTAGGCCATACTTACCTTTTCCTTATATGTCAATTTTTTTTTAACTTTGTCAGAATCAATGGCTTTTTTTTTTTTTTTGCTTTTTTTTCTTCAGAAAAATACAAGTCATTTTTCTTAATCTAGGTTTCCAAGTGGCACAACGGAACAGGAGAGATGGTGTAAAAGAAAATAGGACAAATATTTTGTGACTACACCAGCTATTTCTCACCGGAAATAAAATGGTAAGTCAAAAACAATTGCAAATTCCTGACACACAAACCGCCCCCTCTCCAGTGTTCCTTGTATGCTGGAGTCACACAGAATTATGGGAAATGTAGATCAATAAAGGATATATGTATGTGGTTTTATTTTATTTATTTATTTATTTATTTATACTCAATGTCTTCCTAAGCCCAGATACTGCCTTAGTAGTAGCCTTTTATTTATGATCCTGGCATAGAGACACTGTAAGCTGATTTTGTGGTCAGTGACATGCATTGAAATGTTTTTTTAAAATATATATATATATATATATATATATATATACACACACACACACACACACACACACATATATATATTTATATATATATATATATATATATATATATATATATATATATATATATATATATATATATATATATATATATATATATATACATTTCTGTGCATGTCACTGACCACAAAATCAGCTTACAGCGTATGTATATATATATATATATATATATATATATATATATATATATATAGTTGTTTAATATTATCATTCGTAATTTTTATTCTTAAAATCATTTAATATGGTAATATACATATAGTTAATGATTTAAAAAATGAACAGTATAAGGGTGGACTGCAAGATTGTATCTTAGCACGTATAGATATTTTGACCAGAGAAAAGTTAAAGAGTATTATATAACAAATATAAGACTATGAAGCCTATTTCTAGATATTATTAATTTCAAGCATATTGGGTTGTTTCAGAAATATTAAGAACATTTAATTTCACATACACTTTAGTGAAGCAAACTTTAATAAACATTTTCATTCACAGTGTTATTTGGGCGGCTGTGGCTCAGGTGGTAGAACGGGTTGTCCATTAGTCGTACACGGCAAAACAAGCAGTGTTGATTTAACACTCACAGTGTTGAATTTACACCCTACAGTGTTTATATAAGTCCAAGTTTATATAAGTGTTTATATAAGTGTGGGAAACTCCACTCAGACAGTAACCTGAGCTCAAGATTGAACCCTGAAGCTGTGAGGTAACACCTCTACCCACTGTGCCACCATGTCACCCTGCTTATTATTATTATTAGTAGTAGTAGTAGTAGTAGTAGTAGTAGTAGTAGTAGTAGTAGTAGCAGCAGCAACACCTTGTATTATAAGAATGGGACAACATTTGGACAGTCATATGAAAAAAACAGCATGTGTTGTCTGTGTCTGAGAGCTTTTTTTTTTTTTTTTTTACATTTTTCAAATTTATAATATATATTATAATAACCTGGCTTTCAGGAAACATTACATTAAGCTCGAGAGTCTTGTGGATTCACTCTGCATTTGCCTGTTTTGATACCAATGTTCAAAAGGAGGTGTGTGGAGAACTAGACTGTGTGTGTTTGTGTGTGTGTGTGTGTGCGCATATTTGTGTGTGTGTGTGTGTGCATGTCTAGGCATACAGTTTGTCAATCTATGTAAATACAAACCTGTTTTTAAATGTGTATAAAGATGCAGTTTGTATGAAACAGCGCTCCAGAAGGAATCACGGCACTCAGGAAGAGTTCCTCTGCTTTGAAATTCAAATCCTCACCCATGAAACGGTTTCTTCTGAGGACAGGAAGCAGAAAAATATCCGTTTTTCTTTTTAACTTTCTTTTTTTTGTGTGTGTGTGGTATGCTTTTTTTTTCAGCAGGCAAATTCACAAATCCAATTGTTCACAATTTTGAAGCGTTTTAACATCTGTGATGAAATAATGCAGTGAATAAGAAAAAAAAAAATTAAAAAGCTAGAGTGCTTAGGATTTTTTGGTTAAAAAAGAAGAACAATTTAAAGGACCCTCCCCCAAATTTCTGGCACGACATGATGGATGATATAATGAGCACAGAATGTGGTTTGGGACGCAACAACCCATGTTGCAGAATATTCTTTCATAAGTATCTTGTAATACCTAGTAATAGCTAGGTATTACAAGATATTACACGAGTAATAGCACATACACAAGCTCACAGATGCCCACAATTGGCTAGTGTAGCTGTGATTGACAGGGGAGAGAGTAATATCATCCCTCCCACCCAGAGAGCATCATCCATTTTGCTCCCTCGGCTCCTGTCCACGGATGGCTGTGGCATCATTGGGAATCAAACTCGTGATCTTCTGACAACAGGGTGAACCCTTTTCTGTTGTGCCGCTTGGGAGCCAAAACAACAGCATGATTTTTGCCAGAGGTGGCAAAATTCCCAAATCCTGCATTGTGTTGCTTTAATTTGCATTAAACATGATCAATATCTATAGTTAACTTTCTCAAAATTGATGAAAATTCTTTGTTTTAATCCAACAGGCACCAAGAGGTCAAAGCATCCAACCTGTTCTTTTTATTTCAAAAACAAAGTTTCATCCTTTCCTCCGGCAATTTATCTCCTTTCATATGCATGTTTTCGTTCATTCTTCTATTGTTTCCAAATAGGCTCCCCTGGTCTCTCTCTCTAGAGCCTGCATGTGCAGTGAATTTGATTTCAAGCCTTTATCTAAGCTCGTGGACTAAAACTGCTTACAGATTAAGAGGAACTGTGCTGCGATTTAATTTGAAAAGACCAGTCAAATAATTTTGGCACTTGGGCATCATTCAACATGCAAGCCATTCTTATGTGGCGATGGGGAACTGACACAAAGATTACCCTGATGATCCTTGAAGGCATTACAGTATGAACAAGGAACAAATATTATCTGATGGTGTGTGAGCTGAGAATGGCGCGTAGTTTCTCCTCTTTAATATTGTAGTTCCTTATCAAATCTTGTTTGCATCACAGGAAAAACTCAGGCTTCATTTAGATGGACTTGCAGCCCCACTGTCTCATTGCTCCAGCACTACTTGATCAGAATAGATAACAAGAGAAGAAAACAACCTCTCATGGCCTCTCAGTGTCCGTCATGTGTCATGGCTGCTCCTGGGTTTCGTGTTCTGTCTGACTGAATCTCCTGTTCCAGCGCTTGATTCTGCCTCTCTGTCCCTCGGAGGCCGAGCCGCTCTAGATCCTCCTTGTGCAATCCGATCACAAATACAGAAATACATCACAAACACACCTTTCTGTCCTGCTGGCTTCTTTTTTCCCTTACAGGACTCAGGTGTATGTGTGTGTGTGTGATTGACAGCTGTCTGTGTTAGGCACACGTCTAGAAAACATGCACACGAGCTGTTCTTAGGCGTCCATGTTCCTCGCCTCGCATTCACTCTTGTGTGACCGTTTCTTTTAAACTAGTCTCTCCATCCATAGAGCTCACTTTAAAGTTGCTTTTGTGCTATTATATAAATATAAAATCAAAGGAGGGGCGCATGGTGACTTAGTGGTTAGCACGTTCACCTCACACCTCCAGGGTCCGGGGGTTCGATTCCCACCGTGGCCATGTGTGTGCGGAGTTTGCATGTTCTCCCCGTGCTGCGGGGGTTTCCTCCGGGTACTCCGGTTTCCTCCCCCAGTCCAAAGACATGCATGGTAGGCTGATTGGCATGTCCAAAGTGTCCGTAGTGTATGAATGGATGTGTGAATGTGTATGTGATTGTGCCCTGCGATGGATTGGCACCCTGTCCAGGGTGTACCCCGCCTTGTGCCTGATGCTCCCTGGGATAGGCTCCAGGTTCCCCGTGACCCTGAAAAGGATAAGAGGTATAGAAGATGGATGGATAGATGGAAAATCAAAGGAAACACTTAATCCAACTTAAAGTTGTTTACAAATCAAGATTGCCAGAATGATAAAGACAACGTCCTGTATAAAAAACATGTATGTGTCTGGCTTCATCTTCCACTACAAAGTTGAGAAAGATGACTTCTGCATTATTAATAGAGTGATGGTGTCAACATGTCAAATAAACCCGTGCACGAAAAATAGTTGAAATGGCTATAATTTCATTAATCTCTCGCTTCGTTTCATTTCCTGCTGAATTTCCAGCTCACCTTTCCATTTGGCCAATCACATCTGCTTATTTACATTCACAACGGCGTTTATTTGCAAGCCTGTCTCAAATGTCATGCTATTACTGACATTGAAATGGACACATTGGATATCTTTGGCCTGCTTGATTACCATGGGAACCAGCGAATGCTGCCGGGCCCTAAACAACCAGCGGCTGATGAAGACAAATGTGCAAACACAGGTTGGCAGAATTGCTTTCTGGGCGTGTGTGATCGGCCACGCTTGAGAAGGCGGAACCAGGAGTTTGTGATTTATAGTGTGGCGCTGTCCCCGGACCACCGCTGTCTGCTGCCCATCCATGCCTTAATTACCCCAAGTGTGTTTATTAGAATAGTCACACTAAGCATAATACATCATCGCCAAAGAGGGCAGCAGGGCCATATATAAAAATCCTACACGTAGACTATATATACCAGGTCAGTTTCGGCTAGTTCTTTGGGAAGAAACTAGAATCATAATGGACAACAAAAGGGTGATAGAGGGGAATGCATCAAATTGGGGATCTAAATTAATCGAAACAGTCACGAACAAGACTAAATAATAATGATTAACAGTGTGCTGCTTTTGAGACGACACTGTTTTATTTAATCTCATGAGGTACATCTGTATTTGTATCCATCTGTCTGTCTATCCAATTTATATCTATACACATGACACACGTAGATAAAAGGAAAGTCCACAATATAACGTTCAGACGTTTGATCTCTACGTATGATAAAATTCTGTAGTATGATGTTAGTAATGCTATAGCAAATTGCACTTTGGACAAAATAATTGGCTTGTGCGATTCAGATTGTTCTGATTTGAACAGTTTTTCGATAGGCGGGCTGAACATTATGTAGCTTAGGTATTCCAATCATGAAATATTTTGGCTGCAGATGAGGCACGGGGCTGATTAACATTTAGGGTTCAGATGGATTGATTTCCTCTTGTCAAGTAAATGCAAATGGTCTGCAAGGAGATGTCATAAGATAAACACACATACTGCTGCTCCCTGTTGTTCATTCTGCGGTATCGCAGAAAAATAATAGGCTCTCCATGATAAAACACTGAAGAGTACGCCATTAAACACTGATTTGGTTTAAAACAGTTTGGGATTATGTGCAATATCTGCTGAAAAAATCGCACATGGAGACCTTTAACTGATTAATTCACAGCTTGGTTCCGTTTAGCCTTTTTGTCTAATAGTATGCTTACTATGAACACCAGATAATCCCTGGGACAATGAGAGCCATATGAATACCTTCTTGTGCATGTGAGGGAAAATGCAGAGACCTTCAACAAAGTTACCATATAACCGTATTTATACAAATATAATTGTTATACAGCCATCCTTCGTTTTTTTCTTCTTCCCAAGTTCACACTGGTTCCAAATGACAGGGAACACTCATGGTTGTCTGAGTTACATACATAAATACTGCCATATTTCACTTATCCTAAGTGCCAGGGGCAGTCAGATGGACCTGGATTACCTATGCAACAATGTTATGAGGAACCAACCAATCTTAGGACTGACTGAAAAGATGTTCAGAGATGAATGCTGCACTCACAAAATTGACACAGGATTTATTAACTCAGTAGAACCTGGAGAAGGTTCATGGTGACACCCAGGTGGACTTCCTGGAGCAGCATGCCTCTAAGTATTGGCCTTGAGGAGGAGACATTCCATGTAAATTGGTATGGTCGGAGCTGGGTGTACAGCCTGCAGTAGGCCATGGTGATGACATCCACCACCCAGTGGGCTAGTCTTTAATTAGATATGGGAGCTCCTCGGGTCCTCTCTTTTTGATGTACAAGGCATTACATGAAACACTCAACAGGTTCCTCTTCATGGAATGCTGTGAGGTCAATTCAATGTGACATTAGGTAGCAACCCTGGGTTCAACCACAAGGAGTCATGGGGCCACCAACACAGGCAAGGTGAGCTTGTCACCAAAGCATGTAGTTCTCTCACTCATTTTGGTGACGTGTTTGCTAGCAATAAGGTAGTCTTTAGGGAGGCATCCTACAATGGTAGGTCTTACAGAGGTCCAGTACAAGGGGGATATCCCACACCAAGCTCTTTGTGAGGCCACAAATCAGACCACAGTGTCCTGCTCATGGCCTCGAAGTGGTCTATGAGAACTTGGTTTCCATTGCTGCTCTCGCTTGTGAATGGAACTTCGCAGTTTCCTCCATGAACTAATCTATTGTCCCAAATGGATGGCAAGTTTTGGCACCTTCTACAAAGTCCAGAAAAATGACGATATTTGATTATAGCTCATATAAACACCAAACCCACAGTGCAGATAACCTGACAGAGGGTGTCAAATTTTTCTAGCCCCAGTCTTTTGAAGCAATCAAGTTAAGATAGGTTAGCTGTGAGCAGCCATGGGCCCGTTAATTGGGTAGACAGTGACACATGAGGAAAATATAGCAGAAGCATTAAGAGAACGTAGCAGTCCAGAAGGTAGCAAGCTCAACAGTGCTCAACCTCAGTATACCGAGGGAGACCGCTCAACACTTTTAGACAGCCCTGCTAGTCAGGAGACTGTGATGGATAAAAGACTGAGCTGAAGTCCAGCTAACTTCACAAGCTCATTGGTGGAGAATGCATTGTGGTGAGGGAGAACTTCTCAACCATTCTAGTGGTACATATTCAAAGGCCTGCAGGTCACCAGAGAGCAGGCGATGCAAAAATCTCAGAGCGTTTGGGAAAGACGCATCCAGCGAGGGACTGAAAGATCAGCGTTGTTTTGAGCAAAAGCAAGGTGAGCAAGCTAACATGGGAACCCAACTAAAATTAGAGAGTACCAAGGTGTATATGAGGTGCAAGGCAAGCGAAAGAAAGGGAATGGTAGCCATATGAAATTGCTATTTAAATAAAATGCGGTCACTTCCTGATGTTGTTGAAGGTCTTGGTATGCGAGTGCATGTGCAGAAGAAGGATTCGCACCTTCCCCGGTGGTTAGGATGGAGGCTTTTGTAATGGTGTACTAGTGTAATAGTGTATTATTACACACCATGAGTATTGTTATACACACAAAACCAAAGCCATTTTCCATAACTAAGCCAGTGTTTAGTGAGACTTTTTTTCTTCCACTATAAAACTGATTGTGATATAACAAACCTGTTGCACTGAACCGATAGGAACACTTCATACCAAAATAATACTCCTTCACTCAAATCTTTCAATCAGTCAACGCATCAGAAACATCCCACTATGTAATAATACACTCCATGGTAGAACACTCCTGCACAGTCACAAGATGTGCCTTTTTTTGTCAGGATGCCTAGCTGCTTCAAGTTGGCCTTAATTATAAGCCAGAGGTCATTGACGTTGTTAGCGTCTGGTTGACACTAATTGGCCTAAGGTGGAGAGAACTCTCACTGTGAGACACACAGAGAGAGGAGGGGTCAGAATCAGAGGTGCGTCACAGCAAAGCGGAGGACAGAAATAACAAAGGAGAGAGAAATGAGTGTGCGTAATATGTGAGGGGACAGGTGCATGAGGAGCAAAGGAAATGGGCTGTGTATATACACTCACTGGAGCTCATTAATGAGCCAACCGTACTGCCGCTTGGCTCAAGTTGGCTTATTGATTTGTATGGGTTATTTAAGTTGTGACAAGTGGTCGGACTATCTAGAGAATATGAGGGCAGGATTTCCTCAAAATGGAAGTATTGATCTGTACAAGAAAGATCAGGGTATATAAATGGGAGCCACCAGAGGAGATCTGAGATTTGTTACCCCTCTCAAAAAGTATCTTCCTTTATATTATTATAAGATACATGACCAACAAAGCCACAATATGTGGTGTGATGCGGGCCGATGTGAAAAGGAAGTGAATTATTTCAATGTCTCACAGTGTTTTGCTCTCCTTATACCACAGCGATTTGCCATCTGTGACGGTTTTTACATGAATGAAACGTCATGATTTTAAGCTATTAATAGTTCAAATTAATCTTGTTGAAAGTCTGTGAGACAAGTTAGTTCTAGTTATCACTTTCATTACAGCAGCTTTAAACACTCGTTCCCTCACCAGCCTCTTTTTTTTTCTTTGTCTTGAATGTAATGACAAAAAAAATGCAGTACCAAGAAACCGCAAATCACAAACTCTTCTGTCTTTTTACAAAGCACTGACACTGGAGACACCTTGCATAAAATGTTAAATAAACATCTCCTTAGCTACTACTGCCTAGGTTTCATCTGACTGCTGAAGCCATGGTCAAAAAGCTTACACAGCCTGTACGGGCTCTCATTCTGGAAAGGTATCGATCAGGAGAGGGGTACAAAAGAATTTCCAAAACATTAGATGTACTAAGTAACACAGTGAAGGCCATCATCAGCAAAGTGGAGAGTATGGAGTAAGACAGTGACATTACAAAGAACCTGACGTCCCTCCAAAAGTCATGAACGGACAAGACAAAAACTTACCAGGGAGGCTTCCAAGAGACCTACGGTGACATTAAAGTAGCTGTAGAAATATCTGGCAAGTACTAATCACTCCCTCATGTCAAACCAAGATAAATCATGTCACATTTCTTTTTTGTTGCTACTTTTAATGTGATATCGCAACCAACAAAATCAAAAAGTGAAAATTTATTTGAAACATTCGAGGAGAAAAATCAAAAAGTGTCTGTACATTTATATATATATATATATATATATATATATATATATATATATATATATATATATATATCCACGGTATACTGTAGGTACCAGCATCTTTATTTACTGTCTTTATTTTAATAATATAATTTATTTACATAATTGCTTTTTTTATTCCTGAAGTCCACACTGTTAAAATACAGCATCAAAATATCTTGTATCACATTCATAGCACTTTTCTTATTTGTAAATTATTGAAATGTGAATTAAACCTATATCACTCAAGCAACCTGACAATTAGGCTTATAACTGTAGTAACATAATAATAGCTAACATAACTTTACTGGTTTAGTTATTATAACATAAATTATAAACGCCACCAACCGCTAGGCTTTTCTTCAAAGAAGTATGAGGATCTCAGTCTTCAGTATTTTAATTATAAATCTAGATGTGTAGTTGATGCTAACTTAGCATCTGAAAGTTTTCACTTACTTGTTGCCTTGATTAGCCAAACATATCTGGTGCAAAACTTCAGAAACTTAAGTCTTGGCTGATTGACTACATTTATAACATCAATAACAGGTCATGAGGAAACAGTAGCTTTTCTGAACATTGATAAGAAAGGGCAAAAGAGAAATGTCAAGCCATTAAATCTTGCCTAGGTCTGACAGTTCAAATGTCAAATGTGTTAGATCTAGCTTTAAACACATAAATGAAGTTTTTCTCTGTCCTATCCCGTCTTCTCCTGAGACAGGTATGGGACATGGCTGCACGAGAGACGACTGGCTGCTTTAGAACAGTCCTCAGTGGCAGGTGCAAGGACGAGCTGTGACACAGCAGCTTCGAGGTCAGACCCAGTGCTCTGTCATACACCGCAGCAGCACAAACACACACAGCATTCAGACAGGTTGCATCATCAACTCATTGATACTCAATAAGACGCAGTTGTGGCACACTCTTGTGGTAAACAACTAAATGATAGCTGAGTCGTGAGATACACTCACCATCCAGTTGATTAGCACCACCTGTACACCTGCTTATTCATGCAAATGTCGAATTAACATAAAACAAAAAACATCAAGGGAGCAACAGTTCTGTGGCAAGAAATGCCTTGTTGATGAGAGAGTTTCTGTCAGCCAATAACAAGAATCTGAGGCTACAGTGAGCACCTGAACTGATAAAACTGAAGATTGGGGGGAAAAAAGTCACCTGGTCTTTATCCAATCTTCAACAAGGTTCTTCAAGGTATGTTGTGTATGCTGAGATGCTTTTCTGCCCACCACCACAGCCTTCCTGTCAGCTTAAACCTTGGGGCGGCTATGGCTCAGGTGGTTGAGCGGGTTGTCCACTAATCGTAGGGTTGGCGGTTCGATTCCCGGCCCACATGACTCCACATACCAAAGTGTCCTTGGGCAAGACACTGAACCCCAAGCTGCTCCCGATGGAAAGTTAGCACCATGCATGGCAGCTCTGCTACCATTGGTGTGTGAGTGTGTGTGTGAATGGGTGAATGAGACACAGTGTAAAGCGCTATATAAGTGCAGACCATTTAAACCAGTCAGGCTATTCTCCTCTGACTTCTCACTCTCATCAACAAGGCGTTTCCACCCACAGAACTGCCGCTTACTGGACGTTTTATGTTTTCGCACTGTTGTATATAAACTCCAGAGACTCTGGTAGGTGAAAATCCCTAGAGATCAGCAGTTTCTGAAATACTCAAACCAACCATGCCACGGTCTAAATCACTGAGATGACATGTCTGTTCAATATGAACATTACCTGTGCTGCTGCCACATAATTGGCTGATCAGAAAATTGCATGAATGTAACTAAATATGACTAAATGTAAAAATAACTTCCTGCTGTGACACATCACAATATATTCACACTCGGTAACTACGTATCAGGTCTGAGCTTTACTGATCAAATATCTAAGCGTGAAGAGCACGGTTAATGTCATAAACATCAGATGCATTATGACTATGGTATACATAAATAATCCTATAAACACCCCAAAAAGAAATACTTAAAGTCAAAGAGCTATCCTGCTGTAACGGGAAAACATCTCAGTGTTTCACCATAGGTCTGATCTTCAGGCATCTCACAGAAAAAAATATTTCAGAGAGTATTTCAAATCGGACCATAAAACCTTACTGAAAACTCTAATGCTTTTAAGAGCTACACAGATTACTACAAAATACACTACAGCATGCACAGTGCTGTGAAAAAAGTATTGGCCCCATCCTGATCCTTCTGTTTTTGTGTATATCTCATACTAAATAGTTCTAGATCTTCAAACGAAATACAACATAAAATAAAGGCAACCTGAGTAAACACACAATACAGTTTTTATTAATTTTTTTTTTTTTTTTATTGAAGCAAAATCAATCAAAATTTATCACCCTTGTAAAAAATAAATTGCCCCCTTAAACATAAAATCTGGTCGTGAGACCTTTAGCAGCAATAACTGCAACTAAACACTTCTGATAACTGGAGATCAGTGTTTCACAGCGCTGTGGTGGAATTTTGGCCCACTCGTCTTTGCAACGACTGAAGGCTGGACATTCTCTTTTAGGATTTTCTGGTAGAAAGCACAGGCCCGGACTGGCCATCGGGAGCACCGGGAGAATTATCTACTGTATAGTTATAATACTAAGTAATTTAGCAGACAAATATCCAAATTTATGTAAAGTACATTTAGGGAGTCATCCATGTTGTTACTTTAAATGTTGAAGTTACAAATACAGCTAGGGTAAACAACAGCAGCAGCAGCAAGAGCAAAAAAGGCATAAAAGGCAACATCATGTTCAATATTAGGATTTTTCTAAATAGAGATTGTCATGATGTAGTTAGAATTGTACTAACAGATATTTAGGTTATTTAGAAAATGATGTCTGCACATATGTGAGGTTGAAAACAACTTTTTCCTCCTATTTTTCACAATAAAGTGGAGAGAGTCAGCCTGGCACTAGCTCTGTGCAGCGGTCACACTTCAGGGTCAACCTGAGATAACAGGTAGAGGTCAAATAAAAGAAATTAAATATGCTTTAATGTATTTGTATGAAATATAGTATGGTTGCACACGGTGGTTTAGTGGTTAGCACGTTCGCCTCACGCCTCCAGGGTCGGGGGTTTGATTCCCACCGTGGCCCTGTGTGTGCGGAGTTTGCATGTTCTCCCCGTGCTGCGGGGGTTTCCTCCGGGTACTCTGGTTTCCTCCCCCAGTCCAAAGACATGCATGGTAGGCTGATTGACATGTCCAAAGTGTCTCTAGTGTATGAATGGGTGTGTGAGTGTGTATGTGATTGTGCCCTGCGATGGATTGGCACCCTGTCCAGGGTGTACCTCGCCTTGTGCCCGATGCTCCCTGGGATAGGCTCCAGGTTCCCCCGTGACCCTGAAGGAAGGATAAGCGGTATAGAAGATGGATGGATGGATGGATGGATATGGTATGGTTAAATCTCAGGTATTTTAAGTCTAAAAAAAAAAAAAAAAAAAACATTGCCCTAATATCATTCTGAATTTAGATTTTGTGCTCAAAAATTACCGTGCGGTTTTCCAAAAGTGTCCATAGCAGTAGACCTGGTAAAGAAGTGACAGATATATGAAAAATGTCAGACAAAAAGTGTCTTCTGCATTTAATGTACCTTTGTGAGTGAAAAGTAGAGAGTCACTGGAAGCTTTGCACTTCTGGTGTTTGTTAAATGCTTGGCAGACCCATGTAAGCTGATATAAATTAGGACTGCTTCACTACCTCTACGTTGCTTGTTTATGTTTTTATGTGAGGCCATACTGTGTGTAATAAATTGAATTTAGGAAAGAAAAAATTCAGACAAGCCTTAATGTTCTTCTGGGTTAGCAGTGGTTTTCACCTCACCATCTTCCACGGATGCCATTGTTCCCCAGTCTCTTTCTGATAGTGGAGTCATGAACAGTGACCTTTATTGATGCAAGAGAGGCCTGTAGGTCCTTTTATTGTCCTTGGCTCTTTTGTGACTTCCTGGATGAGTAATTGCTGTGCTCTTGGAGGAATTTTGGAAGGTCGGAGTTTTTCCCATTTGGAGATAATGGCTCTCAGTGTGGTTCTTCAGAGCCCCAGAGCCTTTGAAATAGCTTTGTAACCCTTCCCAGACTGATGTATTTCAATCACCTTCTTCCTCATCCTTTCTGGAATTTCTTTCAACTTTGCCATAGTGTGTTACTGAGTAAGACCTTTTAACCAACTTCATGCTGTTGTAAAAGTTCTATTTAAGTGCTGATTTGTTTGAACAGTTAACATGATTTGTTTAACTCAATACGAAGTACGCACACAAGTATGAAAAACATCCTGAAACGCTTATGAAACAACCTATAGTACTTTCTGCTAATAAAAACATTTTATTACAAAACGTATAAAAACCAGTACAAATTATTAATGCAACATATAAAACACAAGGTATAAGATTCTCCCCACTTAACTTCCACTTAGTGTGATATTCATTCGCTCGGAGAACTAGAACTCTGAACCTAATAATAGTAATTAAAAAATAATAATAATAATAATAAAGAATTATTCATATTCTAATTTTACATAGACCACAGGTAACCCTGTTGCTTGGCAACATAATCTGCACTTATCCCATGAAGGAGATTTTGTTAGCACTGATGCATTCATAGTGGCTTCTTCTTCAGTCCAAAAACAGCGATAAGCAGGATCATCTCATACAAGGCTGGGATTACACTGAAAGAGCAAAGGACCGAAAGAGAGGGGTATAAGAACGTGTTTCATGTCTTTATACAAACATTTGCATATATGCAACAAATATGTGACAAGGAAATTAGGAAACTGAATATGAATATGTATATATTCTGAATAAATTATTCAGAATGAACAGATCACATGTTCTAAATGGAAACATATATATACATATATATATACACACACACACACACATACATATATATATATATATATATATATATATATATATATATATATATATATATGTATATATAGGAGACGTTGTTGTTGTTTTTTTAAGAAAGCTTGGCAGAAAGGTTCACAGGGCCTTTGGTTGAGACTGGAGGTGTGCATGTGGGAGGTTTTTAGTTTCATGCAGGCATGAGTGAATGGTGAGATAAACAGGGATGTGTCTCATAGGGATGTGTGCTAAGTCCACTACTCTACTGCCTCTATATATATGACTATTTCCACATACTTCTCCAATCACCTTACAAAATTCACAGATGACACTACAGTGATTGGACTCATTTCTGGAGGCAAAAAGGTCACGGAAAGGTCCGAAAACTGACATTATGGTGCTCTGAAAACAACCAGTCGCTAAACACAAAGAAAACCAAAGAACTCGTCTTAGACTTCAGGAAGTGCAGAGCTGACACCCCTTCCATCTTCATAAAAGGAGGCTGTGTGGAAAGAGTTTGCAGTTTTAAATTCCTGGGAGTCCACATATTTGACAGTCTCTCCTGGTCTGCAAATACGACAGCTGCTGTTAAAAAGGCACAGCGGCGCCTGCACTTCCTGCGAGACCTAAAGAAAATCCATCTGTGTCCAAAGCTACTGGTGGCCTTCTACCGCTCTGCTACAGAGAGTGTTTGAACATACTGCCTCACAGTGTGGTATGGGGGCTGCTCAATAGCAGACAAAAAAGCTCTACAGAGGGTCATCAACACAGCGCAGAACATCATTGGCTGCCCTCTCGCCTCACTACAAGACATTGCAAACACCCGCTACCTATCCAGGGCAAAAAACATTGTTAAGGACTCTTCCCACACCGGTCACTACCTGTTTGTCCTCCTGCCCTCGGGAAGGTGATACAGCGCAATTAAAACACGCACTGCCAGATTCTTGAACAGTTTCTATCTAAAAGCCATCCAGTCCCTAAACTAAGGACTATTTGCACTATTTATATACGACACTTACTGTGGACTGTGCAATAACTGTTTGAAACCCTTAAAACTTGCACTTTCTAATTTTACCTGCTGAATTTAGGTTTATGTGTGGAATGTGATTGTGTGGTTTATATGTGTGCGTGTATTGTGGCACTGCGGAGCAGTTTCTGAAATTTCGTTGAATTTCGATGCACTGAAAGTTACTGCCTGGTCAACTCTTCAATTTCTTAGAGAATTATTGAGGGCAGGTACAAACATACAAACAAATATAAAAACTGTGCAAGGATTAAAAAGTCCCATGGACATCTCTAGTAGAGATCAATTATGAACTTGGATGATGTAGCTGAGGTTGAGGAACTCTCAGAGCCACCATGTTAACAGTGCTGTCATTTCTACCTCTTTTTCAGAGTTTTATCAATGTTTCCACTGGTACAGTGGTAGAGTTCATAATTCATTCGTTTAAAAAAACCTTCCTGTTCAGGCCTTTGGGTTTAAATCCAAATCCAGATACAGACACAGATATTTAGAGCACTAAACAGACACAGACAGTGGCACTGTTACAACCCTACTGCTGACTCAGACTCACCTGCAGAAGCCAAAGATCCACCAGTAGATGCTGCAAGTCCACTGCTCAAACAGAAAGAAAAGCAGTGCAACAGAGCCGCTTGCATGACACGCTGTAGCTGAATATTCACTGTCAGGAAAGTAACATCGCATCCTATAATTACCCAGTTACACTTCTGTGATAATTGTGTACTAATCCGATAGTAATTATCATTATTGTACCATTACTAAGTCATTATTGCCAATTTCACACTGTAATCTAATTAGCACGTGGTATAGGTCAGCTGTTATGCACATATACAGTCCCTTCTGAAACCATTGGAAATCGGAACGCAAGGCCAATTCAGGACATTTTGGGTTTGAGATCAAAAGACGAATATGAGAAGAGAGTTTAGAATTTCAGCTTTTGTTTCTTGGTGTTTATATGTAGATGTGTTAAACGACATTTTATCAGACCACCCAATTTGTAGGTGGGCAAAAATATTGCAATAGGTGACTGACAGGTGTTTCTTGTTACCCAGGTGTGTCCTGTTGGATTGATAGAAGTCTGCGAAGACTGCATTTGTTGTTAAAAAGGATAAATCAAAATGAAGACTAAAGAGCTGTCTGTGGGAGGAAAGCAAGCCCTTTTGAAAGCTGAGAAATGAGACAAAATCAATCAGAGGCACTGCACAAACACTGGGCATAACCAATGCAACAATTTGGAATGTCCTGAAAAAGAAAGAAACCAGTGGTTTACTGAGAAACAGACAGTGAATGGGTCGGCCAAGGAAAACAACAACGGCTGATGACAGAAACATTGTGAGAGCTGTGAAGAAAAACTCAAAAACAAAAGTCAGTGACATCACCACCTACCTCCACAGGGCAGGGCTAAAGGTATCACAATCCACCATTCGAAGAAGACTTGCGAGAGCAGAAATATAGCGGCCATACCACAAGATGCAAACCACTCATCAGCAGTAGGAATCGGAAAGCCAGATTGGAATTTGCGAAGAAATATAGAGATGCGCCTCAAAAGTTCTGGAACCAAGATTAACCTCTACCAAAGTGATGGAAAGGCCAAAGTGTGGAGAAAGAATGGATCTGCTCATGATCCTAAACATACAAACTCGTCTGTGAAACATGTTGGAGGTAGTGTCATGGCTTGGGTTTGCATGGCTGCTTCTGGAACGGGCTCACAAATCTTTCTTGATGATGTAACTCATGAAATGAATTCAGAAGAGTTTCAGACAGGTGTAATGCATGACAGACACCATCCTGCCATGCTCTGTGACATGTACTGTATACAATGCTGAGGAAACCCATGGACCTTGATTTCGGATCAAGATGGCGTTCCAATACAGGAGCTTCAGCCACAAAGCCTGCTCAACTGGATGTGTTTCAACAGTGATTAAAGTGACGTCTGTATTTAGACATATGAGAAAGATGTCAATGAATAGGGATGGATATTGTGACAGAAAGAGCACATTACATGACCATGCTGCTCATGCATTAGTGCAATATGTGAGGAAAAACAGAAGAGCAACTATCATCCCGGATATGAACAGACTTTCAGCAAAAAACAGTACATAGAGAGAGAGACATTTGCAGTGCATGAATCCCTCATTACAATGATGAATGCACACTTCATAAGCACTGATCTACAGAGACGCAGAAAAAAGTGATCTGGTCAAAGGAGAATTATTCTTCATGATTTTCTTCACAAAGAGAGAGGTACAGGGCTGAATACCTGATCCCTACAGTTAGGGGGCTCGGCATGTCTGTTACGCATTGGGGAAGATTTTGCTGACATGGTTTGGGTCCACATGTCCCCTAAGAAGGAACAAATCAATACAAATTTCTTCTGACTGATCACAATCCTATGATGAAACATTTCCATCCAAGATGACCCTGTCCCCATCCACAGGGCATGAGGGCTCACTGAATAGTTTGATAAGTATGAAAATGATCTAAGGAGACAGAATCATCTATAATCACTGGCTTGTGGTGTCCCCACAAATGACTAATTTCTTACCCTGTGTGTGTATTACCCTGTATGGATTGAAATGATGACATTACAGGTAAGGATGCATAAAAGTCCTTGGTTGTTGTTGAACATGGAGGCTCCAGAGAAAAACCCAGCGAGTTCTATAGCAAACAGACCCAGGGTCACGGATAAGGCCACCACCAGCCTGCACACACAAGAGAACGGGAAATGGAGCAATGATGAAGAGCAGACCGTGAGCAAAAAAAAGGAATAATACAATTATAACACAAGAAGCCAACACTGAAGAACTACTGCCAAACAAGGACTACAGATTCAGAATAACATTAGGTCAAATCATGAATATAATAATAGTATATCAGAATAGCACACAATAAAAGGTCTTCTAGTATTAGGATTTATAATGCTATAATACAGACATTATCATACTGTGAATTTAAAAGCTACAGTATGTCAGGTTTGTTTTTGTTAAAAAAATAATAAATTAATTAAAAAGATCACACAGTAAGAGGTGAGACCCGGCAGCCAATCAGAGAGCAAGACAGAGAGTCTCATATTATGAATGACTACATTTACATGCACATCAATATTCCGATATTAATCAATATTAATCTTAATTTAGCAATATTCTGATTAGTATTGAGTCATGTAAACGCCGCAATCCGATTGCCCGATTCAGATTAAGACAATACACTGATTCCCACCCCTGGAATATGCCTGTTTTAATTGGAAACTTGTTGCATGTAAATACCTTATTCAGAAAATCCTATGAAAGGCAATTATATATGCGCATGCTCGGTTCGCAAGGACTTGTGGGTGCTAATAGATGCTTAGGTGTAGGCTAGGTATTTAGGAATGGCAACCCAGGCATACTTACAACAACGATGTATACGGGAATACGCATATAAACATCGTATTCGGAATATGGCGGCAACATGAATGTAAACCTTAAGCGGAATTTGACGTGCATGTAAACGAAGCCACAAAGAGCAACAGGTAACAGGTGTACTGTTCTGTAATTTAGTGGAAAGCTAGTAAATGATCGTTATCTGATTTATCCTTGTTCTAGAATGTGTATTATTCCCCAGTTGTCAAGTTCTTTCAGGTAAAGTTGTTCTCTACACTGTATTTTTTGCTAGTTGGCTAGATTTAGCATGATAGCTTAATATCCTTTGCCCGTGAAACCGCTTTTTACCCCACATTCCAGCGGCAGAAACGTGCCGTGTGATTACAGAGAGCGGATCAAACCTTTCCCTTTCAACCAGAGCTTAGAGTATATTTTAATTAGCAAATTCTCTGTGTTATATGCTGTTTATGTTTCTGCATAACGAGCATATTTACACAGGCAGATGGTTGATGGATCTGAAGTTGGGAAATGCTGACAAGCTAGAAAACAAGATACTCCATGTGCATGCTCTTTTCTGATTGTCAACTTGTTTTGTTTACTTCCATTCCTCGTCTCCGTCACCGACCAGCAACAGATCTGTCTCTCCTACAAGCCCGCGATGCCGATTTAGCTGAACAGGGGGCTGACAAGGGTCTAGTAGTGCAAGTGGCGCTACAAATGCTTGTCAACTGATCGTGTGTTAAGACCCTGTGATGCGTTGGATCAGACATCTCTCTTGACAAACTCTTACCGTACGTCCTCTATATTATATTCTTCAACTGTATAGGTCAGGGGCAGACAAGCTTTCACACTGTTCTCCTGTAGGATAACCAGAGACAAAAACAATGATCAGGATTATCACAGTCTCTCATAAACGTAGCCGATGGGACACGTTTTATTTAGCCAGTTTTTGAGAAGTAGTAAAGGAAAACCAGATCATGTTTACTGTATAGTCTTTAATCAGAAATTCTGTGTTAGTGTGTGCATGGAGCTAGTGAGCATGGCATTCCTGTGTGTAGTTAAGTCATTAATGAGGCTCAGCCCTACAGAAGGAGACTCACCCTGGACCAGAATATGGTGATGACTATGACCAGGTGGGTAATAAGGGTGAGGAATCGGGCAGGAACCAGGCTGCTTATCGCCCACATTGATCTAGAAGGAATAAAACAGATGTTGTCAGGTAACAAACCATTTATCTTTAACTTGGATAGCTGGCTACTTAGTTTGTCATCCTTGAGGACACTATAATGTCACAGACTAAATACATAAAGAATCAGTTATAATGCAGTAATTATACACTGCCATGAGCACAATATAGTAAGCTATGATGCAGTCCATTAAATCTGATAACTAGAAGGTATTAGTAGCAAACGGCTACTAATATAATCAGACCAACGTACCTGCACGTATATCTGGACTAAAGTGTTCCTGGAATACAATATACAATACAGGAACAAATTAATATTATTTTTAAATCGACTAAATTGCCGGTATGTAGCTACACAAAACAAAGTTCGAACAGAAACCAAGCCGGAAGTGAAGCATGGACGCGCGGATGTTTTCGCCGTTGTTATGGACAACGCAAATCCCACGCGATCTCAGTGGCTGCGTGAGGCGATTCTGCAAGATGGCGGCCGTGTGTGGAAAGCCGAAAGGGTCACATTTCTGTACAAGACAAGAGCGTTTGACTTTTATTGCAGCGTTAAAAAAAAATAAACAAATAAATACATAAATAAACCAACGGCGTTTTGACAGTTTCACGCCGTTAATTACTTACATAGAAATTCACAATAGAAATCATAACAGAAATTATAATGTTTTCCAGTACAAATATCATTACAAACCATCAGATAACCATTAAAACCATCACCATTATTGGTCCTTAATGGTATCCACGAGACAAAACATGCCACCAATAGAGGCAACCAGTAGAGACTCACAGGGACCATTATAGTTTCCATTAAAATCAATACAATTCCCATTATAACAATTAAAAACCAAGTTCTATGAGGGTTTCTATTGTTTTGTTGTTGTTGTTGTTGTTGTTTCTTTCAGCAGGGTACTCAAGTATTAAAAGTTAAACATTTACCTGACAAAATTGAGTTATTAAGGTTTTCATGTTAAAAGTAACTTTCATTACATATCTAAAAGTGTTAGAAGATGATTTTTGTTCAACGTGGTTTTGTCTGAAAATATTATTCTATCTCTGCAATAGTGCATATTTTTATATGGAATTTTTATATGGTATTTAAAGCATTATCCATTGGTATTTTAAGTATAGTGTAAGAACAGTTGAATTCATTTTAAGTATAAGGACATTGTTGAATCGATTTAATCGAATTAACTGTCATGAAAAAGAAAAATCCAAAGGCAAAAAATTACAAATAAAGTGTATAACTACAGAAACAAACACCATCCCACTGAGCCATGGCATTGTGGTTGTTTTAAATAAAGACTGGCAATGGCAAACTTGGGAAAATGCCAAACTGTCCAGTGTGAATTGAATAGAAGAGTGGTTAAAAAATGTTCTAAGTAGTTCACCTGTAGAGATGATGTCATACCTGTCCCAAATCCCAGCACTGTCAAGCTGCCACCGCTGGGCCCTTGAGCCCGGTTCAGCAGCTAGTAGCCTAGGTTTTGTTACATGGAAGCTGAGGTAATTTAGCTGTCAATATATGGCATAATCAGAAAAGGATTTATCATCTAACTTGCCTTGGGTGTTGTCACTGTTTGTAGGACTACCAGACCAATAAAACATAAATCTTTTCTAACTTGGTAAGTTTGGTGTCGCTAGCCAAGAGGATGCACAACTGAGCTATGGGTTTAGCTGCTACAGTGACATGCAAAGTACATTATCTTTCCTTATGCTCTGCTCACATGATGCTCATGTAAACTGGAACTCATACAGACATTTACACACCTTGTTTTCCTGCTCAGCATCAGAGGATGTTAGTGTTTCAGTTTCAACCGCTTTATTGGTTTGAAAATATAAAAAAATCTGCATATATCAGTTTTTCCTCACACTGCCTGTGAGCTAGTGTTTGGCAGAAATGAGAGCTGTCAGACAATAAGACACGAGTATTGGCATGTATTTTCTTCTAAACCCTTCTGATTAGTCTCACCTCCGTTCATATAAGATATAAAATCACAACTACTGTCTTCTTTTACTGATGTTCAGTTACATAGTGACAAACCGCTCCAAGTGGAGAATTATTCGGGACTAAAGAAAAAATCTTTGGGGCTGCAGCCCTCAATGCCCAGGCCAGGCTACGCTCCTGCCTTGAGCAAGGCCCTTAACCCTTAAATGCTCAGTTGTATAAATTAGAGAAATGTAAGTCGCTCTGGATAAGGGCATCTGCCAAATGCCATAAATGTAAATGTTTCATACTGTAGTATGCCGTTTTGGAGCCTGTTCAGAGTTCTGAACAGATTTACTGATCTACAAGCGATTGTGGTATTTGAACTATATGGATACTAGGTGGTTTTCATATCTATGAGAAATCTGTGGGCATGACAAGCATCTATACTGTATAAGTAGGCCTGTTCGATGTGTATCTAATCTGTTCAACTCTCAAGATTAACTGTCTATTGCACTTGCCTGCAGCTCTCCCTGCTGGTCAGATTGGCATACCTCAGCCATATACAGTATACTGCTTGGCAGGGGTGGACATAGTACTGGAAAGTTATGCTTGAGTGAAAGTATAGATCAGTGGCTCTCAAAGGTTTTCAGCGTGAGGCCCCCCTTCTGAAACGTGCATCCCTTTTATGGCTCCCCAGGGTCGTCAATGCTTTCCACACTAGGTTCTACTGTATTAACTTTCTCAGCTAAGAGACTACATCCTCTATTTTAAATAGTCTTAAGTTTTATCAGCGTGTGGCTAACAGTAACATTGCTACAGGTAACATTCATTTAAAACCAAAAATAATGTTCTAGAATTTGTATGCGGCCCTCCTGGCACCATCTGGCGCCCCCCCCCCCCCCCAGTGGGCCACGGCCCCCAGTTTGAGAACCACTGGTATAACTAATTTATTAAAATTTTACTCGAATAAAAGTGGAAGTATCCAGTCAAAAATGTACTCATTCTAGCTCTGAAATATTGTTTCAATATTTACAGTTAGCTAGAATTTGACTTGCAGCCTAGCCAGTCATCAGTTATGGAATTGATACTAGTCTAATCTAGCATTAGTAAAACAAACAAACAAACAAACAAACAAGCCAGTTAATGTTAGCAAATTAGCAAAAAAAAATTTACCTCAGTGTGCTTTTTCAAATTAGATGGAGTTCATGCCTTCTAGGGAGGTGAAGGAGATGAATAATTTTATATGAGTCTTCACTTACACCAGCATATTTAAACATTTTACTGAGGTAGAACCAGGTAGGTTCATCCTCAAATTCCACACTGCAGTCCAGTGATTTATCCATCTTCAAACAAACACGGATTACTATAGTTTGAACTACACTGCTGCGGGCAAAGTCAACAACACTGGCAAATTTTCCCTTTAGGATTTCCAAAGTCTCTCTGATCTAGTGTGTGGGTTACAATTTGTAAGAGATAATGAAGGATTAATGAAATAACATGTTAAGCATGTGTGCCTGAAATATGTTGTGAATAATTCAGCTTTTGATTTGTATGGAAGGTAACAAATTAAAAAATATATATCCATCATTAAATGTGTATATATATATATATATATATATATATATATATATATATATATATATATATATATATATATATATATATAACCTTAAATATAGCTTCAATATATACTGTAGAAATTGGTCAAATAATCAGTTAATATAATTATTTACTTGTTTATACATGTAAAAATGTTTAAAATGCATGTTTAATATTTATGTATTTAATTAAAGAGTTATTATTTACAGGACTTTACAGGACTTACAGGATCACCGAGTGGATTAATCTGATGGCTGCAAATAAAACACATCCAGTGAGAATTTGGGCTGTGTTCCAAACCTCATTCTATGCAATGAAATAGGATGGCTAAACAGGAATGACACCAAAGTGGTACTTGCATTATTTAGCAGGGCTGAATGCAGTTTGGGAACCTGGAGAAACATGTTTTATAGTGTTTCTTTTTTATATATATATATAGTATGTCACTTATTCCATTAAAATATTCATGAACCACAGCGTTTAACGGTACAAATAAAGTATTTTCGAAGTTCACTTAAGTGTGCACCTTAAGTGTGTGTTACTTTCGGTTCCCATTTCTTAGTCAGTATCAGCTAATTTATTTACTGAGATGGGATAAGACCATTTTTAAACATCTAAAGCATCATTTATTCATTCATCATCCTGTAAACGCTTTATTCTACTCAGGGTTGCAGTGGATCGAGGTGTGAGGCAAGAACACACTCCGGATAGCACAATGCACACACTCATTCACATACTAATCCACACCTATGTGGCATTTTAGAGAACCCTGAAGAAACCCATGTGGACATGGAGGAGAACATGCATAGAAACTTTACACAGTTGGTAATGTGAGCTCAGAATTGCTGCATCACTGTGCTGCCCACATTTAAGTAATGTTTTTTTAATCCCATTATGAAAATTACTTTAAAAAAAAAGTTTATTTCTCAGAGTTAGGAGGGCTAAATGGACTGGAATAAAATGGGTGTGACGTTGGACGTTCGATATTCGCCTATATGCGGAAAATAAGGGACCGTCTCTAAAGTTACATCCATTGTTAAACACGTTTCTAAATTCAATAGCATTTGAAGGGAATGAGGTACAGTCATATAACCAACTGGAAAGTGTTCATCTAGGTGTCAGCTATCATGCACACCTTTTAGATTTTTGATATTTATTAAAATAAGCTATTAAATCATATGTAAATTAGATATGAATTTCACTACCATAGACAAAATATACCATAATTTAAAGCTCAATAGCATGTGAAGGGAATGATGTACAGGCACACAACCATCTGTACAGTGTTCATCTAGGTGTCAGGTATGACACACACCTTTTAGATTTCTGATATTTAATAAAATAAACTATTAAATCATGTGTAAATATTGCCATATATTTCACTACAGAATGGGCTCATACACAAAATATACCATAATTTAAAGCTCAATAGCATTTGAAAGGAATGACACACAGTCACACAACCAACTGGAAAGTGTTCATCTAGGTGTCCCCTATAATACACACCTTTTAGATTTCTGATATTTATTAAAATATGCTATTAAATCATATGTAAATTAGATATGAATTTCACTACAGAATGGGCACAAATATACCATTATTTAAAGCTCAATAGCATTTGAAGGGAATGACGTACAGTCACACATCCATCTGTACAGTGTTCATCTAGCCGTCATCTATCATGCACAACTTTTTAGATTTTTGATATTTATTAAAATAAGCTATTAAATCATATGTAAATTAGATATGAATTTCACTATAATAATAATGCCACATTTTGCGTATGGGCCCATTCGGTAGTGAAATTCATATCTAATTTACATATGATTTAATCATTTATTTGATTAAATATCAGAAATCTAAACGTTGTGCATCATGTGAATGTGTATGTGATTGTGCCCTGCGATGGATTGGCACCCTGTCCAGGGTGTACCCCGCCTCGCACCCGATGCTCCCTGGGATAGGCTCCAGGTTTCCCCGTGACCCTGAAAAGGATAAAGCGGTAGAAGGCGGATGGATGGAGGGATCATACCTGACATCTAGATGAACACTTTCCAGTTGGTTGTGTGACTGTACATCATTCCCTTCAAATCCTATTGAGCTTTAAATTATGGTATATTTTGTGTATGAGCCCATGCATTAATAAAATACATGGCAATTTTTATAAGATAAGATAAGATAAGATCAGATAACCTTTATTGATCCCACACTGGGGAAATTCCCTCGTTACAGCAGCTCAATTACAAAAAAAAACAGATAGGAAAGAATACACATTAAATAGGAATAGAATTGAAATAAAGTATCTAAATATATAAATATATATATATATATATATATATATATATATACAATAGGAATAGAAAAATAAGAATTAAATTAGTAAAAAAAAATAAAATAATAATGGTAATATGTACACTATGGACACCTCAATGTATGTGTATAATCTGAATATGTGCAGATGTGTAACACCTTGTTTATATACATGAGTGGATAAATGGATTATTAATAGACGGCTGAACAACAAATAATAATAATGTGTGGGTTGCTGATGCAAAAAAAAAAAACCAAAACTGTTAGCAGTGCTACATTATGTTGTTGTTGCATTAAAGAGTCTGACTGCTGTAGGGATGAACGACCTGCGGTAGCGCTCTTTCTTGCACTGAGGGTGCGGCAGTCTGTTGCTGAAGGAGCTGCTCAGGGACCCCAGAACCTCATACAGGGGGTGAGAGGAATTGCTCCTGATAGACGCCATCTTAGCTAACATCCTCCTCTCCCCCACCACCTCTAAGCTGTCCAGAGGGTAGACCAGGACAGAGCTAGCCCTCTTGACCAGTTTGTTGAGGCGTTTCCTGTCCCTCTCTGTGCACCCAACTTCCCAGCAAACTACTGCATAGAAGATAGCAGATGCTACCACAGTATCATAGAAAGTTTTAAGCAGGGTCCTGCACATACCAAAAGACCTCAGTCTCCTCAGCATATATGATTTAATAGTTTATTTTATTAAAGATAAAAAATCTAAAAGGTGTGCATTATAGCTGACACCTAGATGAACACTTTACAGTTGGTTATATGATTGTACGTCATTCCCTTCAAATGCTATTGAAGTTAGAAACGTGTTGAACAATGTCGTGTGTAACTTTAGAGACGGTCCCTTAATTTCCGCATATCCGCGAATATCGAACGTCCAAACATCAAACAAACTTTATTCCAGTCTAAACGGCACCACAATCGCAGAATCACCCAGTTAGTGATGTGAGATCAATAAGATCTCAAACAACACATCTAACATAAAGAGAGTTTAATTAATAAGAGCAGTTCGGTTAAATTTGTAATATCTGCCTCAGTGAATACAGCAGACTATTGATTACGGCGCCACACAGCGCGGGGACGCCCTCACCACCGCTTCAGTCACTCAGCCAGTGTGATATCGCGAGATATCGCGAGATTTATACCCTGTGCTTTGCTGCTGTAAAATGGTGAAGTTATGCTGAGAGGCGACGAGGTAAGTTGACGAAATTTGTGTGTGCGTGTGAGTCTGAGACCCGCGTTGTCTACTTTGAACGACCCCTAAGGACAGGGAAGTGGATTCGCCGCTATAAATTTCCACACACACCGCGTTCTTAACAAGAGTGTTTTGGGGCGGCGTAAAGGTCTGGACATTGTACTGTATAAACCGCCATTTTTAATATGCGGTCTGCCTGAGGGGGAAGAGAGTGAGCGAGAGAGAGAGAGCGCGAGCGCTGTGGTGTCGTGGGGAATGCACGCTCTTAGCTCGCTCGTGCGTGTGCGCGCGGGCGCTCAGCACAGTCTGATCACTGTGATCCAGGGTGGGTTTGTTTTTATTTTACATAACCAGAGACTGCACTGCGGGTGGTCAGGAGCGAGTATTGTTGGCATGTCACAGTTTGGGATTTTCTTTCTAAGATAACGGAGGAAATGTAGTTTGAGACAGCTCGCGAGGAGGTCTAAAGCATGTGCTCGTGCTAGCCATGAGCCCCGACTGAAGAGAAAATTATTCTCCTGGCATTACTATTACAATGTACTACTACTACTCGTGTATGTAGACTGTATTTATTCTTAAATTTGAACAGATCACAAACGGCTCGTCATTCACATAATAGCATGCACGCTTGCATCCATCTCATGAGTCACCCATACAATCAATCATATCTTTTAGAGCTATGATGCATCATAACATATCATAGTTGTATATTTTGCATATTTCATACGAACATTATGACTATATATCATAGCATTTATGTATGCTATGTGGCCAAAAGTCTGTGCACACCTAACCATTACACCCGTATGTGCATGTTGAACCCATTCCAGATTTAGTCCCACTTTGCTGTTATGATAACCTCCACTCTTCTGGGAAGGCTTTCTATTAGATTTTGTAATTTGGCTGTGTGGATTTGTGTTCGTTCAGACACCAGAGCATTAGTGAGATCAGGCAGTGACGTTGAGGAGGTCTGGGGTGCAGTCACGTTCCAGTTCATCCCAAAGGTGTTTGCAGGACACTCGAGATCTTCCATTCCAGCCTTGGGAAACCATATCTTTATGGACCCGGTTTTGTGCACAGGCGCATTGTCATGCTGGAGCAGGTTTGAGCCTCTTGGTTCCAGTGAAGCGAAATTGTAAAGTTACAGCATACAAAGATATCGTATTCAATTGTGCGCTTCCAAGTTTGTGCCAACAGTTTGGGGAAGAATCACATACCGTATGGGTGTGACGGTAAGGTGTCTACAAACTTTTGGCCGTACAGTCTATGTTTGAAATTATTTTAATAAAGAGAGACAAACATTCATTTAAATGTTCACATCACAGTAGTTTTGCTTGAGAAACACTGATAACCGAGTTGTTACAAGCTGTCTTGTGTAGGCGTTTGAACAAATCGAAAATGTACTACGATTTCAGGTGATTTACTGAATAAGCAACTTTATGGTTTAAAAAAAAACTCCTGGTGCAAATGCGCGGTAAGTTTTCAGAGGAAAGTTGTCATCTGAAATTCAAACATTACTCCTAAAAAAATTGTTTCATAAATTTCCAAATAAGTTTAATAACATGACTTGATACTTGACAGACCTTTGTAAGATGGACTCTGCTGTTTGTTGTGGCTTTAGACACTCGTGCACTATTGCAGTGTGTGTGTGTGTGTGTGTGTGTGTGTGTGGGGTTGGTATGTTTTTATATCTCAGTGGGGACCAAATGATAGGACTTGACAAATTTGACTTAGTGGAGACAGTTGGCTAGTCCCCATGAACAAAAGCGTTCAAACCATAACTCCTTAAATGCATCTATAATTGAATAAAAACAAAACATTTAAAAGGTTTGCTTTTGTTTACTGAGATTAAGGTTATGGTTAATGTCTAGTATAGTATTAATTATGTCAGTCAGTACGTTTACATGGACAACAATAATCCAATATTAACCCGATTAAGACAATACTCTGACTAAGAAACTACCATGTAAACAGTGATTATTGATGACCTTAATCCGATTAAAGTCATACTCGAAGTAAACACAAATCGAATTAAGACATGTGGAGTACTCCTGTTTTACTCGCATTATCAACGTGCGTTACAGACATGTGCACACCTTAATCACACTATTAACATCGTGGGAGAGTTTTCACCGCATTTTGCGACAGGACACGTACACACACGGCAGCGCTCAACCGTCTTACGGCAAACAAGAAAGCACGTCTGCGTCCCAAACCGCGTACTTACCTACTATATAGGCCTATAGTAGGAGAAATACATGCATCTCGGCTACAATATAGAAGGTAAGTACGTGGTTTGGGATGCAGCCCACGTCTTCAAGCAGTCGTCTATTAGCACGTACAGCATGACAAATAATTAACCGCACTTGAAGCGTTCGTGATTTTTTTAAAATAAAAACACCCAAAACTGTATACGGTCCCGTAACGAAGACGAACTGTATGTTGATGCGGGAAATTCTGGAGGGAACGTCGGACGGTGTGGTGCGGTGACGTAAATCGATCTATGTTCTAGAGCATGTAAAACGGGTACATGAAAGGAGTATTCTTAAAAGCGACTCATGTAAACACCTTAATCCCAATATTGTCTTATTCAGAGTAAGGTCAATAATTAGATTACTGCTGTCCATGTAAACGTGGTCAGTGTTAGGTCCTCAGGAGGACAGTAAGACACTCTGTGTGTGTGTGTGTGTGTGTGTGTGTGTGTGTGTGTGTGTGTGTGTGTGTGTGTGTGTGTGTGTGTGTTGTTGCTCAGGCCTGTGTGCGGAATGATTCAGCGAGATATTCTGCGTTTCTCACTTGAATCCGACCAGCAGAGCGGCGAGAGCGCGCATGTCGGAAACCGTGTGTACGAGCATCTTGCTGGCGAATTTTCCTGCAAACAAACCGCGAGATTCTCAACACTCAGATTTTATTCGCCGAGTATGTACAACTACTGCATCCTACACCAATCTATCACTCGCCGCTGAGGGATACGTGTGTGTATGTATGTGTGTGTGTATATATGTGTGTGCATGTGTATGTATGTATGTGTGTGCTTGTGTGTTCGGACAAACGATTTCTAATGAGCGCAGGCTTTAGTAGGCCTCAGTGTAAGCCGGCCGCTCGAGTTACACAGCAAGCGCGTGTTGGTGAGACGTTTCCGGCTTTTGTCGTGACCGAGGCATCGGCGTTTTATCCCGAGTCGCTTTTCTCTTCCTCGACCGTCGTCGGAGTGCGTTTGGTTTATTTGGTAATGAGAGGAAAAAAACCATATACACATACACATATACATATTTATACTCGGGAGCCTGAGGAATTTCTGTGCTTGTGTTGACATCCTAGAGATCAATTTTCGGTTGCACTTTTGGCTCGTTAGCTAGCTAGCATGCTAAGCTTGCGAACTGTTTAAACTGTTAGCTAGCTAGAAGGTGCTTGTTCGTTTATTGAGCTGGACATCGTTTCCGAGTCTTGGATGTTGTAATATTGTTGCGCTTTAATATTCTCAGGGGGGGTTTTTTGTGTGCGTTTATGTTTATAATTTATTTTTGTTTGAACTGCGTTAGCTATGCGTTGAAGCTAAAGCTAGCTACTGCTAAGTGACATAGTATTCTGTAGCATTGCTTGCTAGTTTGCGCTGTTGAAATTTCATTCCGAGTACACTGTGTGTGTGTATGTATGTGTGTGTGTGTAAATATATATATGCTGTTATATTGATTTTATTTTACTTTACACGACCGCCTTTAATAATATTGTTGGATAGTCTGTAAACTTAATGTCGTTTGTTGAAATGCTGTATTGACAACTCCAGGCTAGCTAAGCTAACGGCGCACGTCAGTGCATTTTTGCTGTTGCATTGCAGTTACGTTAGCTGCAGTGGAGTGAACAGCTAGCATAATAGCCATTGTGTTGCTTTCAAGACTCACAAAAAGAGTGGCTTCCAGTCCAGTCCAGTCATTTCTGCTCGTTTTACAGTGTATATTGTTAACTAAAACCTTTCTATTAGTCATGTAAACATTGCAGTAACATTTAGACTATTGGTTATTTACGTTCCCAGTATTTATTATATGAATAATGGTTCATATGAGTGTTTTTTTCGTTCTCTTCTTTTCTTCCCCTGGACGCAGTGAAGTTCATAATGAAGGTTTGACTTTTTTTCGGGTGTTTTCTTAATAATAACAGTTCAATGAATAGTTCTGAAGTATTTGAGTGCAATACTGAATCCTCTGAACTGTCACTGTCTCCCATTTTAGTTTCAGTACCAGCTGTGACATGTCTCTGTGATTAGGCTCGAGTCCACATTTACGTTTTGTGGTTTTTTTTTTTAATCGACACATTAATCAGTAAATTGTGCAGGAGTTGTGGTTTTGCGCTACGTTTTTAATAGACTTTGTGGTTCCTGTATTTGGGTCTGTGGTGGAGATCATAAACCATTGTTAACATAGTTTATATATTTATGTTTAGGTTAAGGCTTGACGTTATTAGTTTGTTTGGCTGTTCCATGAATTGATCCGGTTTTCAGAAATGAAAAGCTCCATACCTCGATTAAATAGGCAGGGTATTATTGGACATGTTTAAATAATGAGGCTAATATTTGGATTATGTTTATTAAACTGTACTGAGTCGGTCCTTGAAATTTAGGTTACAGGTAAAGTGGTCCGTGTCTGCAAAAAGTTTGAGAACCACCGAATGTAGACTTGTCTCATCATGTTGTATTTTCATGCTGTACAACCACCATGGCTAAATCAAGCCCATTTCATGTGGCCCTGAAGTGTTGTGAAATGAAACTGAAACCAGGTTGAGCTATTATATATACATATATTTACCAGGGTATGATTATTATTTATTAAAAAAGTAACTACACTCTTAACAAATCTATGATGTGTATTTTAGAAATACAATAAAATCTTGTATCCAGTATTTGTGATATGATTAAGGACACCTGATCCCCACACCCACATGTCTTTGTTGAACATCTCTTTCAAGACTTAGGCCCCGTTTTGCTGTTGTAATAACCGCCACTCTTCTAGGAAGGCTTTCCGCTAGATTTTGGAGCGTGGCCGTGGGGATTTGCGATCATTCAGACAGACGTAAGAGCGTTAGCGAGATCAGGTACTGATGTTGAGGAGGTCTGGGGTGCAGTCGGTGTTCCAGTTCATCCCAAAAGGGTTCATTGGGGTTGAGGTCAGGAATCTGTCCAGGACACTCGAGCTCTTCTTCTACACCAGCCTTGGCACACCATGCGTCCATGGAGCTCGCTTTGTCTTTGCACAGGGGCATCGTCATGCTGGAACAGGTCGATGGTTCCAGTGAAGGGAAATTGTAAAGCTACAGCACACACAAACATTTTATTAAACAATTGTGTGCTTCCAACTTTGTGGGAACGGTTTGGGGTGGAACTACATATGGGTGTGATGGTCAGGTGTCCACAAACTTTTGACCACGGTGTATTTTTGTAATCTTACCCACTCCTAATCTCTGTGCACGTCATTTTAACTCTTGGCCGTGCAGAGTTATTATTCATTTTAGTTTGCAGAATTGTCGGGAGGTTTCATGGACATCGACAATGTCTGAAATCCAAAAAGCCTCCCACCCCCTGTTCTGCTTTTTTTTTTTTTTTCTTGCTGTATTCGCATTTGTCACAAAAAGCCTGCAGTGCTACATTCTCTAACAGGTTGCCTTAATTCTCCAATTAGGAGAAATCAGACCAGGATGGTGCAAATCTGTTCTTCTTTCTAACGAACACTCCTTGCTCACCATCAGCGTTTTGAGCAAAAATGGCAACCCCCCCCCCCCCACCCTTCTGAACAACATGCCATGTTTCATGATCATGTATCAGTTCCTATTAAAGGGAATGCATGCAAGTTTAACACAGTCGAAATGGATAAGACGCAGTAAATTACTTAGGCATGACTTTCTGATCGCTTGGAGAGCAAAGCACACTGATTTTCTAAATAGCATTCATTTACATTTAGTCAGTGGGTAGGCTCTTATCCAGAGTGACTTGCGTGAGCTTACTCTGACATCACTCTCACATCATGAACAAGCAGATTTGCTCCAGCTCCTCGGAGAGCAAATTTACAGATTCACATCTGAATGGCTGTGGTGTAACGTTGACACTGACGTGTATTTTTGAGAGTATGTTATGTTATTAGGGTGGGGAAAGTGTTTTTAGTAGTTCTGTTCTAATCCAGAAAAGTGTGTGTGTGTGTCATATATATATATATATATATATATATATATATATGTATGTATGTATGTATGTATGTGTCAAAGCATTATTTTAAGTTTGTCTTTCGTTATAGGTATTACATTTGAAAGATGCTGTTAAGTTGGAATTGCCAAAATAATTACCGTAAGTAATAAGTTTTTCCTCTTCTGTTGTGTATATGAGCATATACATACAAGTGCAAGATGTATGGTTTGTAGTGGCTATTTGTCCTGTGTGCACTTTGCTGTAGAGTAATTCATTAAAAATATTGTTTTTATGCATATGAGTATCGACACAGATGTAAATTATTTTGACCGCAGGAACAGAGTGTAGAAACTAGTAACCATGAAGGTCGACAGAAGCAAGTTGAAGAAAACCCCCACTGAAGCGGTGAGTACGCCGAGATGTTGGTATGCGTTAATCCTGAATGTTGATGTACATCTTAGGGCTGCGTTTTATGCGCCAAACTGAAACGAACGCTTATATAAAAACGTTTGCGCATTCCAGGCTTCTCTGATATTCAGTATTCAATCCTGATTGCGATTATTGTGCGATTATGTCGTGCAGCCCCGTGATGTAGGGGCGTAAGTTTTCCTCATGCGTGTGTTTAAAGCCGTGTGTGCCTCTCCCCTCAGCCTGCTGACTGCAGAGCACTCATAGAGAAGCTGAAGGGATGCAGCGACGAGCAGCTGCTCTTGGAGTTGCAGCACATCAAAACATGGAACATTGGAAAGGTAAACGCAGAACACAGAGCTCGGGGGTATGAGTGATACTCGTCTCGCAGCCGTCCCGTTCTTACACGTCTTTCTGCTTTTTCCTTAGTGCGAGCTGTACCACTGGGTAGATCTCTTGGACCGTTTCGACGGGATCCTCTGCGATGCAGGCCAGACGGTGGAGAACATGTCGTGGATGCTGGTATGTGACCGACCAGACAACGGGCAACTCAAAGCCTTGCTGCTGGCAGTGCTGAACTTCACCGCTCTGCTAATAGAGTACAGCTTTTCCCGGCACCTCTACAGCTCCATAGAGGTACTCCAGAGTTCATGCGTCCCATACGAACGCCATCTGTCCTCAGTGTTATCACTTACGCTTCGTGTGCTTGTTTGTTTTTTGTTTGCAGCACTTGACCACGCTTCTAGCATCGTGCGACATGCAGGTGGTGCTGTCCGTGCTGAACCTCTTGTATGTGTTCAGCAAGCGCTCCAACTACATCACCAGGTTAGGCTCGGACAAGAGGAGCCCTCTGCTCGCTCGCCTGCAGCACCTGGCTGAGGTAAGAGCATCACGGGCTCAGGGTAACACTGTTCAAGACCTGGTTCAGACCTGACATGGGTTACGTATATTCTGCACACTCGGGTTTTAGTTCACCGATTTTATTTCGGGGTGAAAAGGTTGTTTTCCTTCATCTATTATGTCTCTTGAGCATGTTTCCCAATCTCTCCATAGAGCTGGGGCGGGAAGGAGAATGGCTTTGGCCTGGCTGAGTGCTGTAGAGATCTGCCCATGACGGTGAGCCGTGATAGGACTGGAAGGACTGATTGTCTTGTGCAAATGTGTAATCAGACATTTTCTAGTTGAAAATCTACAAAGCCAGGAGGCTCGGGACAATTGACGATAGTATCAGGAATCGCTGGTAGATCGTGTCTGCTGTCAAGTCGGACGAATGAAATGTCTGTGGGGGGAAAACTTGGTGTCTGCAGCTTTAAAATCTTTTCTAATCTTTTTTAAGATCTTATGTTGGCGAAAGAGGTTACGTTTCATATAGGATATCTTGTCTGGTTATAACTTGTCAATCGGATAAATCCGCGAATGCTCTCGAATTACGCACGGAGAATTAATGAAGAATATAATAGTTCATTAGGGTGATTTCACTACACAGCAATTCAATAAGAACAGAGATCGGATTGGTATCTGTTGATTGGCTCAGCTTTTGGTGTTACTTTAGGCCTGTTTATAATGTTTTAAGGACTTGTTAATTTGCCCTTTCTCATGAGTTCCTCAATGTCTGTGTAGAAATACCCACCTAGTGCCACCACTCTGCACTTTGAGTTCTATGCTGAGCCCAGCTCCGAGGTCAAAGTGGAGAAAAAGGTATGGAATCATCTTTTTATCTCTTAGTCCGACTCTATTAAACACAACGAAGAATAATTTACTATTCACTTTTACAATGTCAACCGCATAAAACGTAAATATTTCTTTATTACTCTGTTAGCAGTCTAGCAGCAACACTCTACACTACATCCACATCGAACAACTCGATAAGGTGAGCTCCTGTTCCTGCCTCTCGTTGTGCTGGAAGCCTTTATACCTTTTATCGATCCCACACGACTCGACTTTGATCTCGCCTTTCTCTGGTGTGCACTTAGATCTCGGAAAGTCCGTCCGAGATAATGGAGTCGCTGACGGTCATGTACAACATCCCTAAAGACAAGCAGACCCTGCTGTTCACACACATCCGCCTGGCACATGGCTTCTCCAACCACAAGAAGCGACTGCAGGCCGTGCAGGCCAGACTGCATGCCATCTCCATACTAGGTGAGTGCTCTGTTAGGGACCCAGCGACAGTGAATAAGGGCTCCGTTTATTTTCATCAAAGAGTGGGCTCCCACGCCACACATGTGCTGAGGTGGATGTTTTGTTTGGTATTTTTTGTAGTGTACTCCAACGCCCTCCAGGAGTCAGCCAACAGTATACTCTACAACGGGCTGATCGAAGAGCTGGTGGATGTTCTCCAGATCACAGACAAACAGCTGGTGGTGAGAAACAACTCTTCTCCTCACGCCCTGTCTCATAATGTACCAATTGTCACATGATCACTGTATTATCCCCAAAAGAGTCGTCGGTAAATGTGCTTAACTTGCGCGTACGCAGTCATCTTAACCGTATGACCTGGAGATAGGGGCGTGACAGAACAAAAATGGACGAGAGTTTGGATTCCCTCATGTTCACTTGTTGATTTCCCTCATGTTGATTTCTATACAAGCTGTTCAACTTGGCAGAATTAAGCAATTGGTAAATATCTTGGTTATGTTTAGGTGGACAAATCATAAATTCTATGAAAACTAGCCCACTGGACAATTAAAAGCTCAGTCTGCTGCCAAGTCGTTTATATTTTAGTTGCCTGGAAACCTAGATTAGGGTAAAAAGTGGTCGCTAACTTCATGTAGTAACATAACGAGCTAAGTTAGGTAGGTAATTGCTTTGTTACAGACTAAAGGGAACAACTTTATGAACAACGATATGATCATGAAGGTCAGCAAGCTGTTGGCCAAAGTTTGGTTTTGTTTTTGTTTCAGTTTTGTCCTGATACAAAAGACATCATTTGCGTCTTGCTAGAGTCTTTGTTTCTTCTCAGTTTGTTTAACCGCAAGGTGAATGAGTTTTGTGCTAACAGGTGAATTGGGCTGTATGACATCTAGTGATGCACCGAAAGGAAACTTCTGGGCCGAAGCAGAAAATCCAGGATGCACTTGGCCGGAAAATGAAAATTGGGGAAAAAACACCCCCATTTTATAATGTGTTTTTTTTTTTTTTTTTTTTTTGTATCACATTTTTATTGAAATGAACACACCAAAACAAAAACAATATTAAATATATTCTTCTTCATTCGGTTCTTTAACAATCAAATTTAACAGATTTTTTTTTTAATCCAAGTAGTGTACCGTTAACGAATGTGATCTGCAAAACAGCAGTCAAGTAATGAACTTAGCAGCTCTTGGCTAGCATCTTGCAGATATAAAAAGTTTAACTATGCTTATGCTGCACAATCATTTGAATGAAAATGGGCAGAACACAATGGCAGAGGGCCTCTATTCTGTTGTTGTTGTGGTGTTGTTGAGCAGGATGTTGCGTGTTCAGGTGGTGTATAAAACCTGACCTGGAAAAGCGCTTCGGCACCGTACCCCCTCTTGAAATTTCTGCGGAACAAACACTATCGATGGCAAATTTTATGTCCATATCTTTGAATTATTTCCAAACCGCTGACATGATCGCCCTTTGCCGGGTAGCGCCGTCATAACCGTCAGCTAGATCAAGAGCGAAAACAGAGCACTGAGGGGCGGGGCGGCTGATATTTTTGGCATTTTCTCTCTTTTGGCCAAAAAATTTCTCCGGCTGAAATTTCGTTGCATCCCTAATGACATCTGTGCGCTTTCGTTTATTTTGCTCAGATTTGTCCACTCTCTCATACAGCTCACAGTAACAAAAGCAAATATTTTTTTAAAAAATCTTATTTTATTTGTTTGACCTCAGCACGTGTAGTAAATGTGGGGTGACGGGGCACTGTTCTTGGCGTGTTGTACTAGCAGTAATGCGAAAGCTTTGCACTGTGGTACTGTGGCTCAGTTTTGTCAGAGTCTATCCGCTTCAGTGCATGCTGGTGAAACAGTTGTTGGAGAGCTAGTAGTACAGCATTTCTCTGTAATGAGGGACTCCAGTCTCTCACTGACATTTGTGTCTGTCATCTTTAGATCGATGCTCCTGCTTGTTATGCCAGTGTAATAATAAAAAAAAAAATTGCTGTGTAGTTCTGTACCATGAGCATGTGGTAGTACACACATTTTCAGCTTTGATATTTTCCATTCTGTGCTCAATATTGATTTGATTTGACATGTATGATGCAGTTCTGTATATACTACACAGCTTGTTTTGGCCCAAAGAAATGTATTTCGCAAAATAGCAATCATTCGTGCGGAATCACGATTAAAGTGAAATATATTTAACGGTCTTGTGTTTTACTTCAGTAATTAAGTGCATAAACCCTGTCTCTCGCACTACTGAAAATGGCTAGAATTCCATATTAATGAGGACAACGTGTTTCGTTTCTAATTGGGGAACTGGCTGGTAGGTAAGATCGTCGCTGGGATGAATTCCTTTTGTGGTGTCTGTGTTTGAGCTAGCGTGTTCGTTATGTTGGGAAGCCATGCTCATTATAAGACGCCAGTGTTTTTATAGTTGAGTGTTTCTGTCACTCGCTTACTCCTTGCTTGTGTTTTCTCTTCTACTCATTAGCGTGTTCCTTCTCCAGATGTTGTAAGAGAAACATCACAGCCTACAAAATTTGATTTGTACAGATGGGATTATAAAAGGGACGGGTCATCTCTGGAATGTCTGTTTCTCTCACTTTGAGAGAAGTGTCTGCTGTGGCTCTTATTTTCAGAGCACGTAGTGATGACTTTTCTGAGAGTGTGTTCTAGGAGAAGAGATCGTGGTTTTCACTGTGCTTCTGTCCCCTGTGTCGGTTGAACTATTTTGTTTGAGCTCAGAGGGTTTTTTTTTTTGTGTTTTAGTTGTTTGACTTCTTAAAAGCAGGCCGCACCAACCCTTTAAACAAAAGAAGTCCTCAGAAACCACAACCTTTTAGAATTTATAAGCAGTTTCAGAAGAAAACTACAAAAGTTTGGTGTGTGACATGGGTGTGTGAATTGCATAACCACCTTTCCCATGACTGGCATTACTCCGATATAGTGCGTTCAGGTGTTTAGTTTTCACCATCGATCGATTAGTAAAGAAAATATGCTTGAGTGTGAGAGAGGGTTCTTGACGCTGCTTGGCTTTCTGGCTAGCTGTCTGGGTGTTCTCCCTGAACTTGTGGGTTTCCTCTGGGTTTTCTGGTTTCATCCAACAATATGCCAGTAGGATAACCGGTGACTCGAAACTGCCCCTTGTTGTGAAAGAGTTTGTGTATAGCATGTGGACGGTGCTGTGTGATGGAATGGCTTCCCACTAGCTTGGGATAGGCTCTGGATTTGCTACTATCCAGCCCAAGATAAAGTACTGAAGGTGAACGCTGCATGGTTTAAAAAATAATTACGGTATCATGATTGGAGAAACATCACATTCCCTAATTGGGAAAAATCTTGTATTCTGTCCCAGCCGACGATTGACTTGAAAACATGCTAAATGAAACTAACGAGTAAACCCCTACCGTGTTTTGATGAATGTACGTGTGCACTCTTTATGACAGGACATAAAGGCTGCCTCCTTGCGTACTCTGACGTCTATCGTCCACTTGGAGCGAACTCCTAAACTGTCGAATATTATCGACTGCACCGGCACAGCTTCCTACCACGGCTTCTTACCCGTGCTGGTCCGCAACTGCATACAAGCCATGATCGGTAAGGAAGAATGTCTGTCGTCAAGAGATGCGATTTCACATAAATCACTCTAGCTCTCTGACTAAATTTGTCCTGTTCTGTTTTTCCAGACCCACTGATGGATCCGTACCCGCACCAGTTTGCCACAGCGCTCTTCTCGTTCCTGTACCACTTGGCCAGTTACGATGCTGGTGGAGAGGCCTTGGTCTCATGTGGGATGATGGAGGCCTTGTTGAAGGTTAGTGTTTCTTATCTACTTTCTGTCTGAAACTTATTTAACTCCTCGTATCCTTCGTACCACGTCTACAGAATTACAAGCAGTGTCCTCTCTTCTAGGTGATCAAGTTCCTGGGGGACGAGCAGGACCAGATCACGTTTGTGACGCGGGCGGTGCGTGTCGTGGACCTCATTACCAATCTGGACATGGCTGCCTTTCAATCCCACAGCGGCCTGTCTATCTTCATCTGCAGACTCGAGGTACAGGCACTCGGCATCCCTAAAGACCTCACGATTTAATGTGACCACTTGTCCCTTTAAAACATAATATAATTTTCATCCGTCATGGAAATGTTGGACTGGATACGCTAGCATTTCCGTTAGGGCTGTCAAAATTCACTGTTCAAAAAAAAAAAGAGGCTTTTTTTTTTTTTAATTAATGCTTAATGTTAAATCTGTTGGAGTTTCCACATTTTTGTTGGAATGCACATTTTGGCGCAAATGTTTCTGTTCATTAAAAAACGATTTTAAATAATAGTTCTTATTAGGGATGTCCTGATCCAATCTCAAAGCTCTGTATCCGGGCTGAGATCGGGCCCGATCTTTTGTTTGATGTTAGTCGTCACAGACTATGCGGATAAAACGTCTGCAGCATGGAAATATTTTAAATTTGAAAACGAAAGCAGTCCGACAGCCACGATGTGTGCTATGCGAGCGTTTCGCGAGACCGTACCAACAGAGCTGCATTCAATACTCCCAATTTGATAGGGCACCTACGTCTGATGGTACCGAAGTCTGCACCAAAGCAACACACACTGGAGCTGGAGGATACTTTTAAAAGGAGAGAGAAATTTCCTCATCTGGAATGAAGAAATCTTTTGTTAAAAAAACAAAACAAAACAATTATAAGGAACAGCTTGGATTCAAGCAATTTCTTTTCTTAATGCGTTGCAGAGCTATTCAGTTGTCAAGCGTATGCATTGGATTGATTTTTAATATCTTGAATGCACTTGAAATGTGCACGTTGCACTAAATATCGGATCGGACTCTGTATCTGCAGATACTCAATATTAAAAGACTGATCAGGATCGTGGGTAAAAATACTTGATCTGGGCATCCGCAGTTCTTTTAAATAATTAAAAATGCAGTTTTTAAAGTGTTAGGTTAAGCTTATTTTTAGCTTTTAATATTCAGAATACTACTGTGTACATTTACATAAATATTTCTGGGGAAAAGTGTTCTTGACACTGTTCATCAACGTAGAAAGTTTCTGCATAAAATTATGTTAAATATCAATCAGTTCTTTTCTGAATCGTGTGTACTGCTCAGGCACTTGGCTCTTTTTAAATACTTTTGGTCTCATATGACTGTGTCTCTACAGCATGAAGTGGACCTGTCCAGGAAAGAGTGCCCTTTTGTCATCAAGCCAAAGATCCAGAGGCCTAGTACAACTGCTGAAACTGAGGACATGGACACGGATATGGACAGTCAGTTGCTCTTTGCTTTATTTCCAGTTTGTTCTTTGTGGAACTTCAAGTGTACCACCTGTCTGATTTGCTTTCACTGTTGTAGTAATGCAGTCCGCTGACGTGTGTGTGTGTGTGTGTGTGTATAAAATATAGTTTTTGGGAGTTGACGGATTAACGTCCTTTAATATGATATTTGTAAGCTAACGCCTCAATAAATGGCTGTTACTGCAGTGTCTGAGGTTGCCATGGAGAGCAGCCCAGGACCCTCGACCTCCACAGGCTCCAAAACCGACCCTGACCCTCGTGCACAGAGCAGCACAGGGAGCGCACCCAGATCAGGTGAATGAACTCTTCGCAGTCACTCCCTCGTATATCCCACGTACAGTCGCGAACAGCTGGTTAAATAACAGGCTTTGCTTGATGTTACAGGTGTGCAGTGCATCCCTCAGAGGGCAGCGCTGCTCAAATCCATGTTGAACTTCCTGAAGAAAGCCATTCAGGACCCGGCCTTTTCAGACGGCATACGCCACGGTAAGAGGATTCTCGATATGCTGAGAAATACGATGCGTTTGGAAAGGCTGTTTTTGGTTATTTAAATTAAAATAACGCACGTTTACATTTAGATTTTTTATTTTTTATTTTACAGGATTCAAGAGCCACTATTGCTCTTGATGACAGTGCAGTAAAATATTTTGTTCCTAAATTGCTAAAGATTTGTGATTTCAGTGTTTTCAGAGTGAAATAACTGATTATCAGGGAGGGTGATTTCACACTTGCTATTTTTAGGAAACTTCTAGTTATTGTTCATCATCTTCTTCTCCTTATCTCCCTCAAGTGCCCAATAACTCTGAATGGTAAAATATGGCCACAAATGGCCCACATGAGCCCGTCGGTGGCGCTACAGGCCGCCATGTCTTTGTATTTATTTTCAGTTTCACAAGAAATTTAAGAGAAAATCGTGAAAAGAAGTTACACGATTGCACTTATGGAACAGAGTTCAAGCCTCTCGACAAGCTGAAATGTGTTCAGCTGTCTGTATAGGCTCACTCAAACACTTGAGCAGAGGACAGAAAACTACAAAATTAATTTAAAATCTGCCGTTGATCCAAATTTGTTGACGTTTTGTATCTGTGGGAAACATTTCTCTACCATATCAATCTTTAAATGGTCCGCAATCTTGAGCAATCCGCCATTGCTGCTTGCAGCTATATTTTTTTTTTGTTTGTGTGTTTTTATTTTTTAAAACAGTGTTTTAAGTGCTGGCCAGAGTGATTTTTGTGCTGACATGGGGGGTAAAAAAAAAAAACCCTCCTCATGAGACACTTACACTGAAACCATTAGAATCACCTTCACCAGTCCTAGCTAGTATTGGTGAACTAACTAGCCTAGCTTAATGGATTAAATTTATTATCGTTGATAATAACAATTGGTTTAACTTTGGCAGTGATTAAGGTTTTGAAAAGCAAGAGAAATTGAGCTACTCGTGTGACTCGACTGTATTCAGCCACAGTTAGCGAGACCTCATGTTGTGTACCATTTGAACATCCCAAAAATAGTTTTTAGTTACATTACAACTAAAAATTTCATGAATGAACATGTCATAAAATCTCCTTATGTTCGCTTGCAAATTATATCATGTTCACTAAGTACTTTGTCCTCCGTGTTGGTTGGTTTTTCTCCCATGACACTGAGCTTGGTTAGTTAGGAGGTTTAAAAAAAAAAAAAAAAAGTGCTTGATGGTGCACTTTTCTCACAGGCTATTATGCCGGTTTATCACGTGTATCTGTGTGGTCTTAACGTATGATCTGTGAATGACTAACATAAGGTCTCCTGTCTCTCCAGTTATGGATGGGTCCCTGCCTACCTCGCTGAAGCACATCATCAGTAATGCTGAGTATTATGGCCCTTCACTCTTCCTCTTGGGTGAGCATACAGAGCAAGGGCACCTGTGGTTTTCTCAAACTGTGTCATTGTCTGTCTGCAGCGCTGTAGCAGGGCTCAAGAGCTTTGAGCAGATTAGCGGAGGCGGTGACGGAGAAAGTGTAGTAAAATTGCGTTAAACTGCCCTCACATCGGATTGAAGTTAAAACTGATAAAAAAAAATATTTATTTTTGGAATGAGGACCAGTAGAATGAAACACTGCTAAGAAGTATCCAACACAGAGTGATTATATATTGTCTATATATCATGTGTGTGTATATATATATATATAAAATATAATATTGTCTTACACAATGTTCTCATTCTCTTTCTTAGCGACGGAGGTGGTGACTGTGTTCGTGTTCCAGGAGCCGTCTCTCCTCTCCTCCCTACAGGACAACGGCCTCACAGATGTCATGCTACACGCATTGCTCATCAAAGATGTGAGTCTGGCATATCAACCCCCCCCCTTTCCCCCCTCCCTCTCTCATACTCTGCTTCCTCCCCCCTTCCTTAGATTCTTTTCTTTTTCTCCATTGTGTTCTGTTTAACCCACACGTTTCCTCCGCTCTGCATGTTTGAATATAACAGCGTCTCTGTTAGCGAGTCTTTAGTGAACGGACATCTTGTCTCGCCACCCACTTGTCTGGTAGCCTTTCGTTTGTTGTTTTCACGGTCTCGTACACTCTCTCTTTCTTTGCCAGGTCTTTCTAATTAACTTCCCAAAACCTCACACTCCAGCAGCTCGCACCACACCTGTCGGATGGTCTTGTTCCTGGCATCTTCCCACGATCCTCTCTCTCATGTTCCTCCCCGCTCTGCTTTTTCTCTCCGATTCTCTCTCTCACAGTTTCTGTCTCTGCAGGTCCCTGCCACCCGAGAGGTGCTGGGTTCCTTGCCCAATGTCTTCAGTGCCCTGTGCCTAAACGCCCGTGGCCTGCACTCGTTCGTCCAGTGCCAGCCCTTCGAACGTCTGTTCAAGGTTTTACTGTCACCCGACTATCTCCCGGCCATGCGACGCCGCCGCAGCTCTGACCCACTGGGTGAGTGACGCAGCAGGAGAGCAGCGAGAAATGATTTTAGCTCGGCGTTAGTAGTCACGTGACAGCAAATAAGGCCAAGCTTTTAACCAACTTTTGACACTTCTTTTTTTTTTTTCTTTTTTTTTTTTTTTACCGTGATGTAAGTCAAAGAGGAATGCAGGTTTAAAAAATGTGGTGTTTTTTGTATTTGGAAGATAAGTTAATAAACAAAACGAGCTAACTCGGGATTTACGTTGGCAGCAGAACGACACGGTGTCTGGAACTCAGCCATTTTTAGTGGCAGTTGTGAATTCCAGTGGCTGAATGAGGCAAGCAAGTCGAGCTGAATTTAACGAGTACTGAAAATGTATTTTTCCGCACTGCAAAATTAAGCCGACGACGGTCACTCGTCTCAACAAGCCATCGATAACTAACAAATAAGCTGAACCAACTTTGTTTTGTTTTATATTACACAAAAGCCTCCACTTTTGTAGGTGTGCACGTTTTTGTGTATTGTAACATATCGGCTCGTTATATGGTCTTGTCCTGATCTGCCAAAGTAACTTCCTGTGTGTTTGTACGTTTGGCAAATAAAGTGATTGTTGATTCTGACCAAGCTATAGCGATCTGTTCAGTAAAAAAAAAGAAAGAAAGTAGTGAGTGTTAACACGGTCGTCTGAGACGAATGTCAGGTACGAAGGTTGTGTGTGTGTTTCAGGGGACACTGCGTCTAACTTGGGCAGTGCTGTGGATGAACTCATGAGACATCAGCCCACATTGAAAACCGATGCCACCACAGCGATCATCAAGGTAGAGAGTGGCTAATGATTCATGTGTTTGTGTTTTGCACTTTTGTCCGTGATTGTCTGTCTGTATATAATTATAATCTGCTCATCAGTTGCTAGAGGAGATCTGTAACTTGGGCAGAGCTCCTGAGTACATCTGTCAGAAGCCCTCCATTCAGAAAGCAGACGGGACCGTTACTGTACCTCCAGCTCGCTCGAGCCACGCGGCAGAGGAAGCCTCCAGTGAAGACGAGGAGGAAGAAGAGGCTCTGCACACGTTCACCCAACAGCAAGGAGAACCAGAAAGCAGCAGGCAGTTAGTGTTTTAACCTAATGACTGGTTTGATTGCAAGTGGAGAGAAACATTGATTTCATGGTGTGTGTGCAGGGTTTGTATGAACTGCCATGAATAAAATGGATTGTGTTTTTACAGAGTGGTTGGCACAGAAGAGCGGATTCCTATTCCTCTTATGGATTACATTCTCAACGTGGTAAGTGCCGAGTCAGCTAATAGGGAAACGGCTGCTCGACATCACCGAGCCTGTTTCTAAGTTTTTTTTATTTATTACGCATCGCCTATATTAAGTCAGTGCCTATTCATCAGAAGACGTTCACGAAAGAACGTATTCGCCAGCTCCAGAGACTCATTGCGTTTTCTGTTTTCTTACGTGAAGATGAAGTTTGTGGAGTCCATTTTGAGTAACAACACGACAGATGACCACTGTCAGGAGTTTGTGAACCAGAAAGGCCTTCTACCCCTGGTGTCAATCTTGGGGCTTCCCAACCTTCCCATAGACTTCCCAACGTCTGCGGCGTGCCAGGCTGTGGCTGGCGTATGCAAATCTATTTTGGTGAGATGATCAATACGTAATGTTCTCCAGTATACGTATTTGGAACGCCTATACACACATTGATTTGAGACTTATGAAAGTACCCTTGAAATAAATGGTTAACTCCTCTCGCTTGGCCGATTTTTCGATTCTATAGATTTCGCATTTGAGTTAAATGTCGATGTGAATAATGAGAACTGCGAAGCTTAACAAGTCATGCATATTTAATAGACCCTTTTAATAGTTTTAAGAATTGCAAATATTACAGGGTTCTTGTAAAAGTAGGACATTAAAAGGCTTTCATTTGTAGACCTCCAAGTGTATGGGAATCCTAAAGATGTTCTGAGTGTGAATTTGTTTTCACAGAAATATAAATCTGTTATTTTTTTAGAAATTCCTTCCCTCATGCATTAGGGAGGCTGTGTTAGTGATGAGAATTATATTTCATGTTTTCGCCCATTTCATAATACACTTACTGACCTTTTAAAAATAAACAACATGAAGAAAAAAAAAAAAAAATCAGTCTGGAAAAAGTATTGAAATGGGCTGGGGCCCCACCGTATTAAATATTTTATTCTACGTAGATTATCTTTAATGCTTTCAAATCACGTATTCTGGGGAAAAGTTTTTAACACAAATTTAATTTTAAAATGTCTCTTTTATGACGGTCAGTCTGTTAAACTCACTCTGTTCCTGGCTCAGACCTTATCCCACGAGCCAAAGGTTTTGCAGGAGGGGCTCTGCCAGCTGGACAGCATCCTGTCGGCTCTGGAGCCACTACATCGGCCCATCGAGGAGCCGGGCGGTTCGGTTCTACTGAGAGAACTGGCCAACGCCGGCCATGTCACTGATGCCACACTGTCTGCCCGTGCTACACCTCTGCTGCATGCACTCACTGCTGCACATGCATACATCCTCATGTTCGTCCACACCTGCAGAGTTGGACAGGTGAAGTTTGCAGCATGATTTAAAAAAAAAAACACCACTGCTTGGCAGAAAGGATTCATTATCTTTTTATTGCTTCTCTTGTAACTCTGTCTCTCTCCTCCCATCAGAGCGAGATCCGGGCGATCTCCGTGAACCAGTGGGGATCTCAGCTGGGGCTGAGTGTACTCAATAAGTTGAGTCAGCTCTACTGCTCGCTGGTGTGGGAGAGCACCGTGCTGTTGTCCCTCTGCACACCCAACAGGTCAGCGCCGCACTCCACTCGGCTTACACACGGCAAGCCTTCTGCCATCAGCCCTCTTGTGGCTGGATCTCTGAATGTAGTGGTATAATCCCATTGACTGAAACCCGAAACCAGTATACCTTTAAAACAGCTGAACCCGTCTCAGGATACTCAAATGACAAAATGGCTTCTGGAACACTGATTCAGTACAAATCCATTAGTCATGTTGTATTTTTGTGCTGTACACAACCGGTCAAAAGTTTGGAGACACTTGACTGAAATGTTTCTCATGATCTTAAAAAGCTTTTGATCTGAAGGTGTATGAATTTAAACGTTTGAAATCGGTGTTGAGGACAAAAATATAATTGTGCCAATATATTTTTCATTCGAAAATTGGAAGAAAAAAAGACTCATTTGCTCATGATCTTTCTTCCTCTTGAAACCATCCAATAATTTAACGTTTTGACTGAATTTTCTGATTCCAAGCCATAACTAATTTTCTTGAACCCCCCCCCCCCCCCGGGTAACTGCTTAACGACCACTTTCTAATGACTTTTGCAGATGCACCAGTGTGTCCCATTTCCATATTTTGGTTTTGAATTTCAATCTTTGTACAGCAAAATAAATGCTTGGGGCTTGGGGTCAGACAATGGGGTAAAAATTCCCACTGGTTTTAGTATCACTTACAAAACAGCCCCACTGTGGCAGCCCACGCTTACAGTCGTTGATGTACGAGCTTGTCCGTGAATCGTGGCTTTTATTCCAGAGCAGAGATGACTGGGTTTTAAGTATTGAGTCATTTTATTTATTTATTTATTTATTCATTTATTCATTTATTCTTAAAATTTATTTCCAGTCTCCCTCCTGGCTGTGAATTCGGCCAGGCCGACATGCAGAAACTGGTGCCTAAAGAGGAAAAACCCTCCAGCGGCGCTACGACTAGCGGAGGCCGGAGAACCGGTAAAAAAACACTGCCCCATGGTGATTCTGCATAAATCCTTCCCTATAAACCTCTGCTTATCTGTCTGTCCTCCTTTTCCTCTACCTTGAATCTTAGTACTTCCTTTTTTGCATGCTTTTCATTCCTATATATATATTTTTTTTTTTTACTCGCCCCTGTGAATGTCTTATTACTTCATGCTCTCTGCTGGTGTTTCCTCTAGCTGAGGCAGAGGCTCTGTCTGTGGGAGTGGACCCCTCTGCACAGGGGCTCCTGGAGGGCATGGGTCTGGACGGAGACTCCCTCGCTCCGATGGAGACGGATGAGCCCACAACCGCTGACCCGAAAGCCAAGTCCAAACTCACTCCTGCCATGGCAACACGCATCAAGCAGATCAAACCTCTGCTCTCAGGTTAGTCCCTGCGTCAAACTTTATATTCGGCTGTGTTATGTCATTAAGGAGAAATAAATGCACTAAGACTGGCGTTATTTCTACATGAATTGGCACAAAATGGCATTTCAAGCTCAGTAGTTCTGTGTATTTAAATACTATTTAATTCAAATAAATAAATAAAGTTGTTTCTGCAGGATTTTCTTTTCCGATAAACTGACAGTTTATATCTTATATGGGTCACAAAGTGCTGCTGTCAGTGCTCATGCCGTCTGCAGCAGTATAAGATTATCGGTTAACTCTTTTTCAGGCGCTAAGTCCTTTTAATAATAAAAATCGGAAAACGTTTGTTAAATTAATTTGACAACCGTAAGTACTAAGTCATGCTAAATCACACCGTTTCCCCATACTTCTGTTCCACAGCATCATCTCGTTTAGGAAGGGCTCTGGCCGAACTGTTTGGCTTGCTGGTGAAGCTTTGCGTGGGTTCGCCTGTCCGTCAGCGCCGCTCCCACCACACGACAAACACGGGCACCGCCCCAACTCCAGCTGCTCGTGCAACTGCTTCCTCGCTTACCAAACTCCTGACCAAGGGCCTGAGCTGGCAGCCCCCTCCGTATACGCCCACCCCTCGTTTCAGGTAGCGTGACTAGCCAGACCTCTACACTCCACTCATCAAGTCTCCTTTTGTCTCCTGCTGGACGTATGGTTTTGTATCCATATGCCTGTAAATATTCTGACGTGTCTGGTTTCGATTCAGGCTGACGTTCTTCATCTGTTCCGTTGGCTTCACTTCGCCCATGCTTTTCGACGAGAGGAAGTACCCCTACCACCTGATGCTGCAGAAGTTCTTCTGCTCTGGAGGCCATGACGCTCTGTTCGAGTGAGTGGAGGAGTTATTCCTAACCCTGATATAATAATGGCACTTATAATTCTCTAATTCGTGTAATCATGTGCCTGTGTGCTCTCAGGACATTTAACTGGGCGTTGTCCATGGGAGGTAAAGTGCCAGTGTCTGAGGGGTTGGAGCATTCTGAACTGCCGGATGGGACCGGGGAGTTTTTAGATGCCTGGCTAATGCTAGTGGAGAAGATGGTGAACCCCAGCACAGTGCTGGACTCGCCTCACTCTCTGCCTGCCAAGGTGCCTGGAACGACGCCAACCACGCCACAGTTCAGCGCCCTGCGTTTCCTCATCGTCACCCAGAAAGTGAGAATACCTTTTTGAACTAAGTTTTAATTCGATTTCTGCTCACGGTCGATTAAACTGAGTAGGAATCAGCACGAATACTTGTAAGTGACTGTCTGTGATACAGGGGGTGGACAAATTATTTTTCGAAAATGTGGAGGGAAAATAAATAAATAAAGAATGAGTGTGTCTAAATTTTTTCAGGTAGTGTACATGTACCTGTTGTGGAGCCAGCAAAAATGAATGTCAGAGTAGTGTGCTGCAATGCATGCTTTACGACACGCTGCTAATTCTTTGACTCTTTGACGTCCAGGCCGCCTTTAACTGCATCCGCAGTCTGTGGAACCGCAAGCCATTAAAGGTGTACGGTGGACGCATGGCCGAGTCCATGCTGGCCATCCTTTGCCACATACTACGTGGTGAGCCGGTCATTCAAGAGCGCCTGTCCAAGGAGAAAGAAGGCACTTCTCGCCCTGAAGAGGACGGAGGGTCTGCAGCTGCAGGAGCTAGTGGCGGGCAGGGAACCGGAGCAGTGGGAGAAGGTGCTTCTGGATCCGGAGGCAATACCGGCACGGCTGGAGGCACTGCAGATGACGGGAGCACCTCCACGACCCGTAGAGAACCACAAGTCAACCAGTCTCAACTCACACAGGTAAACGGGGTCTTTTTCACAGCTGGCACTTTCTGTCTCCGGTGCAGTCGTTTGCCAGGTTTTTACCACCTATCAGGTGCTGCAGTATTATCATTGTGAAAAATATTCAATTTAAATCTTTTACTGGAAATGGCAACAAACTAAATAGAAGCTATGTTGCTGATTCTAGCAGTAGCTATGTTGCCTCTTATTTAGCGGTGTACAGAAGCTAAATTTTATTTACTAAAATATATTCTTGAAGTCAGAAACCCAACTTGAAGGTCCTCCTGGTTATTATACATTTTTTTGAACTGACCCACATTCTTAAATTTGATGTACATACCTGTAATGCGTTGGAATCCTGGTGTGGTTCCTAAAACTGCATAATGAAATACTGGCTATATAAATGTGTATATCTAACGTATATGTGTCCTTTTGTACAGCTGATAGACATGGGCTTCTCCAGAGAGCATGCTATGGAGGCTTTGCTGAACACCACCACCATGGAGCAGGCCACCGAGTACCTCCTCACCCATCCACCACCGCTACTCAGCGCTGCCATTCGGGTAAGACGCCATCACGCGTTTAAATAAAAATGAATTTGCTTCACGCGTGCACACACAGGCAAGCATAGACACATACACACAAGGCTTACAATTAGTCACTTTGGGCTTGTGTCACTGAAGGAATTCACCATGTCTGAAGAGGACCAGATGATGAGGGCCATTGCCATGTCTCTGGGTCAGGAAGTCAGCATGGAGCAACGCTCAGACTCTCCTGAGGTGGGCAGACTGACACACAGGCATACAAATAAAGCTGTGTTCCAAAAGGCATACTGTGCATATGACTTGTACTGTGTACAACATCTGGCTTTGGGGAGTGTTTGTAGTATGTGAACTAGCATGGAATATTACTCCTTAGGTCGAATTTTACCATCCAGCCACAGGTGTATAACCAGTCTCTCTCTCTCTCTCTCTGTCGCTCTCTGTCCCCCTCCCCTCTACTGGTCAAAAGTTTAGACACACATTCTTTTTTTTATCCCCCCCTTTACCTTACTTAGTATTTTAACATCTTCAAAGTCGACGCCCTTTTTTGCCTAGAATTTCCAGAAATGTATTCTTGGCATTTTCTCGACCGATTTCTTGAGGAATTTTCCTGAGATGCTTTTTAAACAGTATTAAAGGAGTTCACACCTACGCTGGACTCTTATCGGCTGCTTTTCGGAATATTTCGCTCCGGAATATTTCGCACCTTCAGATCAAAAGGTTTTTAACGATCATGAGAAACATTTCAGTCGAGTGTCTCCGAACTTTTGACTGGTAGTGTGTATGTATATGGCAGACCATGGTTATATTGATTTCATGCTAAGTTTTCATGTAACTGAAAAGGTATTGCTAATTATTTTCTACTTTGGCTGTAATTATATTAACTTTTTTTTTTTTTTTTTGGATAAAGACAGAAAATGAGCTCGATGGACTACTCCTGTATTTCCATTGCTCTAAAATAAAGAATAATGTGGCTTCTGTCTGCGTTAATTCATTCTCTGGTGCCTCCTCACATCATTTTTGGCCTTAAACACCAAAAGGTCACACGATTTGTCATTTAAAACGTAGTCATTAGGGAACTACGTTCAGAAGTGAATTTAAATGGCTGGTATCGACATGACTGTGTGGAACCAAATGATAGTTCGGTACAGGAATATAATGTAGTATACAGTACTTACTGGTGCAGAATATAAGTATGCCTTTTCAAACACAGCCTAATGCGGATCTATTCAAGTCCATTACTTAGTCGAGAACCCAGGTAGATTTTTTTTATTTATTTGGTTTTTTTTTAAGTTCTTTATGATGGGCACAATGTTATAAAAACGCACACGAGCCGGCCTTTCATGTATTCCAGCTCTTATGAGAAATGGTGGTGGTGTAATTCTGTTCGGTGTGTCTGTGTGCATGCGTGTATTCCCAGGAGGCAGCACGCAGGCGTGAGGAGGAAGAGAGGAGAGCACGAGAACGAGCTGAGGAAGAGGAGGCTCGCTGTCTGGAGCGTTTTCTGGAGGCTGAGCCCCTGGACAGCGCTGAGCTCCACGCCTTCACCGACACAATGCTGCCAGGCTGCTTCCACCTGCTGGACGAGCTGCCAGACACCGTCTATCGCCTCTGTGACCTGCTTATGACCGCCATTAAAAGGAATGGCCCAGAGTACAGAGACCTCATCTTACGCCAAGTTGTCAACCAGGTCAGTCACATACAGCTGGAGACACAGTAACATGTGAGAATATTTCATGCGTCACACTTACAGGGAGCCAGAATATCTAATGCTGTATACATTTATAATTAAAACTGGATGCCGAGTATATAATTAATAACGTCCTGATTATGCATCCTGGAAAACACCCAGACGTCATGAATAAAGTGTTTTGAGGCAGTGGGAAGTGTAAAACTTGGCTTTTAATCCCCAGCTGACATCGTGTATGTATGTGAATCCTACTGAGATCGCTTTAGAAAAGCAGACCTGACCAAGAGGCTACATGAATTTGGGATTATTTATGCAGATTTGGGTGTCAAATTTATCTTAAACTGTTATGCAGTACTTGGAATCTAAAGATGTTCTCCTTTGTTCTTTTGTTACGGTTCAGCAACAGCAAGTGAGCCAGTATACTTTTTAATATTTAACTTGATTAACGTGAAGAACGTGTTGTGTAAGGGTGTGTGTGCTTGTTTGTCAGGCCGTGAAGAGGTTTGTAAGAGTCGTATCGTGAGCTCGAACGTTAAGGCTGTGGGCAGGCGAGTCATTCTGAAATGAGCTGTGAGCGATAACTCGCGTGTCAAATGTCCTGGAAAACGTTTATTTATTTAACTATTTAATGTTTGAGAGCAGTGGGAATGCTGCAAATCTCTGGCTCTATAGCACGATGATGTTGTTGCAACTTATCACCTGAATACAGCGTTATGCGAGTTAGCGCCTGCGTTCTTCATCACCTTGTGTCTGTGTGGTAGGTGTGGGAGGCTGCCGACGTGCTGATAAAAGCTGCCGTGCCGCTCACCACCAGCGACACCAAGACGGTGTCTGAGTGGACCAAGCAGATGGCAACGCTGCCCCAGGCCTCCAACCTGGCCACACGTATTCTCCTCCTCACTTTGCTCTTCGAGGTACATGCTAATGCGCTGTTTCATTTGCATTCTCTAGCTTAAACAAGTATTTATAGGACCTGAAACCGAGATGTTTCATAAATAGGCTTGCTCATACCTCGCGTAGGAAAATGAATTTCAGCTACGTATACTGATCATGTGGACGTCACGGTACTGAAATTATTGTGTGTTGCAGGAGTTGAAGCTGTCGTGTGCACGGATTGTGGAGAGTAGCGGGGTGCTGACGGTGCTGATTAAGCTCCTGGAGGTGGTTCAGCCCTGCTTGCAGGCAGCCAAGGAGCAGAAAGACATCCAGACACCTAAGTGAGTGCCAGCCATCATGTGGATGGAAAGGTTTTAATGTGCCAGCTCGGAGCCTTAAAGGAGATGCATTTTTCATCAGCGATTGTGAAGAATAAAAATAAAATAAAAAACCCCAATATAACAACCTCATTGGCCACCTCTATAGAGTGCAGGGCAAACATTGTGGCACTTGTGTAAAGTTTGACGACAATTTCTGGAAACAATCATAATGTGATCACCTGGGTGCCAAATCATTTGAAATGCCCAGTCTTATGAGTCTAAGTCATTATCTAATGTCTGCGCAGACTGGCACTGATGACTGCGCGTCATCTGCTCAATTTGGTTCTGTCCTGACATCCTAATCCTAATCTGTTCTTTATTTGTCTAGTTTGTGAATTTCTGAGTCTTACTCTTGCCTCCTACCATTTTATTTTTTGTAGATGGATCACTCCGGTGCTCCTGCTCATCGATTTCTATGAGAAAATGGCCGTTTCCTCCAAACGAAGAGCCCAAATGAACAAGGTGTGTGTGTGTGTGCGCGCAGTGGAAACATAGTCTCTTATTAAGGAGCTTTATTTCCTGTTGCGTTGGGATGGTGGAATGCGCTAAACAGTCAAACAATTTTCCCTCATCAGTACCTTCAGCCCAACGGGAATAACTGGCGGTGGTTTGATGACCGGTCCGGCCGCTGGTGCAGCTACAGCGCCAGTAACAACAGCACCATAGACTCGGCCTGGAGAGCGGGCGAGACCAGCGTGCGTTTCACCGCTGGCCGTAGGAGATACACTGTACAGTTCAACACCATGGTTCAGGTGACTGAAGCTATACACATATTGTATTATCTTTATAATACGATAATAATACTGACTGTATTTGGGACATAAAAAAAACCCTTTTCATTTGGTTTATATTTGTATTTATTTTTTTAACGTATTAAGCACTTTGTTCTTGGACGTATGGACTACGGGTATCCTATAATGCGATCTGTTTTACTTTAGGCTTTATTTAAAAGTAAAGATGGGAGCTTTGACATTTTTAACAAATCTTTTCATTTCAGAGGATCAAAAATAAAATCTTGATTACGTTCTGAATAAATCCGGAAAATAGGATCAAATTGAAATGCAATTTGGGAACATAAAACCAGACTCCTCCATAGGGTGCTACTGCTAGAGGCATTTGCTGAATAATTGCTTCATAGATTGTGCATTTATGTATGCAGCTGCTTGTGTGTGTTGTTTAAAGGATCGATTAAGTGTGCTGCGTGCCTCGTATAAATGACCGCTCAAAGACTGTTTAGTTTCACGTTTAAAGTGATTACAGCACGTAGCATGAACGAAAATGATGTCAATTCAGTGTTATCCCAGGGCTATGCGGTTAATCCAATTGTCGATTTTGACCTCCGACGATTATGAAAACAGAATAATCGAGATTAAAAACTATTATTGTGCCGCGTCCCATTTCGCAATATTTTCGTTTTGTCTTTTTAAAAACCGCGCGCCATTTTTCTTTACAGCGGTGCGCTTTCAAACCTCACTAAAAGTCCAAACTCACTCCTCACCAGGCGGTGGCATTTTTAGTTCAGCTTGAGCCAAGATGACAGAAAGAGAGAATTTGGTCGACAAGAAAGATAAAACCATTTCAGCCGTTTGGAAACAATTTGGTTTCAAGGAGTCCGATGTGGAGCAAAAAGATAATGTTTCATCGGAAAGCCCATTTCCTCTAGCGTCTAAACACGCTCATTTCCTTTCTAGAGCTCACGCAGAAACTACAGGCTGATCTAACCCAAGAGACAGAATTTCATTGGCCTTGGGAAGTTTGAAGTTCATTTCCGGAGATGCAATTCGCCGAAAAGTGTCACGTGACGTGCTCCGCTAGCTTTGTTTAATTTATTTAATTAGCTTACAAGAGAGACATCAATACAGTAAAAAGAGATGCGGAAAACGCAGAAAGTTCGTGCAAAAGCAGAACATACTAATGCAAGCAGCTATCCATAACACGAATATGTAAGGAAAGTTCTTGTGTCCAAAAAAAAAAAAAAGACTTTGCGAGAACAGGAAAACGTGGCAGTGTGATCTAATTTATTTTTATATTAAGTGTGTGTGTGTATGTATGTGTGTGTGTGTGTGTGTGTGTATATATATATATATATATATATGTATGTATGTATGTATGTGTGTGTGTGTGTGTGTGTAAATTTATTTATTTTTTTTACTTAATTTTGTTTTATACATTTCTTTATTTTTAAAGTTCAGTAAATGCATGATGGTCCCAAAGTCAATGAGTAATCGTGTTTTATAATCGTGATCTCAGTATTGACCAAAATAATCATGATTATGATTTTTACCATAATTGAGCAGCCCTATATTATCCTAAACATTTCTCCAATTTATAACCATCCTTCTCTGTCCGACCTGTGCAGGTTAATGAGGAGACTGGGAACAGGCGGCCTGTCATGCTAACGGTGCAGAGAGTACCCCGAATGCCCAAACCCAGCAAATCTGGCAACGCAGCTGACTCCGAGCGAGAGGAGGATCAGAGAGCTAAGAGCGAGGAGACTCAGGCTGACGCAGGTTAGAACCAAACCCGGGACTCCTTCGTTTCACTTCATATGCAGCAGCTCTGCGAATAGCTGTTCTTTATTCTCATGAAATGACAATTTTCTTGTGCTAATACTAAATATATATATTTTTTTAACTAATTTTTTTTTTTTTCTGGTCCAGACCCAGCGTCCGTTGCAGTCGAGATGGCTCCCCCTAAAGAGGAAGCGGAGCAGAAGGAGTCCTCCTCGTCTGGTTCCACCGTCCCCGCCGCTTCTCAGGACTCCACATCCGGATCCATTGTAGTACAGGGCTTGACCGAGGAGATGACCACGGTCCTGATCCGTGCCTGCGTCAGCATGATCAGCGTGCCTGTGGACCCAGACACGCTGCACGCCACGCTTCGCCTGTGCCTACGCCTCACGCGTGTCCACCACTACGCCATGATGTTCGCCGAGCTCAAGAGTACACGCATGATCCTGGGCCTGACCCAAAGCTCCGGCTTTAATGGTTTCACACCGCTCGTCACTCTGCTCTTCCGCCACATCATCGAGGACCCGGCTACGCTTCGCCACACCATGGAAAAGGTGCCTCGCTCGTTTTTGTTAGGATCGTTATGCTGCAGCACCCAGAGTCAACAAATGCACTAGCACTACAGAATTCATTCATATCACACACTTCTCCATGTTCGTTGAAAATCACTAGGTAATACAAATTGTGACTTCTTGTATACAGTTCACTGTATACGCTCAGTACATGAGGTACAGCATGTCCTAAACAGTACAACGCTACACGACAATACGTTAAAGCTATAGAGCGGAGGTTGACTCAAGTGCCTGTCAGGCAAGGGTAGTTTTCACCAGAGTCTTTCTGTAGGCAGTTAAAATTAAGCTTTTTTTAAAAAAATATTTCAAACACTGAGATGTTTGTGCTGTATTTAAAAAAAATTCAAATTGTTTCAGGTGGTTCGTTCTGCCGTGACCAGCGGAGCAGGGAGCACCACGTCTGGCGTGGTGTCCGGTAGTTTAGGCTCTCGGGAGATTAATTACATTCTGCGAGTGCTAGGACCAGCGGCCTGCCGGAACCCTGAAGTTTTTACGGAAACCGCCAACAGCTGCGTCCGCATCGCTCTCCCGGCTCCCAGAGGTGCCGGAACAGGTACGAGACAGAACCACCCCTGTCGTTACGAGTTGAAGAAGCCCGTCAGTACCCGATTTTGTTCAGTGTGCTTATTTACGTCTCGCAAAAGCCTCGAGCTCTGTAGTTGTGTGGGTATTTGTTGGTGGGGTAGATTTTATGTTTATTTTTGCTAATGCAGAAGGAAGCCAGAGATGAATGGTACAACAAGCTAGTTGTGAGCAGAGTTTTTTATTGAAATTTTAATAAAGACTGTTCTAAAGCAATATGTGTTTGAAGAACATTACTTGGGAAAACAGCAGTATATTCTGTGTTTAGTGTTTGTTTGTTTGTTTGTTTGTTTGTTTGTTTGTTTCTGTGTTGTATTTACTTTTATTTATTTATTTATTTATTTACTTTTATTTATATGTATTTTATCCCATTATCTTAGCTTCAGATGACGAATTTGAGAACTTCAGAATTAAGGGCCCTAATGCTGTACAGTTGGTGAAGACCACGCCTCTGAAGCTGTCTCCGCTGCCGCAAATCCCCGAAACCATTAAGGAGGTCATTTACGACATGCTTAATGCCTTGGCAGCATACCACGCTCCTGAGGAAGGTAACATCAGTCAAATTTTTCCCCAAGTGTCATTCTGCTACGCCTGTGATTACAGACACATTACAGCGCTAATAACGTTTTGCTATTTTTGTTTTCCGATTCACCTTCGTCGCTCCCGCGTGTAGCGGAGAGAGGAGAGGAAAGGCTGGCGACTGTCCCCGGCAGTCAGGACCTCTGTCAGATCCTGCAGGATGTCGGGGATGACGTTTATCAGCAGTACAGGCTCACACGGCAAGGGAGCGACTTTGACTCTCAGTCCGCTTTCCACATCAACGTGAGTCTATATGCGAGCGCAGAAAATTCACTCGTTGTTCACTAGAACACGTGCTCTACGCCTCTTTTTAGGAAGTACCTCAGCCTTTAGGAAATTCCAAATCATGTCCGAGTGAAAAACTACAGGCAACACTGATCCGTTTCCCCTAAAATGCTGTGGTGAAATAGTAAAAAAAAAATAAATAAATCTTGATAAATGTATTTCCTTGTTTGTTTTATTGTCAGACATACATTCTGTTTATGAAAATAATAATAAATACTGAATGAATTGTGTGATACTATAACTTTTGTTAACTTATTTGATTTAAATTTTATAACTTTTGTTAACTTATTTGATTTAAATTTAAGTCCAAACAGCCATTCTTTAATCACATTTCATTAGAAACGCCCAGGGGAGGTGTGGTGATGTGAGATCTTGCCCAGCTCTAGCTGTGTTGTTGCATGTGAATGATAAAGCAAGTAAGCATTATTCTGTTTTTTTTTTTCTTTTTTTTTTTTCTTCAGACTCAGGTATTTGCCGCAGATGGTGCCGTTGCAGAGTCCTCCCAGTCTGGAACACCTCAGGGAGAGGGTAAAAACTTTTCCCATGTACATATATAGCCCTCTGTGACGTGCACCTCGGATAGATCTACTTTTAAAATTTGCTGTTCCCTCAGTGCCCCTGTCTGGGGTTTTTTTTTTGTTTGTTTGTTTGTTTTTGTTTGTTTTCTGATTCTTGATATTTATATTATATTATTATTATTTTTTTTTAACCAATCTCTTGTCTAGCCTCAACTCCTGAGGAGATGCGAGAAGAGAAGAAGGAGCAGGAAGGCGACAGGGGAGGCTCTTCGGAAGAAAGCAAGGCGGCAAAGGCCAAGGCCAGCAAACCCCTCATGCCCACCTCCACTATTCTGAGGCTGCTAGCAGAGCTGGTGCGCTCCTACGTGGGCATTGCCACACTTATCGCCACGTACAACTACACTGCCGGCCAGTCCGAGCTCATTAAAGAGGTGGGTGGATGGAGGCAGAGCTACACGAACTATATATACACGCGATTAAAAAATGCATTCCCTGAAGTTTTTGTCAAGAATTTTACATTTCTCATTATTTTTCTTTCAAACAATGTATCTACTGAACTGATTTCATTTCATTTCTGAAGGCATTTCTCATAATTACCCGATTAATATCCTAATATCCTTGAAAGCACTAGAATTATTTTTATTTTATTATCTTTTTTCTTTTTTTTTGCACAAAATCCCTCCGATAGAAACCTGCCTATGGTTGATGTAGATTTATTTATTTTTCTTCAATTAATTAGACTGATATCCTGTGGCTGTGTGTGTTTGCTCACAGGACTGCAGTGTGCTGGCCTTTGTGTTGGATCATCTGCTCCCACACACTCAGAACGCCGAGGATAAGGACACCCCTGCCCTTGCACGCCTCTTCCTGGCCAGCCTGGCAGCAGCAGGCACTGGCACAGAGGCCCAGGTGACCCTGGTCAACGAGGTGAAGGCGGCTCTGAGCCGAGCTTTGGCAATGGCGGAGGGCACAGAGAAACATGCTCGGTGAGTCCAGCTGGTTTTAATAGCATTTATTAACGGCCGATAATCCTCAAACAGTCAAAGACTTATTTTAATAAGCACCTAACTGACCAGTTAAAAAGATTTCAGTTCAGAAACTCTTACCGCATAGAAACTCTTACTGAGCATCAGATGCTTGACATGTTTAATTATTGTTTATGAAGGCTGGCTCGGCATAAATTTTTTTTTTTTTTTTTTTTTTAATCTCATAGAGTGGCTCTGGAAAAGCACAGCTGTTAGTTTTATTTTTATCCTGCATGAAGAACACTTCACCTTAAAAAGAAAACCTGATGTTTAAAAACTTTTTTTTTTTTAACTGGTGGTGTTAAGCAAAGCTGTTTTCATTTTAATATTGAGTAATCAATCACTCGTTTTTTTGTTTTTTTTTTGTTTTGTGCGTCTGGCTGTTTAAAGCTGAGGAAATAATTCTAAAATCAAACTAGGCATGATCCTTGTAGTTAAGGCTGTGTGAGTAATCAAATTTTCGATTTCAATTTCGATCATGGTCTCAGACGATTATGAAAACAAAATAATCGAGATAAAACTGTTATTGTGCAGCGTTCCGTTTTGCAATGTTCTCGTTTTGTTTTTTTTTTTAAACCCTGCGCCGTTTTTCTTTACAGCGGTGTGCTTTCGTCCCTCCCTAAAAGGCCAAACTAGCCCCTCGCCAGGCGGCGGCATTTTTAGTTCAGCTCGAGCCGAGATGACAGAAAGAGAGAATTTGGTCGACAAGAAAGCTAAAACCGTTTCAGACATTTGAAAACAGTTTGGTTTCGAGGAGTCTGACATGGAGCGAAAAGAAACGTTTCATCGGAAAGCCCATTTCCTCTAGCGTCATGACAGCTGGTCTAAACACGCTCACTTCCTTTCTAGAGTTCACACAGAAACTGCAGGTTGATCTAAACCAGGAGACAGAATTTCATTGGCTAAGGAAGCTTAAAGTTCATTTCTGGTGATGCGATTCGCCGAAATGCGTCACGTGATGTGCTCCGCTAGCTTTATTTAATTAAACAAATTTTGTTTCAGGAAAGCCATTATTAAAAATACATTAAGTTTAAAAAAAAAAAAAAAAAGTTCAATAAATGCATGATGTTTCCAAAATCAGTGAGTAACCGTGATTATGATTTTTGCTGTAATCGAGCAGCCCTGCTTATAGAGTACATGAAGATGAGCTGCTGTGCAGAATTCTTCCAGAAAGTTTGGTCAGCATTCTTACTTTCCTGTAGCGTCATTCGTTTTTTCACCTCTCTTTCCTCTGTGCAGGCTTCAAGCGGTGATGTGCATCATCAGCACCATTATGGAGTCGTGCCCCTCCACCTCCAGTTTTTACAGCACAGCCACCGCCAAGACACAACACAACGGCATGAACAACATCATCCGCCTCTTCCTGAAGAAAGGCCTGGTTAACGACCTCGCTCGTGTGCCCCACAGCCTTGACCTGTCTAGGTGCTGCCTCACACACACACGGCGTATATGAGCACTGTGTTATCTAATTTATATTTACACCCTAATGCTGATTCGGGTGTGTCTCGGTCAGTAAGTACTTTTTAAACTGGTTTTTAATTTTTTTTTTCTTCTTCCCCTTCTTCGCTGCAGTCCTAACATGGCAAACACGGTCAATGCTGCTCTTAAACCGTTAGAGACGCTCTCACGCATTGTCAACCAGCCCAGCAGCCTGTTCGGAGGGAAAGGAGGCTCCAGCAAGAGCAAAACCGAGCATGACACCGTAGGCACGACCAGGGACAGCAACAGCAATACACAGGATCAAGGTAACCACGTTATTATATTTGCAATTCTCTACTTAAGTGGTATCGATAAATAAATTATAAATGTCTTTACTTAGGAGTTAATAGCAGGCCTGCCAGCTTTCACACCCATTAGCATCAGGGTGACCACCATCACTCCAAAATACGCTTAAAGAGCAGTATTTATCTTTCCAGTAAATGATGGCTGATGGATGACATTTCTAAACCTTTGAAAATAGTAATTTGATTCTCTGTTCTATTCTTATTCCTCTTCAGGGTTGGTTTGCATGTTGTAGTAGGTTCATATCCATGTCACAGTCGAGGAGAGCGTGTGGGTGGAGGAAATGTGTAATGGTTTTGACAGGAGATTTTAACACTGTCTGTCCACAGGAGAGGCAGGAGAGGCAGAGCCAGTGGAAAATAGTCACAGAGGACAGGCTACAGATGGGGATCTGATGGACGGAGAGGCAGAAGGGGACACTGTGGTCATCGCGGGCCAGCCAGAGGTGTTGAGCACCCAAGCTATGCAAGTACGTTCATCTTCGTTGTCCGGTCTTGACTCGTTCGATTCAGATTGCAGCCGGCTTCTGCTGAAATGAGTTCTCTCTCTCTCTCTCTCTCTCTCTCTCTCTCTCTCTCTCTCTCTCTCTCTCTCTCTCTCTGTCCTCTGTGAGTTACTGTATGGTTTATGTCTGCCTTTGCAGGTGGAGAACGAGTTGGTAGATTTGATAGACGAGCTTTTAGAAAGGGACGCAGGAACTGTAAATAGTACCATCATCGGTAAGCTCTTCAGATATTAAATTCTCAGTGTAAAAGGGTACATCAGCGGAACGGGTGTAAATGGACCGTTTTCACCAAATCGTGATGGTGTTTTTTTTTGTTTTTTTTTTTATTTATAAAGTTGGTCGCTCTGGAGACGAAGAATCTCAGGAAGATGTGCTGATGGATGAAGCTCCTTCCAACATGAGTCAAGCCTCTACTTTGCAGGCCAACAGAGAAGGTAGGACAGGGGTTTTTGCAAGTGTGCAATCAACATCCTCGCTCACTTCAGTGTGTGTTTGGGGGTGTCATTTTTTTTTTGCCCAAGTGAAATCTGAACTTGGCTTATATTGTAACATTTTTGTTGCTTTTTCCAGTTTTAAGGTGTCTTATTGGAATGAAAAATTACAGACTATTTTTACTATTTCATATTTGGTTTACTCCGTGTAGGATTAAAGACAGGATCTGTCATTTTTAAGTCGCATTCTAGCAGCTATCAATAAAATACCAGTCTTTTCCGCTTACCTGGCAATGTTGCCTTGTTCATTCCGGGAGTTCTTTGACTAGCATTCTTGCTTTTTCAGGCATAAAAACACAATTATGGTGGCGGGGGCTAACTATACCAACGAAAGAATTATCTAATCAAATATTTGAACTCCACATGGCTCATATTGCTGGTATGAATAATCTTTCCTATTATTCCCTTCCGTTCTTTAGACTCTATGAACATCCTGGAGCCGGAGGATGAAGAGCACACTCAGGAAGAAGACTCGAGTGGCAGTAACGAGGATGAAGATAGTCAGGATGAGGAGGAAGAGGAGGAGGAGGAAGAAGAGGAAGATCCGGTATGAGTGTGGCCTTTTTTAAAAAAATGTTTTCCTTTTCTTCCCCAATCCTCCTCGCTTGCTCTACATCTTTAATGTATTTTCTTCTTATCAGGATGATGAAGAGGGAGATGAGGACGATGACGACGAAGGCTCAGAGATGGAACTGGACGAAGATTTTCCAGATATCAACGCAGCCCCGCATATACGATTCGAGAGATTCGATCGAGACGATGACCTCATCATAGAGTTCGACAACATGTTCTCCAATTCTGGTAAGTGGTTTTAGTATCGTTGTTATGAAGTTACTAATGCGTACTAATCACAATAATAGGTGTTCCGGATGTGCGCACAAACGCTCTCCTGTTTGCGTCATCTTCTAATGTGTGTAATGTTGGGTTCTCTGTTTTTCCCAGCTGACATCCCTCCCTCCCCAGGAAACATTCCTAGCTCACACCCTCTGATGGTGCGCCACGCTGACCACGGATCCCTCGCCCTGGGGGGAACGAGCACCAGTAGCCGCTTGACTCAGGGCATGGGCCGCAGCCAGCGTACTCTCCGACAGCTTACCGCTAACACGGGCCACACCATCCACGTGCACTATCCAGGAAACCGCCAACCCAACCCTCCACTCATTCTGCAGAGGTGAGACAGGCTTCTGTTGTGAAGTTCACTTATAAATTCCTGGATTGTTGCCTTAAAAAAAAATGCCCTTAAAATATCATTGTCTGGAGAAGTGACTTAAGTGTATATACACATTCTAAGGTAAAGGATTAAACAGGACGAGGTGTGCTATTTACAGGAACATAATCAATGACTGAGCGATATGATGTAAAGTCTCTTTTACCACCTCTTCTTTTTTCTCTCTTCTTTCTCTCCCCTCTTATACCTCAGCGATTTGCCATCAATTTCAATAATTCAAGTGTGACACGTATGTTTAAACACTTGTAGTTACAGTTTATCTTTATGTGGAACGTTAAAGCAAACAAGTTGTTCCCTCAGCAGCCTCCCCCCCCCCCCCCCCACACACACCTCTCTCGCATTTTATATCATATACACTGTGTTCTGAATGAATCTCCGATCATGCGTGGCAGGTTGCTAGGTCCCAGTGCAGCAGCAGACATCCTGCAGCTGTCAAGCTCTTTGCCCCTGCAGTCCCGTGGACGCGCCCGTTTGCTGGTTGGCAACGAGGACGTGCACATCATCGCCCGCTCCGACGATGAGCTACTGGACGATTTCTTCCACGAGCAGAGCAATGCCGGTGGCCAGGCTGGTGAGTCAGAGCAGGAGTTTGTATGTATTAACCAGTGTTAAAAATCATGCTGACCCAGCCCTGTAGTGTCTCGCTCTCTCTCTCTCTCCAGAATTGATTCATTTACCTTTTCCTCCTCCTGTAGGCACCCTTTCAAGTATTCCTACAGCCTTAACTAGATGGACGGATGAATGTAAAGTGCTGGATGCGGAGAGCATGCACGATTGCGTTGCAGGTAAGAAAACTAAACAGGCTTCATAAAAATGCTGTTTCTCTTCAGTTTGTTGCTTTAAGCAGCACAAAACATCGGGAGCAAATGATTTTAATTTGAAGCTGTGTTAAGAAAACAAAATGAACATTTCATGGCTGTTATGAGCCATGACATCTGCAGCCGGATTGATTGCGGCATTTTAATTTTTTTGGCGCACGTCAGTAATTAAGCTAGCACTATGGTGCTTTGGACAGCATGTCAAAAAAAAATAGAATAAAGCATAGCACAGGGGAGAACAAAACCTTTATTACTGCTTTTTTTTTTTTTTGCATGATCCATTAAGCATATCCAATTGGCCAGCCCCATCCCATAGTCCCTTATGGATTCTGTTGTACTAAAAACCGACATCTATGGTACTTAATGATTGACCAGTAGGGGGAAAAATTCAGAAAACTGTTGATCTGATTTGTGGAATGTATGTATTTTTTTTTTTATATATTTTTTAGTTTTTGTGCTTTAAATCTCAAATAACTGAACCTTTTATTTATTCTTTCTGCGTCAGTGGTGAAGGTCCCCATCTTGCAACATCTAGAGAGCCTGCGTGACGAGGAGCTGGAGGAGCGCAGGGAGAAAAGGAGGCGGCAGCTGGCAGAGGAGGAAGAGGCCAAGCAAAACGAGAGGAGCACCTCGGCTGGAGAAGAGGGCAGGGAGCAAACGCTGCAGGTTGGGCGAGAGAGGGGAAGGGGAGGGGCACAGACAGAATGTGACTCTGATGCGCTGATAAAGTAGATCAATATTTAATCAGACCAAGAGCATGGGTTTCAGCCAGACCTAGGGCTGTGCGAGTAATCGAATTTTCAATTTCAGTTACGATCGTGATCTCAGACGATTATGAAAACAGAATAATCGAGATAAAACGATTATTGTGCCTTGTTCCCTTTCGCAATGTTCTCGTTTTGTCTTTTTAAAAACCGCACGCCATTCTTCTTTACAGCGGTGCTCTTTCGTCCCTCCCTGAAAGGCCAAACTCGCTCCTCGCCAGGCGGCGGCATTTTTAGTTCAGCTCGAGCCGAGATGTCAGAGAGAATTTGGTTGACAAGAAAGCTAAAACCGTTTCAGCCTAGGAACCCTTGGTCATATGATATAGATGTCTGAATTTCTTTTCCCTCTGTGTCTTCCAGGGAACTACAATAGGAACTGTAAACGGAGCAGCAGAAAACTCAGCAGGTACGCTAATTACTTTTACATTCATGTCCGAAAGTCAGGTTTCCCATGTTACGTTTTAGGTTGTTGTTGGTGTGTGTGTGTGTGTGTGTGTGTGTGTGTGTGGTTTTTTTTTTTTTTTTATTTTATTATTATTTTATTTTTTTTAAGCAGTGTTATCTAGTTATTTAGAAACCTAAAGCGTAAATTGAAGCCCGTCACCTTACTGCTGCATCCAGGCTAAATCGGCCTTGTGTTGGACCAGCTTTGCCGCACAAGTCTTTCTGCGTTCTGTGGGATGAGGTAGTAGTTTGTATAGTTTTAGGATCACACCAGATCTGGGAGATAACTATACAGCCTACTGTCTTTCCCACGGCAATCGCTTGTCGACGGAACGAGCCCTCTCCACACCGCCCATCTCGGCTGAAAGGCTATGAACAAGTCATTTGTTTGGAACTGGCCAATTTTTCATATTTTCTAACTTGATGTCGTATGATATGGGTTTTGTATAAGTTGTTAGAACCGGTCTTTCTGGCTGTGCTGTGGTGAGGTAGTAAGTTGTGTTGTTGGGGATCAGGATAGCGCAGCCCTCGAAGGAGATAACTATACAACTTACTGCCTTCCTTATTGCAGCCCTCGAGCTCCACGTAACGATGCACGGCGTATCCGACTTGTCTAAAACTTGGCAAACGTAAAGCCAACTCTGAACGTTCCACATATATATATATTTCTTGTCTCGAACAGCAGAGGGAGAGCGAGCACAGGGTGGGGTGTCCTCGTGTCTGGATCCGCCCCGCTCCTCTGAGGGCTTTCTCACAGCGCCCCCTTCAGGAGACGTCACCCCCACTGCCCCTCACGAACAGGCTTTGGTTTCATTAGAGACTGCCATCAGTCAGCAAGTACATCAGCCAATTGCAGAGCTCCTGCTGGCTGACTCGCATGCTGATTCTCTTGAGGTGCTGGCAAGGGCCGTACCTCAGCTCTCTGCTCCTGATAGGCCAAACTGTGAAGCAGAAGCCTCTCAGATGGAAATGTCACCTGCCTCCACTGGGGGTGAGAGGGGAGGAGGAGCAGCAGCTTTGGACACAGTTAGAGACGGTAAATTAACTATTAAAGCTTTTATATTTTTAGTTTGTCTTCTCAAGTATTCCTTGAGGATGAAGTCTGTTTTGTATTTAATTGTTACCTACTGCTGCTCCAAACCGTTTACTCATTTTCAAGAATGCTGTACACCAAGTTTGTTGTGTATTGTTTATTACTCATACGGTGGTGAATTTTATTACTTATACTCTCAGTGTTATTTCGATCACTGGGTTTTTTTTTGGTTTTTTTTTTTGGTGATTGTGATTCCTAAAAAAACTGTCACCACATCTGTCTGTGATGAAAGGAATAATATATATGCCCTGTCACTTAACACGGTCTGTTCTTATTCCTCAGCCTCTCTGAGCCCGGATATAGCTGAGAATTCTGAACCTGTGCCGGTGGTATCGCAGCTTGAGGGATCACCTATGGATACGAGCAGCCCTGCCTCCGCAACACAGGAGGAGCCTGCCCCCAGTTCAGCACAGCCCAATCACATGTCTCGAGAACTGTCAGGAAGTGGTGAAAGTGGGCTCACGGACAGGCAGACGGATGCAGATACAGGGTAAGCAACCGATATGTTTAAACTCTGTTTACAGGTCGTATTTGAATTCTTGATCAGAGGTGGAGCTGAATTTTTATTTATTTATTTATTTGTCCTGCTGTGATGATTCTGAAATGTTACCAATCCTCCTAGCTCAACTTCTGTGTCCTCTCCTGGTGAGACCATGCCTCGGAGTGACAGCGCTGATAGCCAGTCCCAGGCCATCCAAGAGGAGCCCCTACCATCCACCAGCAACGTGGAAGATGATCCACTCGCAGGTGCATGTTTTTTTAAATTAACTTCTGGAATTTTCCAGACCTGGAAAATTTTCGGAAAATGTTCTGGATATAAGAAGTTACCGATATTAAAGCGATACAGAATCAATATGGAATATGGAATTTCAAGAAGCCCACGTTGGTAGATTTGACGTTTCATCGTTTCTTCGCTTTGGTTTCTGCATGCGTAGGAATCAGTCTGCCGGAAGGTGTGGATCCGTCTTTCTTGGCCGCTTTGCCCGAGGACATCCGTCGAGAGGTCCTGCAGAACCAGCTGGGTATCAGACCCCCGTCTCGCCCCTCTGTCTCTTCATCTATGTCCTCCTCAGCAACCGCCGTACTGGGAGGAGGCCCGGGGGTGACTGAAGTCAGCCGTGAATTTCTGGCTGCACTGCCACTTGCCATTCAGGAGGAGGTGAGATACACCGAGCGAATTTGTCTTTGATTGATACTCGATGTTCTGATAAATTAGAAAGAAAAACCTCGTTTGTTTTTTTAAAGCCTAATTTTCAAATAACTTTGACCAAAATTGATGAAAAAGTGTTGGATTTTGCATAAATGTTCATGTCCAGTGTTTTCCAAGCTGCAGTGTTCTGTTAATAATGATTGAGTGATTTGATTCCATTATTTTTACATTTTTTTGTGTGGTCAGGTTTTGGCTCAGCAGAGGGCAGAGCAGCAGCGGCGTGATCAATCCCAGCAGCCCCCTCAGGGAGACCAGCCCCTGGACCCGGTCACATTCATCCAGACGCTGCCGTCTGAGTTGCGGCGCTCTGTTCTGGAGGATATGGAGGACAGTGTGCTGGCAGTCATGCCCCCGGACATCGCGGCCGAGGCTGCGGCGCTGCGCCGGGAACAGGAAGCTCGTCAGAGGCAACTGATGCACGAACGCTTATTTGGCCACAGTTCCTCCTCTGCCCTTTCAGCCATACTGCGCTCACCCGCCTTCACTAGCCGTCTCGGTGGGAACCGCGGCGTGCAATACACTCGCCTGGCTGTGCAGCGAGGCGGAACCTTCCAGATGGGCGGCAGCTCCGGCCACAGTCGGTCAGTATGTAGGGGGTAGGTGGTCATTTTTTAATATATTTTTTTTGTCATGTCGTTGTGAATCTCAGTTGTTTACTAATCCGTCATCTGTGAACTTTGCTCGCAGCCCACCTAGCTCTAACGTGGATTCCCTGTTGCGTCTCAGAGGGCGTCTCCTCTTGGACCACGAGGCTCTGTCATGCCTCCTAGTGCTACTGTTTGTGGACGAACCCAAGCTGAACACGAGTAGGCTGCATCGTGTGCTCAGGAACCTGTGCTACCACTCGCAGACACGTGGCTGGGTGATCCGCAGCCTGCTCTCCATCCTTCAGCGCAGCAGCGAGAGTGAGCTCTGTCTGGAGACGGCCCGGCTTGACGAGGCTCGAGGCAAACGCGCACAAGGTCAGGTGTCATCCGGTGCCAGCAAGGCCTCTTCTTCCTCAACCTCAGTGTCCTCTTCCTCTCTGGAGCTGCTGAACCGAGTGGAGTCACGCAGCTCAAGCCAGCTCTCATGGCTGTCCGTGTCCATGGATGCGGCACTGGGCTGTAGGACCAACATCTTCCAGATCCAGCGGGCCTCGGGCCGGAAGCATGCAGACAGACACTCATCAGGAGGAGCCATGAGCTCGGCGGGCCTGGGAGGAGGAGTTTCAGGAACTGGAGCAGGAGTCAGCTGCTCTGGAGGAGGAGGTTCTACAGTGCACATTCACCCACAAGCTGCCCCAGTTGTTTGTCGACACGTACTGGATACCCTTATTCAACTGGCCAAGGTGAGATGTTTGTATTCTATATCTATATTTTAATTCCTGCCCTTAGTCATTGTTATGCTGCTGGTGTAACAAAACCCAGAGTAGGCTCAAAATGTTTATTAGAAAAAAGCAAGTTTAATCCAAAATCTTCTCACACTGTCCTTCACAAAAGTCTTCTGGTCAGCCACCAATTTTCCTACAAAGCTATATATTCCTATATAGATGGATATAAAATTATTTTATCCCCCTCTGTACAGGTTTTCCCCAGTCACTTCACGCAGCAGCGCTGCAAGGACCTTCAGTCATCCTCTTCCTCCTCCGAGTTGGACTCTCGCCTGTGTAGTAGTTCTGCCTCCACAGCCGTAGGAGGCTGCAGATCAGGCGGTGGTAGCCAGACAAATATCTCTTGTACAGCCAACACCCCCTCCTCTACCCACAACTCCCTCAGCTCCTGTACAGGAACCCCACAGTCCTTGGGCATCTCCACTGACTTCTGGGACCTGTTAGTCAAGCTGGACAACATGAACGTGAGTCGTAAAGGCAAGGCTTCCATGAAGACCGTGCCTCTGGGGGCACCCGGCGAGGCTGAGGGAGCTCAGTTGAGCTTGGAGGCATCTCCGCTGGGCCAACTGATGAACATGCTGTCTCACCCCGTTATCCGCCGCAGCTCTCTGCTCACCGAGAAGCTCCTGCGTCTACTCTCGCTCATCTCGATCGCTCTGCCCGACAACAAGGCCACCGAGGTGCCAGCCGGCCACCCTGTGCCTCAGGTACCCTCTGCTGTTTCTGCAGCTCCCTCGGCTCAGGCCGCTGCCGGATCGGTGGGAACAGCAGCTAACCAGGGCGCAACAGCAGGAACGGTGCCCGCATCTCAACCAGCCTCCACCGCTTCTGCAGTCACAACAACAATCGCTGCAGCTACAGGCACCCCAGCTGGTACGAGGGCTATAGAAGAGAAAGTTGTATAATTTAATTATTTTTATTATTATTATTTTACATATAACTGAAGTTATAATGGTGCATCACAATGATTCCAATTATAATGTCACAGTTACAACATAGTTTTATTACATTTTCATTTCAGATCTACAGGAAACATACTTGTATTTCTTAAAATCTATAGATCTCGAATCAAAACAAGACTGCACTTTAACTGTGAGCGGATCTCGTGATGGATGAACGTAAACAAAATCAGTATACAACCACATGCTGTTTAAAGTGCACCTATTATGGTTTTTCAAATATTGCCATTCATGTAGTGTGCTATAGAGCTGTTTGTGAATGTAAAAACGTCTGCAAAGTTTCACAAATCAAAGCACACGACAAACAGGGTTATTGACTCCCAAAAGAAGGAACCGATTCTGAAGAGCTGAAACGAGCCGTTAGTGATTCCAGACTTTACTTCCTGTGCTAACCTACGTAATTGGGTAATAAAAGACCCGTCTCTGGTCTTCATCAGCTGCTCGCGAACAGACGGAGCGGAAACTCGTTATGGTAGTGGGCGTTTCCTTTTCGACACATGCTGACAGCGGTAGACCAATCACAACAGACTGGGACATCTGACCAATCAGATCAGAGTATACTCTCTGAAAGGAGGAGTTTAGAACGAATCCTTTAGAACGGATCATTGTTTAAATTATAAGCACGTTAAAGTGTTTTTTAACCTCGGATACATGTAAATCTATTGCACGAGACAAAATTAGGCACATTTAAAAAAACCATAATAGATTGCTTTAAACATTTGAATGAAGAGCTCCTGATTTAACGCCTCACTAATTTCATAGTTGATTATTTAGCAAAAATTGAAAAACACAGTCGAAATGGGATTCATTATAGACCTACATCATGCCCATTAGTGTTGCTTTTCATTCTAAAATGACCCTGAAATTCTGTGTATACGCACCGAAATAGCCGTGCCTTCTCCCTTGCATCAATTTATTCAAATGCCTGCCAAGGTGTGTTTTTTTTTGCCAAGGTATGATCTGATGGCTGAGGTAAATACATCTGTTCTTGCTGCAGGCAAACAGAAGGCAAGCGGGAGCAGCACAGACGCAGACACCAAGTTGGCCTCCACCGGACTAACGGAGAAACAGCTGCAGCTCTCTGTAGAGGTTTGTGACAATTTACATCCACCCATGCACACACGCTTGACCTTTACATCTAACTTACTAGGTTTCTCTGACCCAGCAACAGAAATGCGATTGAGACCCCAATGTTGTGTTCGTTCTCCACCAGGTGCTGACGTCCCACTCGTGTTCAGAGGAGGGCTTGGAGGACGCAGCCAACATCCTCCTGCAGCTGTCTAGAGGGGACAGCCCGACCCGAGACACCGTGCTCAGACTGCTGCTCAGCGGAGCCCGCCACCTAGGCTACACGCTCTGCAAACAAATCGGTTAGTACAGCAGTGCTCTTTAACTCGTTAGCGCCGTAGCTTAAAAGTACCCACTTTACACGTCTTGTTTTTTTCGTGTGTTTAGGCACTTTACTGGCGGAGTTGCGGGAGTATAACCTGGAGCAGCAGAAGAGAGCACGGGCTGATGCTCAGTCTCCAGAGGCGGCTCATGAAGACCCCTCCATCACTGCTCGCCTCAAGGGCAAAATGACCAGCAGGTGAGATATTTAGAGCCTAATTTATTTATTTTCTCCCCTGTCAGAGGCCATTCGCAAAGCATATACCTTTACTGCGTTGAAAAAAAAAAATAAATAAAGACAGGTATACCTTGCAAAAGATATTGAAACAGAGCAATGAATCCACTTGTAATACGTTAAAATACACAGTGGCATTATTTTTGCCAGCAATATTTTGTAACGAGTTTACTCTGTTCCATTTCCTGAAATGTAATCAAAATAAAGTAATTTAACAAACTGATCATTTAAATTACAGTTATCCTGACCAGAATAAAGCAGTTATTGATGTTTGAATGCAGTAACTCTTCCCATGTTAACAAACCTGGCCTTTTTTGTCCCCTAAGCGTAATATCCGTCCACCTGTCTTTTAAAAGTAAAAACCGTGTTGACTTCCGCGACTTTTCCTCGCTGTCCCGAGGCACGCCTCCTACATTATGGCTCGAGAAACGCCGACGTCCTCTAGCCAGAAACATCGCTGTAGGACTACGCTGACTAAACTCCCAATGACCTGCTTGCAGGTTCGACGGATCCGAGAGCGTGGTGATCGTGGCTGCACAGAAGCGTACGTTGGGTGGCCGGGAGCTCCAGCTGCCCTGCATGAGCTCACTTACCTCTAAGACCTCCACGCAGAAATTCTTCCTGCGAGTGCTTCAGGTCATCATCCAGCTGAGGGAGGACACGCGCCGCGCCAACAAGAAGGCCAAGCAGACTGGAAGACTGAGTGAGTGAGAGTAAACATGCGGGAAAACGGAAATTTACACCGTTAAAGCTTTTAAAGGTTAAAGACATTGGACGGTTGTCCAGAGTGTTAAGTACAAATACCGCTGCCATTGCTAGACCCTTGAACCAAAGCCGTACCCTCAACTCATAAGCTGTATAAATGAGAAATGTAAGTCGCCCTGGATAAGGGCATTTGCCAAATGCTGTAAATGTAAAGCCAATTAAATATGTGACTTTTCTAATTAGGTTATTATTGGTTTAGAAACGTTTCATTCATATTATATGTTTACAGTTATTTCATTTTCTAAGTATTCATTTGGTAGACACTTTTATCCGAGGTGACTTACTTAACTGAACTGAGCAATTAATTAAAAGTTAAGGGCTATGCCATAGGGTCCAACGGTGACAGCTTGGCAGTACCTTAATTCTAACTCTGAATATTCTGATCAGTAGTCCAGATACTGATTTACTGAACCAGCACTGCTGTAGTAATATCCCACAAAACAAACATAGTCTAAGTGGTTACTAAGGCATACGTAAGTACTTATCGTCTCAGGTCTAGCTCTGATGTGTAGTAACAGATCTGCGGGTTCTGACTCTTAATATCGATTGTGTGTGCTGTCTGCTCTGTGCTTGCAGGTTCCAGTAGTCTGAGCTCTACCAGTAGCATTCAGGCTGCGGTACGCCAACTGGAAGCCGAAGCAGACGCCATTATTCAGATGGTGAGAGAGGGGCAGCGGGCACGCCGCCTCCAGCAGGCTGCCCCGCCCTCTGCGTCCTCCTCCTCCTCCTCCTCCTCCACTTCCGCTGTCGCTGCTTCTGGATCGTCTGTTGCGGCTGGCCATGTCCCCAGCACTGCTGCAAGCAGCAACCCGCCTGCCAGCTCTGCCACGGTTAGCATGGGCCGCATTTATAGCAGGCACACTGCTACTCACACTACTCGCCACATCACGTAACACCTTAGTATGCAGATGGAATAATAATTGAGCCGGAAAATTGGACTAAAAATGTTTCGTTTGTGCTCAGGAATAAAAACATATATTTTAGCAAAAAAATTTAGTAAAACCCGACAGTGCTGTGTAACATTTGATTATCGCCCAGCTCGAGTACAGCAGTCTATATACACAAGGGGTTCTCGAACGTTCTTCAGCCAGGGATCCAATTAACTCTTAACGTAAATGTCACGGCCTTCCTCAGCACAGATTTATTTTTGTTTGTTTTATGAAGATAATCCCACTATTTAAATATTAGACTTATTAATCAAATGTCTACAATAATACTTTGGCTATTCACTTGAGCCATAGAGCTTTTATTTATTTTTCTAATTTTTTTTAATTATTTATTTTTATTCGTTCCACTCATGGAGCACATTTTTATTAAAATTGCCATTATATTCGAGACATCGTTTATAAGCTGACCTTGTTTTCGGGTTATCGAGGTTTGGATTAAACATTGAATTCGTGTGAACAGTCAAACAGGATAATAACAACACTCGAAAATAACTCTAACTCTGACAGTGTTGGATTGTGATTTTCACCACTGTACGAAAATGTTTAAAATCATGGACTTCCTGGCTATGCTTCACGGACCCCACTATGAGAACCACTTCTATGCACCTACGAGTGTTCTGTATGGTTCGTACACCAGATTGATGTTTCCTACCACGTTCCTGCCTCCACCCATGGTTAATTGCACTTATTCCACCACACGACTCTGCGGTCTGTTCCACACGTTTTCTTAAACGTTCACTGCATCGTACATGCAAAAGCAACCGACGGCCTGATGTTTGTGTACATGTTATTGCTTTTGTGGTGTTCTGAATTTTGAATGTGCTTTTAGCTTCCCAGTCTTGCGTGTTGATTTTTGGCTGGCTTTTATGGCTGAGAGCTTTGGCCCCCGCCCCGGCACCTCTCCTGATCGTTTCCCTTTAATGCATGGTGCCCTCACTGAGGATGTACACCGTTGTTAACATAAAATCCATCCACGTTCCCTTATTAAACATGCTTTTTTTTTGTGTGGAATCTCATCTTGTTCTGTTTTTTTTATTTTTATTTAATTATCTGGTCTAGTCGGAGATGCATTCGGCAGCAGAGCCCCCAGCAGCACAGAGGGATGACTCTCCCATGGATGTGGACCAGCCCTCGCCTCTGGAGCAGGACCAGGCCCCGTCGGGTGAGTTTTTCCACTGCATTGGGTGAAATCTAACCAACATTTCAGGGCAGTACCCTTTCATGTTTTCTGTTGAATGAGGACATTCTGTTGTATGCTTATAAATTTAGGCAGTGGCTTTAGAATTCATTTACTAGAATTTAATTCTACTGTTACCTGATTAGTTGTTTGTGGTTTTAGAAAAAAACAAAAATTTAAATTTAAGGAACTTATGTTCAGGTGAGGAGCCCAGTAGTCAGCAGGAGCAGGAGGAGCGGCTACCCGACTTGCCACTGCTGAGCGAGCAGCTCTTGTTGGACGAGCTGTGGGACATGCTGGGCGAGTGCCTCAAAGAGCTGGAGGAGTCACACGATCAGCATGCCGTTCTGGGTAAACACAAAGCACCGTACACGCCTTACTTACGAAATAACGTAAGTAGATTTTTTAATTAGCACCGCGATTTGTTTTCAAAGTCTTGCAGCCGGCAGTGGAGGCCTTCTTTCTGGTGCATGCTACAGAGCGCGAGAGCAAACCGCCCGTGCGAGACACTCGAGAGAGCCAACTGTCCCACATCAAAGACGAGCCGCCTCCGCTCTCCCCCGCTCCGCTCACACCCGCCACCCCTTCGTCGCTCGACCCGTTCTTCTCCCGAGAGCCGTCCTCCATGCACATCTCCTCCAACTTGCCTCCAGACACCCAAAAGTTTCTCCGTTTCGCTGGTAAGTTCAGCACGTACATCACGGCGATATCAATCAGAGCTTATCCCGAATGTCCTGTCGAGAGGGGGGAAACAAGAACTTACAGGTCAGCTCTTCCTAGAAAGTGTTAATATCTTCATTTCCTTTTATATATTTGTTCAGCGAGGATTTTGTTTTTTTTCTTTTCCTCACTCGCATTGTTTTAAGTTCTGCTGTGAACCGTGTAGCAGAGGAGACTGGATTTGTCAGAATACAAAAAAAGAAGGAAAAAACCTTTTTAAATGTTCTTTGTGCTATCTGTCATGACTAATAATCACTGATCATCGATGGTTATTGTTATTATGATGAGCTCGCTTTTTTTCACTTTCTGAAACAGAGACCCACAGAACCGTGCTTAACCAGATCCTACGCCAGTCCACCACACACCTGGCTGACGGCCCCTTTGCTGTCCTGGTGGACTACATTCGTATTCTTGACTTTGATGTCAAGCGCAAGTAAGTCACCAATGCCTCTGCTCTGTAGTGGATTTCCCTCAGGCTCTGGTCTTTGGGCTAATGTGTGTGTGTGTGTGTGTGTGTGTGTGCGCGCGCCTCAGGTATTTCCGTCAGGAACTGGAGCGCCTGGATGAGGGTCTGAGGAAGGAGGACATGGCTGTTCATGTGAGGAGAGACCATGTCTTTGAGGACTCCTACAGAGAGCTGCACCGCAAGAGCCCAGAGGACATGAAGAACAGACTGTGAGTGCTTAATTAGGGAGCTGCTCTATTAAACTTCACTAATTACTGAGCAAACAACTGTATTATTCCAGTGTGTTTCATAACCCGAGAGAATGTTGTTCATCCCCCCCCCCCCCCCACACCCGAAATCCTGTATGAAGAATAACTTCTTGAACTCGCTCTTGCTCACGCCGCTCTTTTTGGACTCCTTCAGGTACATTGTGTTTGAAGGGGAAGAGGGGCAGGATGCTGGTGGTCTGTTGAGAGAGTGGTACATGATCATCTCCAGAGAAATGTTTAACCCCATGTACGCTCTGTTCCGCACGTCACCCGGAGACCGGGTCACCTACACCATCAACCCGTCTTCTCACTGCAATCCCAACCATCTCAGCTATTTCAAATTTGTGGGGCGCGTGGTGGCCAAGGCTGTGTACGATAACCGACTGCTGGAGTGCTACTTCACACGCAGCTTCTACAAACACATCCTGGGGAAGAGCGTTAGGTAGACTGGTTTCACTTCATAATAAACGTTTTACTCAAAAACATGTTTTTTTTGTTTGTTTTTTTAAAATTCTTTTACTATTCTTGGATGACTGATTCTAATTACACAGTTTGGTATTTAAGTCATACTTGTTAACATGAAATTTCACACTAAGCCATACATATTTTATTTTTGTACATGTTTTACATTTTAGGGTGTTCGACTGCTACTTGGACTACGAGTGTAGAATTTTCATTAACAAAACAGTTTCGTTGCAACCACTAGCCTCGTGTTACGGCTAAGCCGCCATGTTGATATTTTTCCGTAGGTACACCGACATGGAGAGTGAGGATTATCCTTTCTTCCAAGGCCTGGTCTACCTGCTGGAGAACGACGTGTCCACACTGGGCTATGAGTTGACATTCAGCACTGAGGTACTGCTTATAAAAACCTGATGACTGAAATGTTTGAAATCGGTGTTGTAGACAAAAATGTAATTGTCAACGTATTCATTTCTTTCATTAGAAAACTAACATTTTATTTACAAATTTTTGTTTTTTAAACCGATGGCTTGGAGGGAAGTATTCCGAAAAGCAGCCAATAAGTGTCCAGCGTAGGTGGGAACTCCTTTAATACTGTTTAAAAAGCATCTCAGGGGAATTCCTCAAGAAATAAAGAAAAGAAAAAAAGAAAAAGTCTAAACTTTTGACCGGTAGTGTATATAGACACCGATACCACTGGGTAGGTAGACGGACTCATTCATTTCCTTTTCTTTTGCAGGTTCAGGAGTTTGGAGTGTGTGAGGTGAGGGATCTAAAGCCCAACGGGGCCAACATCCTGGTGACTGAAGAGAACAAGAAGGAGTATGTGCACCTGGTCTGCCAGATGAAGATGACCGGTGAGCTTTGCATCCGCAACACTGGCGTCAGCACATTTCTGCAGGTTTTCAGCGAATCAGGAAGCGTGATCAGAACCCTGCGTATAAAATCTGTATAACCTAATTACGAATTTGTTTTCTCCTGTTGCGGCCGAAGGTGCCATTCGTAAACAGCTGGCAGCCTTTCTGGAGGGCTTCTATGAGATCATCCCCAAGAGGCTCATCTCTATCTTCACAGAACAGGAGCTGGAGCTGCTCATCTCAGGCCTACCGAACATCGACATCGACGATCTTAAGGCCAATACGGAGTACCACAAGTACCAGTCCAGCTCTATCCAAGTAGGTCTATGCATTCAGGGTTTAGACTGCAGCAGCTTGTTGGTAGTAGAGCTGTCGAATCGATTCAGTTTGCAATTATGAAATAAGATTATGAGATGGAATGCAGTAGAGAACAGGAACTGCTCCATTAAAAACTGGTAAGTTGAGACAATTGGAGTATCAATTGGAGTAAAAAAAATAATCTGGTTCTGTTATGCGTGCTAAGCTGATGAGATTTACTTCTCAGAGTCGAATTTACAAGCAAATTATAGTTCAAGAGGCAAATAATAATAATTATATATTCTCAGCAAATGTGTAAGTTGATGTCTGTCATCCACCCTAAATTTGCGAGCTGGGTAGTTCAGGAGTTGATCTCTCTTTGTGTGTGCAGATCCAGTGGTTCTGGCGGGCACTGCGCTCCTTCGACCAGGCAGACCGTGCCAAGTTTCTGCAGTTTGTCACAGGCACGTCCAAAGTGCCTCTGCAGGGCTTCGCTGCACTGGAGGGCATGAACGGCATCCAGAAGTTTCAGATTCACCGCGATGACCGCTCCACCGACCGCCTGCCGTCTGCACACACTTGGTAAGCTTTTTTAAAAAAATCATGTATAGGCCATACAGACAAAAATCGATGAGATTTTTATGAGAGCAAGTTGTTGTAGTTCTCATACTTTAAAAAAAAAAAAAAACTTCTAACGACGTCTATGCTGAACATTTATGGTGACAGCTCTGAAAACTATTGATGCATGTTAATCATTTGAGGTGAAATTGTTAACGGCTTCGTGGTCCGTCTCCTCTTCACAGCTTTAACCAGCTGGATCTCCCAGCCTACGAGAGCTACGAGAAGTTGAGACACATGCTGCTGCTGGCCATTCAGGAATGCTCAGAGGGCTTCGGACTGGCCTAAGGACTTTCCTCAATCCGATACGCGTGCACACACCCGACACTGATTTAGACTCGCATAACGTTAACTTATGACACACACACAAACATATTCACACTATCGTAGAGACGGCCAAGACCTACTTCTTTCTAATCCATGTAAAAGGACGACCGACCGACCGAGCAAGCGAGCGAGACAGATGTATCGACATTGCCTACTACACACAAAGCCTCTCATTGACACACAGAACTGTATTTTTTTTGGTATATTTGTGTGTCTCCCATCCTAATTAAAAATGCCGGCCTGAGACAGTCTTGGAGGATTTACATGGACTAATACAAAGACATTTTCCCATTTAGTTTGTTTTCTCTGTTTAAAAAAAAAAAAAAAAGAAAAAAAAAAAGGTTTGGGAGTTTATTGTTTAATCAGTTTTGTTTCTCTCTGGCTGTTAAAATAAGAAGGTTGCTTGTGTGTGTGAAAAGGTTGGTTATAAAAGTTCAGGGTGGTATGGAGAAGATTGATTTGTCCTCTGTTGCTAATGTGTGACCTCACTAGCTTTGAAAATGGGAAGTGAGGGGGAAGGGGGCGGGAGTTTAGAGTTTGATGAACTTGCAAACAAAAAATGCAGGGACTTTTCAAAGATGACATTTTTAGGCAACTTTTGTGGTATTTTTGGGATGGCTCACAAGGAGATTAGCGAAAGTGAAGGACTGATGAGGACCACGCGCCTTCTGACGTGGTTATATGACTGCTGAAACAGCAGCTAAACAGAGAATAAATTGCTACATAAATAAATGCATAAAATGGATATCATTGTGTCTACTAAAATTGTTTTAACCTGTAGGTTTGATTGTGCATCACATACTTTCACAAATTACAGGTAAAAGCACACTCGATTAAAATTTCTTTGTATAGCACATCTTAACCATAGACCTTGTCACTAAGCAGCTTTATAGAAATCCTGAGCTAGATTCAGATCCTCACTGAGCAGCAAACCAGAGAAACCTCGAGAGGAACTAGACTCAAAGGGAACCCATCTACGACTGGGAGACACCGGATACTGGTCTGTGTTCCTCTCGGGTAGGTCAAAGTTGAAACCGTTCCCAGACAGGAGGTTCGTCTTTAAAAGTTTCCTTTTTGTCGATGTGAGCTGTCTCGTTTGACGTTATGCTTATATGCGAGAAGATTTTACATTTAGGCGAGTTCAGACATTCGATTTTAAATATTTTGTAGGGAAAGTGTGTCGATCTAAATGATGTACTCAAAAAATCTCTTCAGTATTTTCTGCCATTTGAGACCGCTTTAGTTTGTTCAGTTTGCGTTACGTTGTGCTACACTGCTTTTACCCCTTTTTATTTTTGGCAGTGTATCTGAGAGATGTTCACAGCCACGCCCCTGGATACATGTGGCATATGCGTGGTATGTACTTGTTGCAGAGCTGACCAACATTTTATGCTGCCATGTGGCTTGAGTTAGCCAGGCATAGAAATGGTGTGTAATCCTTTTAATGTGGTCTCTGATTTCATCCATTCCCTGTGGGTTGCTGATGATCCAGATGAGACAGTGGCAGGGCGAGGTCAAGCACACTTTACATACACAAGCACGGCAGCTCTCGACCATTTATCATGCTCAATGCACACTCGCACACTTTCAGATTATCAAGAGAAACCTCTCCCGCCTCCTCACGGTCTGGTGTCATGCCCTTGTGTTATCTTCTCTTTGTCTCTGTCTCTCTCTGTCTGCCTCTCTCTTTCTCTGTCTGTCCCCCCCCTCCCCCCCCCCGGGTGTGCCTCACTGACACGTTGTGGTGAATGGTGTCTCCTGGCCATCCGGGCGCCACACTAACGTTCAACTGGCCATTCAGGATGGTTCCTCAGCAAGCTCGACCACAGCAGCTTTCCCACCTCCTTATTTCTCTTTAATACGTGCTCAAATAGACAGCATGGCTCCACTAAGCCTGTCTGGTGTCTCTGAGAGTCTCATTAAATTCAAGGTTGGAGAGGGAGTTTATTGAAACGTATTGCCTGATTATCCTCCCAACTAAATATCATCTTAAGAGTTTAGATTTATTGGAACGCTAAATTTATCTCAACCCCTTTGTTCCTTAACAGTGTGTTCGTCGTCTCTCTGTGGATCATATAACTTTTTTTGGCCTCCCTCTGAGTTTAATCAAAATCGCTGTTCTTTTTTTTTATGCTGGGAAAGAAAGACGATAAATGTTTTTTCCCCCTTTTAAGGGTAGTGTTTTTAAACTTGGTAATCGTATATCACTTAAGATACTTTTAGTCAAATTTTAATGAGTAGTTTTGCCATACTGTGGAACTGGTTAATATCAGGTGTCCATTTGGAAGTTGGCTCAACCCCCATTGAGAACAATCTGATTAGCCCCGCCTCCTTTTTCCTAAAAGACAATCAATAATGCATACATATAATTTCAACAGCGGTGCTCTCACTTTGCATTTTAAAGGACGAATCCACCTTGAATGTCTGTATTTATAATTGTGGTCTTGTGGTAAAAAAGAAAAGGGGGGAAAAAAACTCCTTTTATCACGGTTTTCTACATTACCCACATTGCCCTTTGTCTCCCTGCTGATAATGAAGCTAGTGTGAACTAACCCTTGCTTCACCTCTACTTATAGAGCGATGCAGCGGTGCTTTATTCAGCACGGTCACCTCCTGATCTGTACACTCTGTTCAAACAGATCAGCTTCCAAAGCTCCAACTTTCATTCTAATACCAATATCAAAACAATCATCTTGTAGATCAACTAGCCGAGCTAAGTCTCGGGGTAAAGCCTGGTTGATACTTCTGCGTTAACGCATCTTTTTATGTTGCGATGCAGAGAGGGGGATTATGGGTAAACGTGGCATGCTGAGTGAGACATGCTAGAGCACTGTCCGCAATTGCTATTCTGCAGTGCTCTCTGGTGAACCCTGATTGGTTGGGGAAAAGTGTGTCCAGTTGCATACCCTGATGAGAGGTTGTGGCATGCTGTGACAACTCTGCACAGCTGTGTTGTGTAACTGCATTGCATTCTGGAACATTGAGTCTCCTCTACTTCTACAGGGTTTCCCGAAAAGTCTCCATATATAGGGGCCTATGCTTGCCAGCACCATGTTGGTTATGCCTTCGCCAGTGGATGTTCATGGACGTCCACTTCTCTGTTGTACCACAAAACTTCCAGTCTTTTTGAATTTGTTAACAAGTTTGGCAACAGTGTCGCGGTTGAAGTGCTCGCCATGTTTCCTGTCGGAGTCCATCGCAAGCTTGCAGCAGCTTCCCGGTTCAGCCAAGAATGATTTCAATACTTCTCATCTCCTCAAAGGTGTTCTTAAAGCCTATCTGGAAAAAAAAAATCTATGTAAAGAAGAAGAAAAAAATCTAAGTATGGAAAATTTTGCAACACTAATAATGGAAATTTCTCATTAAGGACATTGAACATCATTAGAAAATGGTGAGAAAATGACTAAACATCTAAAATCTCGCAATATAAACGTATGTAATGTGCTTATAAGGAAAAACTGGAGTTTTTTTTTTTTTAAGTTTTAAATAATTACAGTCCCAGCTCAGCTCCAGCTAGTACAGACGTCCAATTTGTCCCGCACGTGCTGCACCTGCTTGCAGTGGGCCGTTGAGGATTTGCATTTTTATTAGCACATTATTTTTGTCAGGAAGCGTGGTGTAGACGCTTTACATCAAACCTGTAGAATTTAAATCCGCTGCGTTTAAATACATGCTGAGCCAGGAGAAATATTCTAAAATATCCTGTATGAGTTGACCCATGAATCACAGACTGCACTGAACGCTCTTCACCAGCAGAGGGAGAGCTTCTGCTTGAGCGCTACCATTGTAAGTGTGCTGCATTATCGCTTATTGCTTCAACATATGTCAAAGTATTTCCCCTGAAAGTGTGTTGGATAATTTTCACTAAATGCACGAGTCCCTTTGAGGTTGCATAAGAACTGTTTACTTTGCTTTCTCATCTAAATAATGCAGATTTATGCGATTTCTGCTCAATAATTATTGACTAGTTTATTATAAATAATGCAAATGGAGCCGAGATGTATTACTGAAGGAAAGATGGAGCGAATGTGAAAGAGAGGGAGAGTAAAGGCTCTCATTCATTCATCAGACATTTCTGAGAGGCGGTCATAAAGCTTGGTGTAAAACGGGCGTGTTTATGCTGCGCTGAGTATAAATCATGAGCTGTCCTGATGAGGGAAATTATGTGGCTCATACAGTACTACTGCAAAAGGAGTTCATTAGCTTAATGGACTTCATCATTCAACATGGAGTATTGAACGTTCTGTTTTTTTGTGGTGTTTTGTGCGGACATAGACTTCAGTAAATGAACTTTTATGTACAAGTTGAGGTCAGAAGTTTACATATGCCTTGTCGAATCTGCAAAACTTGAATTAAAAAAAAAAGAAGAAGAGATGGATCATAAAATTATTTACATATAGTCCACAAGACACAATAATGACTGAATTTACACAAATGAACCAGTTGCATACGCTTGATTCTTAACAGTTTGTGTTGTTACCTGGATGATCAATGACTGTTTTGATGTTTTGTGAGAGTTGTTCATGAGTCCCTTGTTTGTCCTGAGCAGTTAAACTGTTCACCGTTCTTCAGAAAAATCCTCCAGGTCCTGCACGTTCTTTGCTTTTTCAGCATCTTCTGCATATTTGACCCCTTTCCAAAAGGTGCAAACATTCACTGAGGCTCAAGAAGGTAACACTACATTAAGATGCTGGGGGGGTAAACTTTTGAATCCCTCATTTGCTGACCTCCGTCTCTCAAATGAGGAACTTCCCTCCTCCTCATCCATTCGGGTAAGCACTGTGCCCCACTGTGTGGCACATCACAGCTCTGCTGACAACTCCTCCATGAACTGGCTGTGAGACATGGGCACTGTCTCAGATGACAGACATCTTTTTGTTCAAACTATAGCTGTTGGTTGCAGCTACGTTACGAAGTGGTACATCTTTTCATACTTTTGTTTATTTATTTTTTGACTGTGTCTCTAACAAAGGCTTAGTGTTTGGTAGCGCACACAGACGCTTCTCTTGTGTCCATCCATTTCCCAAACAACAGTTCCTGATGTCCGATCCATCGTATTGAACCCCTGGGCTTCTGTGATGTCTGTGCATCGTTTGTTTGTTTGTTTGTTTTATGTGAATCCATGCACAAGTCACAGAATGTACCACATGCCACAAAACCGTTGGCATACAAGTCTCTAAAAAGCTTCGGGCTGGTGTAGAAATGATCAACATACAAATGATAACCTCTCCCTAAGAATGATTTATCCATGAGGCTGCTGACATCATCATATGAGAGACCCTGCCCTGAAATGCAGCAGCTCTTTCCAGTGTAAATGGCAAAATTTCTGGTGTACCCACTGCTAGAGTCTGCAAGCGCAAACAGCTTCACACCCCACTTAGTTAGCTTGGCCTTTTATTGTCCAATTATGGCTTTTGTAGCCACCATTCTTTCATCGATATGTTTTATAGTGGCATACAGAGGCTGGAGAGGCGAATACTCTGGGGTGCCCTTTTCTGTCATTTTCAATGTCGTGTTCTGAGTTGTTCATGTGAACAGTTCTGCTTATTACCATGAACCTGTCTCTGGTCATGAGAGAAGCAGGAAAATGTACGCTTGGGTGTGATCCCTTCCTCCAGTAGTCTCTAAATTTTGGCAGTTTCAGAAGTGCCACATAAAGGCCCACGTACACCAGGAACGTGTCGGGCTTCAGCTCTACCCAAGCAAACTTCTTCGCCTTAGCATGCTGACGGATCATCCTGACAGTTCTGTCACAAAAAAGAAAACTGTCTGAAAATTTGTACAGGAGAGTATGTTACACCCCCCCAAACACACACACAAAAAAATGTAATCCAGGGGCTTTTCTTGGGGAAACAGTATGGAAGCTGCTGGACCGTGTCTCACCTCAGGTCCATTTCACCCACCTCCTGGCTCCTCTGGGGCATGAGGTGTTGTGTCTCCTTGTCCCCCTTTATGCTCCACTGTCTCTTCCTGTCCCTCGTCCTCTCCTGGGCTGGAGGACGGATATGGTGTGGCCCTCTATCTCCTCTGTTGGCACTCCGGACCCTCCTGGACACGTCCTTCAGCCTCAGTCTCTGCAGGAAGCATGCTGATGGGGACTGTAGGCGGTGTCTCCTCTTTCATCCTCTCGACTCTACTAAAAAGGGAAGAAAATATAAATGTCCAAAATTTCTTTTCGTTCTTTTCTTGCTTTCATTTATTGCAGAACATCCAGACCCAAGAACAGCTTCTTCTGTCAGGCGATCTTCCACCAACTGCCAAGTGGGACACTTCATGGTCCAATACAGCCATGTGCCAATATATAATCCATTTATATTTATATCTACTGTACATTCATTCCACTTCTATACAGATGCATGCAAATCTATCCTCTGTAAATAGGCATTCATTCTGTCTATTGTGTCTTTTTCTATGTTTTATTATTTCATTTCATTGCCTATATTTTTATTATTGTATTTTATTTGTTTTTATTGCCATGTCTGTACTGGAAGCTCCTGCCATCAAGACAGATACGCACCTACTTTCACTTTGTGTTTGTTCAAATTTCCAAAGAAACACGTTGATAGGTTTTGGTTCTTTGAACCACCTATGTTGAATGTTGGGCACAATCTGGGCACAGGGAGTGGGCCTAAGCATCAACAACCGTTCCTGTTTGGCTCAGATGAACAAACTGCATGGGTTTCCTCGACGAATCAATGCTGCAGAACGTGATGACGTAACCACGTTCACTACGGAGCCTCTGAATGTCCATCTGAGACACACATGACGCCACTGAGAATCTCCACATTATGGGAACGCATACAGATTGGATTAGCGGTTCGAAAGTTTTTCAACATTTTCGAACGATAGTTCTTTTTATTCGCGATCTTAACTGGAAAAGTGCATGGGATTGAAGACAACACTTTATCAAACCACATCCTGTTCAGCTGAGAGTCTGCCGCTACACACGGACGTTGCAGTTGAGAAAGACCATATTGGTCATTTTCAAAACGTTGTTTATGGCTTCCCAAAGGAATCCACCAGCAGCTCCGCCAGTGGGAAATGTGGATGCAGCACTTAACTGATTATGATCTGATACGTTTTCAATCATGAGGCGGAGAACCACGAGTCGGTAACCTGGAACCACTTAGTGATTTGGAGACAAATTTTCATGAACCGTTCGTGAATAATATTTTATTTATTCAGCTCTTTTAATCAGCGTCTATTCAGGTTAGTCTCTGTGAGTAATAGTGGAGATAATGTTCAAAATGACACCTGGGTAATAAAAGTGTATTAAGATAATACAAGACGGGAAATGGATCACAATGTCCACATAATATAATCATAGGTTGTCAGCAGTGTCGTCTTCACAAGGCAGAAGAACAGAACATGATTATTCTGCATTGCTAGTGCAATGTATTGTGGCACAGATTTACATTTAATTCAATTTAATCCCATCTCCAAAAGTCAATTATCACTCCGTAACCGATGGTATGGGTGTAGGAGCTGGTCTACATGGGAGGGACATCCCCCCCATTTCAAAATGTAGATTTTCCTAATCTCAAATTTAATTTCGCATTGCCTGCCTGTCTCCGAGGATTTCTGAGTTGGACAGTCTCCAAATGGATCCTTTCTGCAACTTTTAGAAACATAATTCAATAAAAAAAACCCCTAACTTTCACTATAATAAGCTCAGGGGTCAGACTTGAGTAGCTAGGGCTCACTGAACCGTTTGCCTGTTGCCAAGCTTGACGAGAGCCAACTGTCTGTCTCTGCAAGGTGCCGCATGTCAGAAAACCACCCAGGCGCTTCACAGGGAACGCAGCAGCATTTGTCCCAGCATCCACTGAAGAGCATTATCGCATTGACTTCTATAAAATGCTGGATACTGTGGACATGCAGCTAACCAAGCGCTTTGAACAGAATAGCCTGCAAGTCCTGGATGATTTAGAAAGGGTGCTCCTGACTGGAAAGCCAATACCCAGAGCTTGATCGGCATTCACTGGAGGTACAGTTGCCAGTGTTCGAGCTTCATTTTGACTACAGTACCACTCTCGAGGCTGCCAACATACTGAAAAATCAGCTGCCAGAGGTCCGCAGTCTCCTCGGCCAGGTAGAGACGCTGGCGAGGCTGCTTTTGGTCGTTCCTTCTTCCTGTGCAGAAACGGAAAGGAGTTTCCATTCTCTAAGAAGATTGAAGACCTGGCTAAGACGCATAAAGTTGCAGACCCGTCTAAACAGCACTGCAATCTGCCACATCCATCAGGAGAAGTTTAAATAGAGCAGGAATTTGTGAGCGCTTTGTCTCAGCAAACGATCAAAGAAGACATGTTTTTAGGACCTTCAATTAAGTACCATCACCAGGCTCTGCCCAGGTCTAATGTTCTTCATTATGGTGTATTGTCATTTATTTGTCCTTTATTAAATAAATTATATTATGCGGTTTATGGTATGTGGTAGTTTTTGTTCTAGTTATATCACAGTCCGTCTCTTTGACCCGAGTATTTATAATCTCCCCTTCCCAGTCTGAGTATTCGCAATCTTCTGTCACTGCAAATACCCACTTACAACCACACTAATTAGTACATTCCGTCCCCAGAAGTCATTAGAAATGAGCATTTAAGTGCTTTATTTAAAAACAAATCTTTTCGGGGGAGCAGGCCCCCGAACCCCCCCTAGTATTTCAGCCTCCCCCCGGTTCGAAAACGCCCCTGCTCAATGGACTGATATTTCTATCCACTCTATGCACTCGCACACAGATAGAATCAGCAATTAATCAGCAATTTCTTGGGCTCTGAGATCTTACTTCACACATCATCACTGGGAGTCTTAATGACGTCAAACCCAATAAATTAGCCTGGCATGTAGATGGATCAAAGCCTAGCAAGGGCGCTATAAATCATTCCTGCTGTTCTTTTCTTCATCTTTCTTCTGTCTGTGCTCCTCTTTCTCCATGTCTGTCCTCGCTTCCTGTGCTGGCGCATGATAATGTGCAGCCTCAAGAGACCCACACTAACATCGCACCCTGTCCTACTTTGGATAGTGAAGATTCTACTCTACTACAGACTGAACAGAATCTTATTGTGTGTGTGTGTGTGAGAGAGAGAGAGAGAGAGAGAGAGAAGCCTGAAATAAACCCAAAGCCAGAGCTCAAATGCTGTCTTTTTCTGTGAGACTCATTCAGATGACAGGAAGTCACTGCTGGATCTGGAGGGTCTGGTGCACGGCTGGCTTGTTTGTTGCCGTTCTCAGGATGCTAATTAATTTAAGTAGAAACAAGGTCATTTGGTCAGTCAGACAGAGTGTTAGTCTGTGTGTAATTGATGGATAATGACAGCAGCTGAGCAAAGCCTCAGGCCTCGTTCCATCACTGATGTTGACATTGCTTCATCATCCATCAGTGACTTAGAAAGAACGCACTGTGAAAGACACTGGATTTAGTTTTGTAGATGTTTCTGAGCTCACTTGTTTGCTGGAGTTTGTTATCTAATGTCTGAATGTGATCTGCCAGAAGTGGTTAAATACTGCTGCTCTAGAGGGAGATGTCCTAGTTTTAATACTGGGAAAACCTCTTCCTTGGTTTTTGAAGAAGAAATACAACTACTTCTGTAGGCTATTTTGGGTGGATTTTTTACATTTATTTTTCAATTAATTTTTTTTTTTTACATTTTATTTTATCCATCCATCCATTTTTCGTACTGCTTATCCTACACAGAGTGGTGGGGAGACTGGAGCCTATCCCAGGGAACTCCGGGCACAAGGCAGGGGACACCCTGGACAAGGTGCCAATCAATGGCAGGGCACAATCGCAAACACGTTCACACACTATGGAAAATTTGGAAATGCCAATCAGCCTACGACACACGTCTTTGGACTGTGGGAGGAAACCGGAGTATCCGGAGGAAACCCCCGAAGCACAGGGAGAATGTGCATCTCCTTGCACACAGGGCGGAGGCAGGAGTCGAACCTCCAACATGCTAATTTATCTTATAATATATATTACTTTTATCGTATTTATTTTAGTTTTATAAATGTTGCACATATTGCATTTTATATTATATTTGTATTCTACTTAGTGGGGCATGGTGGCTTTGTGGTTAGTATGTTTACCTCACACCTCCAGGCTTGGGGGTTCGAATCCTGCCTCCGCCCTGTATGGGCAAAATTTGCATGTTCTTCCCATGCTTCAGGGGTTTCCTCCGGGTACTCTGGTTTCCTCCCCCAGTCCAAAGACATGCACTGTAGGCTGATTTTGGCATTTCCAAATTGGATACGATAAATTTTTTTCGATGCCACAGAAATAAGCCTTCAGTCTCCATTTTCAACGTGTTAGAATTATTTAGAATCCGCAGTATAAATGTTTTATAAAATCATTGAAACTTTTAAAACATTGAAATGGCTGTGATTCGCCATAGACACGATCATGCAGCCTGGGTGCTGTAGCTACTCACACACGATTGTGAGTGCGATATTGCTTTTCTACAACAAGAAATGAATATTGAATAAATGACATTTTGGACACACGTCTAAACCTTCTGTTTATTTTTGCTCCGCTAGCGATAATAGATCTGGAAGAAACCACACTCACACTCTTTATAAGCTTTTATATTTTAAGGTTAAAAGTTATATTCCTAAACTATCGTTTGCAATGTGTGTCGATGTCGTCGCTAACTCTGCTGTAGTAACGGTTTCTAACTAGGAAGTGGGATTGCACATGGAGAAGACAGACGAGCAGAGTGATCCACACAGTGAAATGTTCCAGCGCTATAAGAAAGCTTTTCATCTTCACCAGAGACCGATTTTTGGTTTTGATCGTCCGAGGTTACCTATGGTTACCTTTGCAAATTGTTTATTCAAATCCCACTGCAATTTGCATAGGCTTTTGTTGTTCCAGCTTAGTTCTCAGGGCTTGAGGTGCAGCTTGTGAATCACGCAGCACGAAAACATTTCCTAAGCTCATACTGGGCAAACGGAAGCTGGGGTTTGTTCCTGAACACAGTCATGGGTTGTGTGTGTGTTTTACAATATGTTTGCAGGAGCAGGTAGTCTGGCCTGACTCGACCCTCTTGATGTGGTGGTATTCGGATCGGACTTTGGGGTTGAACAGCGACCACGAGAGATAATCTTGAGATGGTACGAAGAGATCAGCTCGGTAAATGTCGATTCACAGACATGCGGCGTGACCTTTACTATAGACATCCACTGCAATGTCTCTGGATGTGTTCATCGAGAACGCTGTACAGTATTTACAGCAAGAGGCTTTGTGGGAAACATTGAAGTAGATGACTAAAAGGGTTTCCTAGTGATTCATTCTCCTTCACTTGAACACTAATCATTTGACAAACTCCTAGTCAGGAAAAATATTTCACTTTGTGGTGTTATTCCCGAATGTGTGCAAATGTTTCTCGTCCCTTGTCTCCCTCTCTTCCGTCTTTTTCTTCTCCTTCTCCTCTCTCCACTCACCAGACCTAATTCATCATCCTCCTTTCCACTGCCAAAGAGATTTAATGATAAACATTAAAAGCTTTCCAGTGCAGCTCTGCAGATGTGGCATAATTATGTGTTAATTAGCAAAGCCCGTATCCCGTGTCTTTATGGCACTATGGCTTTCTGCTGCAAAACCATCATGCCATCATCTCTCCACTTCATTGGATTTCCCCTTTATCAACCTGATCAGGCCAGTATTGAGCAGGGCAATAAAGACAATAAAGGAATGGTCCAAAAGCCGAGAGGAGAGGGATAGAAGGAAGGAAGGAAGGAGGAGACGAGGGCGGTAGGGAGAGGCAGGGAGCTGGAGAGAAAGGGTGATGTCACCTCCAGCCAGCAGCGAATCAGACGCAGGGAGGGAGAGAACGAGCGAGTCTGAGAGGGTGTGCGTGTGTGTGTGTGTGTGTGTGAGAATGTATTTTTTTTTCTAGCACTGCAGCATCAGCGCACAGAGGCCACCATCAATTTGCTAGAGAGGAAGACGCACAAGACTTCACCTCACGGAAGAGAGGGAAAATATCAAATAAGGGAAGAACGTCTGTCACGGTAAGAGGCGTGTTTTTACTGAGAGCTGTTCAGAGCAATAGAATTTTATAGATGTAAATATGTCATCATTTATGTCAGTATGTCATGTGTTCATCATAGCAGCACCAAGCCATTTAGGAATATTCTTAAAATGACTTATTAGATTGAAATGTAGATGCTTGCTGGTAGTAAAGGAGCCTGTGAGTTTAGATTTCCAAGGCAAATGCCTAATGAAGGATTTGCATGCCATGTGAATAATGAAGTCTTCCCACGGTATCAAAAGTAGCTGATGTGTTTTTACTGAAAGAACAGTCAACTTCTGAGAATTTTATTATTATTTTTTTTTTTAGTTGACAGAAACATGGGGATTTTCTTAAACCTGGATCTCATGGGATGTATGCATGCAACAGGGTTCATCATTAATAACCTGTATATGAACAAATATTCATACTCGTAAGACTGATTTTGTGATTTCATGATTAGGAATAACACTGACCAATGAGGCAATGGCTAAATCATTCCTTATCATGCGATAAAGTGTTATTTTCATCATTCTGTATTTTCATCACAGTTTAGTTTTCCTTTTATTGGGTGTTTTGGGAGACTTCTTTCTCTGCCTGTCTCTGCTGTCTGTCTGTTCATTCATCAGCCCGCCTTCCTTCTTTCCCACCCCCTACTCTCTTGCTAATTGTGTTAACCATCGATAATGATCGCTCCACACTCTTGGGGCATCCTGGCTTGTTGGTCTTGAGTCACTGGAGCTCCTATCTGCCGCAGCGCCGTGCAGGTCTAGGGTGTGTGCAGTGTGCACTAAAGGAGAGAGAGATACGGATATACTGGGGTGGGCTGGCATTCGTTTCTACATTTCCAGCAGCGCGTCACTCACCTGGCAGAGCTCCAGCGTGCGAGATCCAGGGTGGGTCTTCTATAGAGTGCTCAGGGCGCTAATAATCCATGCTGTAAACTGGGATATGGATACAGCACATGGTGGTGGTGTTTCTGTGCTCACAGCTTGCTAGATTTCAATGACATGAGCAAAGAAATTCCTGTTGCTTCCCGTGAAGTCTGACAATGATACATGCACATCATCCTGTAATCAATAGGGCTTACTACAGACTAAGGATATATTTGGAGGCCTTGCACTACATTACACATCTGCTGATTTTTAGAGTATTTTTCAAGGATTTTTCCATCCCTTTACCTGTGGGATAAAAGCATCGTCTAGTTGTGAGGCAAAATGTTATCTGTCCCCTGAGCAATGGGCTTTACTTGAGCCGTGGGCGAAACAGACGGCGAAAGAGGCAGGGTGGGGTCACGTTTGACAAGCGAGGCCACTCCTCAGGCTGTTAATATATGCGCACTTGAATCCATCGTCTGACGTGAGATGGGGGGTGAATGGTTTAAAAGGATACCAGCGGTAGGGGTAGAATAAAAAAAAGACCAGATTTAGTGTCTCCCTTCCAGAACAAGTGTGACACTCCCATGTTAAATCACTATCGCACACAGGAGTGGCAGAAAACAGTGTTTGAGTGAAGCGACAGCATCTGCTCTCAATCTGTCCATTCCAGAGGAATTCGAGGGAGACGTGGCGTGGCTTGAAAGCCTCCAGAGCAGCCACCTGTTATTGCCAGAGGGCCACCATTACCATCCAGGCATGAGCATCTACACAGATGCTGGAGAGAAAAATCCTATCCGACGTCCTGCTTTAATCATCCATGCACAGAGAGGAGATATTGCTACAGCAGCTCAGATTGAGACTCAGGAGTGTTAGCCAAACACATTTGTAATGGCGGTGGTGTGAATTACACTGTGCAGATGGGAGTGAGATGACTGTAGCAGGGCAGATGGGCCCGCAGGTAATGAAGAGAACAGGACGACACGGGGGGCGAGGAGAAGGTATTGTGCTGAAGTAAAAGCACAGGATGTCTGAGACAAATTGGAGTCACGGCTAAAAGGTGTAAGATGTGCGTTCGACCGATTCTGGGAATCCTGGAATGGAAAGAAGATGGGACACGAACGCGGGCTTAAAAGCTTGTCGGAAGCCTTTACCAAGGGGAAAAGGTCAGAACGTTGAAAGAATTTGTAGCCTCGTCCTAAATGTCAGTCTTAATACACCTGCATTAGTATAAGTAGTGAACATCAGTCGAGCCTTCAGTGCATTATTTTCCTTCTTAATGTCTTTTCTCCCACAGATATGAATGTCCTTTATTTTGTTTGTTTTTTTCCACCGTCTCATCTGGCATTCGATCTCAATCAAACTAATGGCTTGTTTGAGAATGAACTGCGCAGACAAAGACCATGAAAATCACGCCAATCCATCAAGAACGTCCATAGTGCTGGAAATCTTAAATGTCCTTGCCAGATATGCTAATGAAATGAATCGAAACGACGCTCGTTTCGAGTCTGTCACAGGGTCCAAATTCACTCAAAGTAAAAATAACATTTTGGCTGCAAATCAAAATGAGTCAGTCTTCTAAAAGCCTGCTTGAACTCGGATCCAAGAGACTTTTCCGCAGACTAATGAACACTTCTTTGCTGAGGTCTCAAAAATGCTAGACCGCCCTAAATGACAATATGACCCCCTAAATGACACCAACTCTCGAATCATGTGCGACCAGCTGCCAGAAGCAACAAATTAAGGACGGGTTTAGAGAGCAGCAGAAAAGTCAAGAAATCCTTGCGTCTATCTCCTGTGCCATTCATTTCCACGACCCCCATTTCCTTCTTCCGCTGAACGAAATGAAATGATCTCTTTGTTCATTGAGGGCGTAGTGAGTCATCCTTGTCTTCTATCTCTATCACTCACTCTTGTCTTGACTGGAACATTACTGGATAAAAGCTGGAATCGACTCAGCCTGAATCCATGTGTCTTCAGTGATGAACTGGAGTACTGTTATGTGATGACTGGACTATTGTGAAGCAGTGTGTCATTATTATTTTCTGAAATAGATCAAAACATTTCCCCAGCTATAAACAGAACAACTCATGTTGTATGTAGTAGTAGGGAGGGAAAGTATTTTTGATGCACATATTTGAAGCTTGATTTTTTTTTTTTTTTTTTTTTTTTTTACCAAAGCACTCTTGGATTCTCAAATCTGATCAGATCAGAAGGTGTTGATTAATTTTCTATAACAGCAGCTCAGATAGTAGTGCCAGCTGTAATTCAAATAACCTCTAATACTGTAAAGTTATTTGTTACGTTATCGTTTCACTCTGTATCGTGGACATGCCACATACTCAAAACATTGGGTTTGTTTTTGTTTTTTTTTTTAAAAAAAAACATCCAAAAACCATTAAAAAAAAAACCCATTAAAAATGTTTTGTTTAACAAAGACAGACACGTAGGTATGTCGTCTGTGACAGTTACCTTTAACAATTATGGAAGGAGTCTCCAGTGTCAGTGTTTTGTAACAGTCAGATGTAAAGCTGTAACTTTAAGTTTTCCGCCATGGAAACTTCTCCATAATGGATGGCTTTGTGTTTTGTGGTTTATCTGTAGCACAAAAGGCTGGATTGTTTTTCTGTACAACCCCAATCCCGAAAAAGTTGGGACAGTATGGAAAAATGCTAATAAGAACAAAGAGGAGTGATGTGTAAATGCACTTTGACTTGTATTTAAACAAAAAATGTACAAAGACAAGGTATGTGATGTTTTACCCAATCAACTGCATAGTTTTTTGAAGATAAAAAAAACGTTGGGATGGGAAATTTAGGACTAATAGCGATGTGACAAGTTGAAATAAGAAGGTGATGTGAAACATGTGAGGCAATCGTCTTATCATAGTATATAATAATGAGCCTCCATAAAAGGACTAGTTCTACAAGAGCGAGGATGGGTCGAATAATCCAACACTTTGACAACAACATTCCCCAAAGACAAATCGGTAGGATTTTGGGCATTTCACCTTCTACAGTGCACAATCTAATTAAAAGATTCAAGGAATCTGGTCAAATCTCCGTGCGTAAAGGGCGAGGCTGAAAACCACTTCTGAAGGCGAGTGATCTCCGATCCCTCAGACGTCACTGTCTTAAAAACAGTCATGAGTCTGTAATGGATATCCTAAGGCTTTACTATGCAAAGCAGAAGCCATACATCAACACTGTCTAGAAACTCCGACCACTTCTCTGGGCTCGGTCTCATCTGAGATGGACAGGAGCACAGTGGAATCGTGTTTTGTGGTCCGATGAGTCGACATTTCAAATAGTTTTTGGACAAAACAGCCGTCGTGTTCTCCGGGCCAAAGAGGAGAAGGACCATCCATGCTGTTATCAGGGTCAGGTCCAAAAGCCAGCGTCTGTCATGGTATGGGGGCGTGTCAGTGCCCATGGCATGGGTAACTTGCGCATCTATGAGGGCGCCATTAATGCAGAAAGATATATGTACACATTTTGGAGCAACATATGCTGCTATCCAGAGCAGGACAACGCCAAACCACATTCTGCCCGGATTACAAGCGCATGGTTTTGTAGGCAGAGAGTGCGGGTGCTAGCATGGCCTGCTGCAGTCCTGACCTGTCTCCGACTGAGAATGTGTGGCGCATTATGAAGCGGAAAATAAGGCAGTGAACGCCCCGTACAGTTGCTCAGCTGAAGGAATGCATAATAGATGAATTGGGGAAAATTCCACTTGCTAAACTTAACCAACTGGTGTCTTCACTCAGTGTCCAAACACTTCATAAGTGTTATTAAAAGAAAAGGTGATGTTACACAATGATAAACAGTCGACTGTCCCAACTTTTTTGGAGTGTGATGCAATCATCAGATTTGAAATGAGTGTGAATTTTCAAAAAAAAAATAAAAAATTAATAATAATAAGTAAAACATCAAATAATGTGTTTTCAATATAGTACAGTTTGAATTGAATTATCAAATGACTCTTTTCATTTTTTATTTTCTATACTGTCCCAACTTTTTCAGAATTGGGGTTGTATTATTAATTTCAAGAGGAAGCGAGGGAACGACTGTCTAGCTTTATAGCTGCTATAACGTAAATGATAACAGGAACTAACTTGTTTCCCGGACAAAACCACTTCGGGAAATCCTGTTATGAAAATCACGAATTATTTTTCTATACCAGCGACCTCTCCAGGTTTTATTCCCTACTTATAACGTGTTTTTGATAGCCATAGAAAAAAAACTATATGAAATTTGTATCAAAATGCGTTTGTGTCTGACACACCAGAGCTGCTATGTGGCTAAAACTTTTATATTAGCAGCAAAGATTTCTGTTTGTGAACAGTTCCTAAAGAGTATTGCAGTGTTCTCAAATTCATGACGGACTCACTATTGAATGGAGAAATAAAGAAAATCAATATGCTGACTCATTAAAATCTAGTCTGTTGCAGAAATCAAGACTTACTTTTTGCTAGCTAGTGTGACGGAGGCTACATAGCGGGCAAAGCTTCTATAAGTGTTTCACAGTTGGTCTGTGTTAGCATTTCATATCGTTTCGGGACTCAGAATTTTTTGTGCCTATGTGCACACGACAAATGGATTCAGACTCCTTGGGGAAAAAAAAGTTCCACAAAGTTGAACCATTTGTGGGTTTGTTTCTGGTTCATTTTGTGGTCTACTTGATTTGTGACTTGTGAAAACAGCATGATTCTAGCATGCTTCATATTTTAAAGAACATGAAGCTTGCTGTTTATTACAATTGTATGGTATGTTGTGTATGCATGTACAGTACTATGTATTACTGTATCAACACTTAGATGACTGTCGCAAGTCACCTACGGCATGACGGATGAGTTGGTTTGGATGCGTCTGCAACAAATTTTGAGATAATCCTCACTGCAGAACTGAGATCATCCTACACTTTACCTGGCTGCTACCACAATCACTGCTATGTCCATATTTGGTATAAGCTAATCTGCTGAAGACTAAGTCATAGCATGTTATGTTTACATTTATTCCATTTTACTATTATATTGTTACTCTTCGGCACCTATTTTTTGCACTACCTGTTATATCAGACACTTCCACACTAAAACTGTGTACTGTTCGGCGCTACACTGTCACTTACTGTGCCTATTGTCCTGTTTTAGTAGTATTGTACTGTCCCGTGTTAGCACACGTCTTCACGTGCACTTTGTGTAGGACGTTTGTAGATCTTATTGAGTTCTTTGTCGTCTCATGTGTTTAGTGTGTTGTTTTATGTAGCACCGTGGTCTTGGAGGAACGTTGTTTTGTTTCACTGTGTACTGTACCAGCTGTTTATGGTCAAAATGACAATTAAAACCACTTGAACTGCAGAACCATAATCCAGGGGTACTTTCAACTTTCGGTTTTCACAGGTTCCTGCATTTCATGTGAACTCTGTGTATACCCTCTCTTATTTTTTTCCATCAACAGACAAACTATAGCATCGTTTAGAGTAAGCATTTTGAATGACACTACTAATAATTCATTGATACACAGCTGTTGAATTCTAAAGACATTGTAGTGTGAACAACATCTGGTCTAGGATGGAAAATATCCAAAAAGAGAACCGGATCCCTTTTGCACACCAAAATCACTGTGGTTATTTGCAGCTAGTTCTCTTTCAGGTCAAGATTAAATATGGTTCATTTCTAAAGAACTGATGGTAAGTGGTCTGCACTTATATAGTGCTTTTTTTTTTTTTTTTTTTTAACCTTAGTGGTCCAAAGCGCTTTACATTGGTTCTCATTCACACCCACGGTAGCAGAGCTGACATGCAAGGTGCTAACTTTCCATCGGGAGCAACTTGGTGTTCAGTGTCTTGCCCAAGGACACTTCGGCATGTGGAGTCACGTGGGCCAGGAAGCGAACCGCCAACCCTACGATTAGTGGACAACCCGCTCTACCACCTGCGCCACAGCCGCCCAACTATATTAAAACACGCTTCATTTCTTGACAACACACCGAGGGGAAATTATTGGTTAACATTCGGAGCCAAAGAGAGTATAATTGTTTGACATTTCATTGTTTAGTATAAACAATAAGTCTGGTTCATGAAGGATACCTAGCATTAGTGTTAGCCATCTTCTACTACAGGGTGTCCCAAAAGTCTCCATACAGTAGGGGACTGTGTTCGCCAGCACAACGTTGGTTGTGTCTTCGTCAGTGGTTGTTGTGGACGTCCACTTCTCGGTTGGTCCGCAACACTTCCAGTTTTTTTGAATTTGTTAATAAGTTTGGTGTGATGTGCTCGCCATGTTCTTTGTTAATGTCCATTGCAACCTTGTGACCGCTTCCTGATCGAGCAATGAGAATTTCAGTACGTTCTTCTTTTGTCAAAGGCTATCTGTACAATATGTACAGTATGGAGACTTTTGGGACACTCTGTAGAATGCTAAAACATAGCTATAAAATTCAAATCTATTAAAAATACTGCATTTTACTGTGATACATTTACATGACCTTTTTTTTTGTTTTGTTTTATGATTCATGAAACATTTTGATGTCTTTTTTTTTTCACACACAGGCGCTAGTACACGTCCCACTGCCAAACTGGAATAATGAATCATGTGTGTGTAACGTGTTCCTGGGGTGGTTGAATATCTTGGCTTGGGATAAAAATGTGTACAAGTGGGTGGCTTAACTAGAAATGTAGGAGGAGAGTTGGACAGAATCTGTCAAGATGATACAAAATGGATAACCTTGGCCTAACTCTGCATGGCACTTCAGATTTGGTCATATTCCTATGTGAGAATTGATTGACTGATTGATTGACCGTGATCCAAATTAGTGTGGAAAGGATGTTTGCGTGGTTCCTGTGTTAATCCCCAGGATGAGATCTAACTGCATGTTCAGATAAGCTTGCTGTGTGAACACCGTACGAATGATAGGAAGGTGTGAGTGTGTGCTTTGTTGCAGGATTGGCAGGTGACTATACACGCATTGTGAAAATTGTGTGTATATAAGTGTGGTACGCGGTGCCCTGAGCGAGATATTCATTACGTTTGGATTAGGAGAGCGTAGGAGGAGATCAGCGTGCTGGCTTGCTGTAATCCCTATACACACACCTAATTTAATCTCACCTTCTGCGCCTTTCCAATTTTTCCACCGCAACCCACCAACCAGCGCGTCTGAGCATCTCTCTGCAGGGATGTTCGGGCGAGCCAGAATGGAGGAAGGAGAAGAGTTTCAGCAGGGCTTTCTCATTCCCGAACATCACAGCACGGGGTCTTGGGAAATCAGGATGCTCCTGATGATGTGTGAGAGAACAATTCACACACTCGAGCTGTCTTTTTTTTTCTTTCTTTCAAATACATCTGAATCAATTATACATTAATTCTAGTGTTGGCACACGAGTTGTGGTGAAGAAATGAAAATGATCTCATATGCCCAAGCTTTCACATCTTGTGCTGTGGTTATTTGCATAACAGTTGTGCATTGCTACAAAAAAAAAAAAGGGTTATGTAATGCTAAAATATTCACAAACTCGTGCAGATTTCTTCTAAGCAGTGGTATCACAATTCAGGACAACTTGATGGACATTTTCCCCAAGGTTTTAAGTCTTTCTGTGTATTTCTGTATGTGTTTTATTGCCACACTTATTTGAGCTTGTAGTTGTTATGCCCAGCATTTCCAAGTGTGCGATGTAAACCAGACTGAACCGAGCTTGCGAGGAGTCTTTTCTGTGTTGCAGCAAAAATAATACCTGTTTTTCTGCACTGCTGCCAAAAAAAACTCCTCAGCTTTACTTCAACGCATGTCAGGGAAACCGCAGGAGATGAACAACAACCTGGAGAGGTGTATATTCTCTCTCTCTCTCTCTCTCTCTCTCTCTCTCTCTCTCTATCTCTTACTGTATGTAGTAAGCAGCACAAGATGAAAGAGCATAGAGGAAGAGATAAAGACGAGGGAGTTATGTAAAAAAAAAAAGAAGAAAAGGCTGAACTGGTAGCAGCATAAGTGTGCGCTGAAATTTGAGCGAGCCAGCTGGAATGAAAGAAAAAGAGGATGCGAGAAACACTAATGAGCCTAACGAAGTGACTGTGCAGTTAAGCAAGCGAATGACCCGAGGCAAAAGAGCCTGGCGGTGCTTCAAAAAGGAGGGGAGGAAAGGGTGCACATTAAGTAAAGAATGAAAGGCTCATCAGCAGGGGGCTGGGGAAATGATCTGAGAGAAAATGAGCTGAGGAAGAACGAAAGGGCAGAGATGGGAGAGGTTCGAGTCGAGTTCGTGTGGCTGAGAAAGACAAAGCTCGAAGTGGAGAGGAAAGGAGCAAGTGGGACTGATCGAGGACACTTGGAGAGATGTTTATTGTCAGAAATTGCATTACACAACACTTCTCTAAGAGTTTCTAGGACTGGGTATCATCTGACTTCATACTCACAGTAATAAGCATCCGATACTGTGTTTTCATGCCAAATGTTCTCTGTGTTTTCTTTTCTTTTTTCCCTTGTTAAAGCAATAGTCTAGCGTTGGTCTCTTTTTCAGTTTTAATCTCTAGTCACTACATTCCTAGCATGTATGTGATTACCCCAGGCAAGAATTTCAGCATGTAAACCTGCGCTGAGAAAAGAACAGAAAGCTGTTGGGGCTGTTGTTTTAATTATAAATGAGTTATGTACAAATGTGTTGTGTGTTCCTTTGTACAATTGATATTTGTAGTTATATTCTTCCACATATTTTATTGTTGCACAATTTTTTATTATTTTTTTTCCTGGCATTTTGAAAGCATTTAAGCGAACATAAATATAGAAATATGATCTATATTAGGAATGTATCTGAATAGGAATACATGATTCAGACTGAACAGATAATGTGGTCGAGATAGATAATTCGTGCAGGCAGGAGGTTTTAACTTTCATGCAGGTGAGAGTAAGCGGTTAGATACGAAGCTGAAATAAACACCATGCTTATTAACATAAAAGTCCGGCTTGCTCTAGATTAAATTAGATTACTAGTTTATTTATATTTTTGGGGAAATAGCACCAATTTAATTTGGTAGATAATATCGCGGGCAGGTACAAATGAAAATTATTTAAAAATTCCCATGCACATCCCCAAGTGATATCAGGTTGAGGAACTGTTTCTATCTCAGAGTTCTTTTCCACTGATTTCCTTTATTCCTTATAATGGTAGGGTTTAATATTTCAAAATCTTACGAGTTAGGCCAAACCTACTTCAGGTTAAACACATTATATATATTTATATTTAACCTGAAGTAGGTTTGGCCTCTCGTAAAATTAAGATATATAAATAAATAAATGAATAAAATGTGTATATACACACACACACATACATACATACATACACATATATACAGTATCTCACAAAAGTGAGTGCACCCCTCACATTTTTGTAAATATTTGATTATATCTTTTAATGTGACAACACTGAAGAAATGACACTTTGCTACAATGTAAAGTAGTGAGTGTACAGCTTGTGTAACAGTGTAAATTTACTGTCCCCTCAAAATAACTCAACACACAGCCATTAATGTCTAAACCACTGGCAACAAAAGTGAGTACACCCCTAAGTGAAAATGTCCAAATTGGGCCCAAACTGTCAATATTTTGTGTGGCCACCATTATTTTCCAGCACTGCCTTAACCCTCTTGGGCATGGAGTTCACCAGAGCTTAACGGGTTGCCACTGGAGTCCTCTTCCACTCCTCCATGATGACATCACGGAGCTGGTGGATGTTAGAGACCTTGTACTCCTCCACCATCCGTTTGAGGATGCCCCACAGATGCTCAATAGGGTTTACGCCTGGAGACATGCTTGGCCAGTCCATCACCTTCACCCTCAGCTAGTTTAGCAAAGCAGTGGTCATCTTGGAGGTGTGTTTGGGGTCGTTATCATGCTGGAATACTGCATACGGATCATGCTCTGCTTCAGTATGTCACAGTACATGTTGGGATTCATGGTTCCCTCAATGAATAGCCGTATGAGTGCTGCCAGTATTGCTGCAGAGGTTGAAGGGGTGGGGGGTCAGCCTGTCAGTGCTCAGACCACACGCCGCACACTGCATCAAATTGGTCTGCATGGCTGTCGTCCCAGAAGGAAGCCTCTTCTAAAGATGATGCACAAGAAAGCTGGCATACAGTTTGCTGAAGACAAGTAGACTAAGGACATGGATTATGAGACCAAGATAATCTTATTTGGTTCAGATGGTGTCAAGCGTGTTTGGCGGCAACCAGGTGAGGAGTACAAAGACAAGTGTGTCTTGCCTACAGTCAAGCACGGTGGTGGGAGTGTCATGGTCTGGGTCTGCATGAGTGCTGCCGGCACTGGGGAGCTACAGTTCATTGAGGGAACCATGAATGCCAACATGTACTGTGACATAATGAAGCAGAGCATGATCCCCTCCCTTCGGTGACTTGGCCGCAGGCCAGTATTCCAGCATGATAACAACCCCAAACGCACCTCCAAGACGACCACTGCCTTGCTAAAGAAGCTGAGGGTGAAGGTGATGGTTTAAACCCTATTGAGCATCTGTGGGGCATCCTCAAACAGAAGGTGGAGGAGCACAAGGTCTCTAACATCCACCAACTCCGTGATGTCGTCATGGAGGAGTGGAAGAGGACTCCAGTGGCAACCTGTGAAGCTCTGGTGAACTCCATGCCCAAGAGGGTTAAGGCAGTGCTGGAAAATAATGGTGGCCACACAAAATATTGACAGTTTGGGCCCAATTTGGACATTTTCACTTAGGGGTGTACTCACTTTTGTTGCCAGTGGTTTAGACATTAATGGCTGTGTGTTGAGTTATTTTGAGGGGACAGTAAATTTACACTGTTACACAAGCTGTACACTCACTACTTTACATTGTAGCAAAGTGTCATTTCTTAGGTGTTGTCACATTAAAAGATATAATCAAATATTTACAAAAATGTGAGGGGTGTACTCACTTTTGTGAGATACTGTGTAATATATATATATATATATATATATATATATAATATATACATACACAGGGTGTCTGAAAAGTCAGGAACCAAAGGGAATACGTTGAGAAATGTTTCGATCCAAGAATATTGAGCAAAATCCACAAAAACATGATACAGCAGCTGAGAAAATGCGTCGAGTGGAAGGAGGAACATGTAGCGCATATATTTTAAATAATAAATACAAAATGAAGTATATGTAGTTTTACACTCATCGGTTCCTGACTTTCCAGACACCCTGTAGATAGTGTCATGGAGTTACATCCCTAACATAAATCATTCATTAATCTTCAGTAAGCTGTTGATCCTGGTCAGGTTCATGGTGGATCCAGAGTCCATCCCAGGAACACTATACACGTACATCCTGGAATACATCCTGGGTGGTGGGCCGGGCATCACAAACACTCACTATCCCCTAGGTCCAATTTGGTGTCACCAAGACAACTACCTGAAGTTTTTGAGAGGTTGGACGTAACCAGAGAACCTGAAGGGAACTCACTTGAACAAAAAAGTCCCACAGACTTGGTACCCAGAGCCCACATATGATGCATATCATGTATTATGAAGATGTATTCCAATTCAAGTATGGTGCTTACCACAGAAAACACAAGTGTCCATGCCTCCTGCTATTTAAATGTCAAGAATGCAGATGACAAACGATGACTTGCTGTGCTTAGTCACACACCCTTCACGAGAGCACACACAAGCCTCCTGCTCCTTCTAGAACAGTCCTCATGCTCACAGGCGCTGACAGACTAATTAAAGCGTGCATCCTTTCAGCATGGAAACAACATCGTACAGGACGTTCACAATATTTACACTGGGTAAAGAGAGAGTGCAATCCTCCAGGCTAACAAGACATGGAGAGGACTGAGCGTGTTCTCATAAACTCTCTCTTCCTTCCTGCTTTCTTCTGGCTGCGATCTCTTATTTTGCCTCACACGCAGTTGGCGAGTTTCCTCCCGCAGGGAAGTCGCAGTGGAAGCACCTGTCGGCTTTATTTTTAGGGATTATGTATGCTCTGCTGCTTTTTTCTCTCCTGTGGAAAGGAGCTACGGTGAAGTGTAAATTCCTATTACAATGGAGTTATTATTACTGTCTCTAACACACACACAAACTGTCTGTCATGGAAAGTCGCTTCTACTGCAGTTCTGCAGATGCTCTACATGGTGCACCGTACACCCCACCCTCCTAAATAAACATGTAGTCAGAAATCCATTACCATGTAATATTATCGCCGTATTGGCAATTTGATCTCTTCTAATGTTCATAATGAGGAGCTTGTAGAAGCTTTTCTAACCTCATTTAAGGGAGAGCAGCTTGGCTGTGTGAAGGACACGCTGACCTGTCATGTCTGACCTATAATAAATTACAGATGCCATCTTGATGCCATAATTGAGTTTGGGAGTGGTCACTCCGTCGTTTCCTTTCGATCCCGCCCATCTGCTTGTGTGTTATGGATGAGTGTCCATGGACAATAGTGTTTGTAAGACCTGAATTCTGACCTCTATATCTGTAGCATTTCAGCTTCGTCTATCTGCAATAAAAGGTCGATGCGGTTTCCCTTGGTTCTCTCTATCGTCTTCTTTCCATTTCCTCCTGTGTGTGTGCGTGCTTTGCCCTGGCACAGCCACGAGTCAGGGATAACTACTGCTGTCGTCTCTCATCAGTGTGGAGAGCGAGACAGAAAGACAGAAAGGAGATGGAGAGTGCTGACCCAAGCTGGGTCGCCTTCAGGAGTTCATACCCAGAAAGAGCAAGTGCAAAGGAGGACAGAGACCGACAGGACAGACTATCCTCACATTAACACTGTAAAGGAATAGAAGAGGAACATCTATTATACAGCTTCTCTGCTTGTGTGTGAGGTTTTCTTCTCAGAATATCATTGAGGTATATGTAGGACAAGGACAAAAGGTTGCATCGCAGTGGGTTGTGTCGCTCCGCATGTGGCCACAGTTGATTTTTCACAGAGATGGATCTGCTTTCATTTGTTCTGTAAATTGCCTGGGCTTTATGGCAGCTGTAGAGGTGTATGATGTGTTTTAGATTCAGCTTGGTGTCTTAACTACAGTTGGTGTTAATAACGGCAAGATCAGCTAAGAATAAACTGGAATTCTACAGCTCCTTATGTTGGCATGGTTACATGTTTGATTTCCACCCAAAATTAACTTCGGAATTCATTAATTAACTTCTGAAAGTCTGGAAGCTTCATGGTTTTTCAGAATAGTGGGAGGTTCTTGGTTTTCAGGCAGTCCATCAAACAATAGTGGTGACATGGGACAATTAACAGATGAAAGTGTGTGCTGTGGTGGAAAAATTTTACGGCACCCTTTGACAAGGGTGTTTTTTTTTTTATCAGTTGTTATCACTTCATCTGATTAAGATAATATAGAATTGTTTTTGGGATGGAGTTATTATTTTCCTAGCCACAGTTAAAGTAATATTACCGTTACATTGGACTACTGATTGGAAGGTCATGAGTTCAAATAACAGTACTGACGAGCTGCCCCTCCTGGGTCCTTGAGCAAAGCCTTTAACCCTCCACTGCTTAGTTGTTTAAATGGGATAAATGTCGTTTCACTTCTGTATGTCGCTTTGGATAAGGGTGTCTGCCAAATGCCATCAATGAAAATGTAAATGGACAAATTCTTTATTAAAAACAAACAAAAAAATACGTCATACATTTTATCAATTTATCATTATCATTTATCATTGTGGAACTGGAGATTCCTTCCAAAAAAATCCAAAACATCATCTCGTCCCAGAAGCCATCTTGCTACTTAGAAACATTACTAAAGTTCTCGCTAGTTCCCATCACTTTACGCATCATTACTGGACAATTGTTGTAGAGGTTTTTTGTAACACGTGTCGGATGAGACATTTCAAAATGTACCAAGAACATTGGTTCTTATTGAAATCTTTAAGAAGTGGAGCTTTCATTCGAATGCATGAATGGAAGTCCAACCTCTCATCTCTACAGGTGACGAGTTTGTTGGCTCCTGCAATAATGTGTAAGCGATAAAGTAACATGTGGACGGGGGATGCTTTTCACATCAATAGGTGCCTGTTTGACAAGCTCAAACCTTTCTGCCTTAATAACTTCAAGAGATCGCAGCTTAGATTTACGCTTTAGAAGAGAGCAAGGGAAAATGGAGATGTTCCAGGGAGAGCATAGCGACAGATGCAAAGCTAAAGGAGATGAAGTGGAGGATGGGGGAGGGGAAAGGGTGGAGCTGCATGTTGCTGAAGTCAGAGTGTTGTCATGGTGATTGGAGTGGAACGAGAAGAAGGCCGGTCAGTGTTGACACTTTGCTCACATCCGCACCACTGAGATGTCCTGTGGAACGGTGAGCTTCATCAGATCACAGAGTGTCTCGGTGTGGAAAGAGTGAATTCCCCTGCTACTTGGGATGATTTCTGGCAGTGTGCTGAATGGGCCTGCTCCCTGACTGCAACCCACAAAGCCATTTGAATGGCAGTCAAATCACTCTCAACTGATTCCACTTGCCACATGATGGGCTTGTTTGTATGCGTGCGTGGGTGTGCTCATATCTGCGGCTGAAAGAGCTGGAGGAGGAGGCAAGAATGCGGTTTAATACCCTGCTGAACAGATGATGATAAACATTCGGGCATGCGATAGCTCCATAGGGATTTAATTCTCGTCCATTCGTCCACGCAAAGCCGGTGCCTTGCTTAACTCGGCAGTGTACTTTCCTTTCCTGTACTGTCGCCCCCCCCCCCCCCCCCCGCCCCCCCACCCCAGTGGTAATTGAGTCAATTAAATCAAAAGCACTTAGAAGTACGAAAGTTTTTAACATGGTTAATAGGACCAGAAGAAAAGCAGTCAACTGGATGCAAGAAATTAGTATCTCAGCTCTGAAAATGCAGGAAATATCTATCTGAGAGTGAATATGATTTCTTTCATAATAAATTAAATTAAATAAGGAATGAAACATGACAGAATGTGCTTCTATGTGTTTTAGGGGGGAAAAAAATATCAATGCTGAGGTGTATAATGTGGCCCGATGTGAAGCAGAGTCACTGTTACCATCCAATAGCAGCATGTCCAAAACGATTTTATTCCTCTTATACCTCAGATGTTGTGTTTTTATTCTTTTATAGTTACATAATGTAATTAGTCATACCCTCACCAGCCTCCAGACCTTAAAGAAAATTTCACCATATTAATGATTATACATTTTATAACCGTATATATAGTGTAAAAAAAAAAAAAAGAAAAAAAAAAATATATATATATATATATATATATATATATATATATATATATAAAATGTATAATCATTAATATGTTGAATATATATATATATATATATATATATATATATATATATATATATATATATATATATATATGCTGTTATAGAACATTAATCAACACCTTCTGACCAATCAGATTTGAGAATTCAGCACTGCGGTATAAGCTCCAATTATTCTAAAACATGGACTCCCAATTAAGCCAGATTGCTTCTGTGCTCATTTGTAATTCACATCACGGTTGTTTTATTTACTTTCAGCTATGCCCCTTTGACATCCACTTATCAGCGGCATGTTTTTTCTGATGCAAATTCTGTGGCATGCTAAAGCAGACCTTGTCCTTCCAGTAAATTCCCATTTCCATATGCAAGAAGTTCATTGGCATAGTTTAGGTTCATCAGAGATTGCGCCAGCAAATATTTCCCCTGCTCTCTGACTGAGACAGTGGACACAGGCCAGCATTTACACAACACTTTTCCCACAAAGCTATCATCTGGACCGCCATGAATGTTCCAAACTGGTGGGAACTGATAGCTTCAGAGAGTGCCGGATGGACTAATGGACCCAAGTAACTGCATAAACTACTTAGCTTGGTCCTTTTCCCAGTCTGTTGTGATATGACGGCTTGTAAATAGCCGTGTTGGCTGATTGTGCAGCGTGCTAATAATGTAAGATTAGAACGGTGAGGTGAGGTTGATGAGGGGGTGTCCATGAATGTGTGTGTGTGTGGGGTTAGTCCCTGAGGATTTTCTGACCTTGCCTAGCATGTCAAACAACCCAGTGACAGCTGGGGTCTCCTTAGCATAGCCCACTTATTACTCTTCCCAGGGGAGCACTTATACCTTCACCTACACACTCCTATGTAACAAAGCCTCATATTCACTCTGAAAGACATGAGGCCGTGGAGACTCCCAGCGATTCTGTCTCTGCGTGTGTGTTTGTGTGTGTGTTTTTGTATATGGTATAGATTGCTGTTAATTATTAACTTCAGAATGATCGTCATCTTTCTTTTAATATTTATATATATATATTATATATTATATATATATATGTGTGTATGTGTGTGTGTGTGTGTGTGTGTGTGTATATATATATATATATATATACACACACACAGTGCGTCTGGAAAGTATTCACTGCGCTTCACTTTTTCAACATTTTGTTATGTTACAGCCTTATTCCAAAATGGATTAAATTCATTATTTTCCTCAAAATTCTACAAACAATACCCCATAGTGACAACATGAAAGAAGTTTGTTTGAAATCTTTGCAAACACAAAACCAGCACAGAGGCTCTTTCTATAACGTTAAAGATAAATCTTAGACACTTCTCCATGCGGAACGTTTACAAGCCTGTATTTATATTCACTGCTTTAGATTTTCCCTCTTCAATTCAGCCAACAGGCTTTCAATAGGGTTGAAACACCAATTTTGTGTCCTTTAGATATTTCTGCGATGACTTGTTTTGTATATATGGTGACATTATCTGAAAAATCTTTAAAAAATCTACTACAACCAGGTCTTAACTTCTGGCAGAGGCATCCATGGATTCCTTCCATCAACCTTTAAAAGAGCCCCAGCTGTAAAACAGCTCCAAAGCAGCAAAGATCCACCAAAATATTTTACAGTGCATATTTTTGTATTCACTCCCTCACAAATATTCAACATTTTTTGTGGTTTTCTTTCTTCCAGAAAGGCCCTGTTGGTGGCACTTTTAACAAGTATGTACTTGTTACTGTATATCCTACTTGACTTGTGCAGGTCAACTAGCATCTGTCTCTTTTGTCTTGAGAGCTTTGTTTTTGTTTTTTGTTTTTTCAAATGGTGATTGATGGCATAGCCATTTTAAATATTAGACACGCAACATATTTATACCCCAGGCAAACAGGTCATGAAATGGCCAAAGGCTACCATTGAGTTCTTAGAAACATTCAAAACATTCATCCAATGGTACAAAATGTGTATTTATTGAAATATTCTTTAGGAGTGGAAAAATATTTTTAGTTAACATGCTATTATTTAAAAAAAAAAAAAAAAAAAAAAGTAATTATTTGAGTTTAAATTTGGAATAATTTTTTGCCTTTTCTCTTAAAGGGTGCCAAAACATCTTGAGTTGACAAAATATATCTGTTAAATGCTTCTTGAGTTGTGTTTGTTTTGCTGGTCATGTGTTGTAACTATAGTACTGTACTCTTTCCTGTGTACCAGATAACGCTGGATTATTTTACTCTGCCCTTTTCTGGAGTGTAATAGTGTTGGCTGCGTGATTCTGATGTCGGATCCATCACTGTATCTCAAATCTCTAAAGGCGTTTACCTTCCTCTGCATTGTCCTGATGCCACTGCTTCACTGACATCATTTACAAATGATTTCTTAATTGCTCCTTGAAGTGAGTGATGGAAGCTGGTTCTGCTATATTTCAAAAACTATTTAGATTGAAAGGTTAGTGACAGCCAAAAAGCTCTTTATCTCCCCCATCAACATGTGATTCATTATAATTATTTTCAGAGTGGCCTTGTTTCTCAAATATTTCCATTTTTAGGAAGATTGAAGATAGGAAGAGTTAGAGCTGTCTTTATTGTCATAGTTACATCTTTAAGCTACTCTGAACTTTTTCTTTTTTGTATTTTTCTTTTTTAAATTGGTCAGTGAGAAAACAAAGCTTGAAACGGAAACATAATTCTTTTTAAATCATAATATATTGTGCAATTCTAATATACAAAGAAAAGTAACATTTATTATGACCTGGCACTATAGGCCAAATGGTGAATTTGCTTCCAGCTGGAAATCTTCACGTTCATAACATTCATACTTCTTCAAGACGTAAAATGAAACGGGCGATTATTCATATAAATAATTAATTTTTAATACATTTTCCCAAATCCATTATTTACACCAACATGACACAGAATTCCAACAGGCGTTTGTAAATCTCTCTCTCTCTCTCTCTCTCTCTCTCTATTTAATAACTATATTTTATTATAAAGCTTATTTCCTAAAGCATGATGTTGTGTAGTAAATATGGAGACGCTTCCTTAGATGACGAAATGATTTGTGCTAATTGTTTCCTGGAATTCTGTTTCTCGCAGATGTTATGAATAGCTTAAATTTTTTTTTTTTTCAAGACTTATCATGAATATTTTTTTACCTTATTTGGCATTTTTCACCTTTATAAAATATGCACGTGTTATAGATGTCAACATTACTGTATGTCTTTTTAATAAAACCATTCCATTAAACAATATTGTATCACAATTAAAAAAAAAAAACCAACAACATAAAATATGGTACTTTGTTGAGAAATTTGTTTTAATATGCAAATGACTTAATCTTTTGCTAGAATATTGTATACTTTCAACAGGCTTAGAAAGGGGGGGGGGAGTAATCCTACTTTAATTAGCTGTGTTTTGTTTTTTTAGAATAACTGACAACTGTGTGAAATGAGCTGTATCACAATACACTTGAAATTGCAAATGCCTTTGTTTATCTGTGTAGATTTTAAGCTCACAGTACACAAGCTTAGTGACACTGATGGAGGCAAACATGCAGACATGCCTTTAGGGCTAAAACAAAGAGCTGGCTCGAAAAGAACAGTCTTTTTTTATTATTATTATTTTGATGAAATCAAGTGAAACAGGCCCTCAAATAAATTCAGAAGAGATCAGCTGTCAGCTCTCTGAATGGCCTCACAAAGCTCTACAGCCCTGTATCGCAAGTCTGAGAGAGCAAAAAGAGCAAAACTCCAGCTTCAGGGCTGCTAGTGCTGAAAATACGAACTAAATAAATAAATATTAAGAAAAAAAAAATTGACCAAAGAGTAGGTTAAAAAGCAAAATCAGATAATAACAAGCAAGATGAGGGAATGTCATAATATGATTGCTGTTATTAGCCTGAGCCTAACCTGAAATACATTTCTGGCCTAATTAAGTGTAGCACATGGGCTAGATATAAACTTGAATAAGGAAATACTCTAAACATGTATATTCAATAGACAAAGAATGACTTTGGAAGTAATGGCTACCAAGAGATCGTAGAGCAGGAGCACATGGAAGTTTATTTTGGTTGCATTATATGGCGTGTGTAATGAACTGGTAATATACTGTTAGTCATGTGTCACTTGCAAACAAGTCGGCCCTTTGATCGGGCTGTTGTAGTCTGACAGCCAATTTGCATTTTATTTATTTATTTGGAGTTAGGCATCTGGGCTGTTTGTTTGCATGAATGGTGAGATGTGTTGAACTCTTTGGATTTATTTAAATAGATTTTATATAATGCAATGCATAGTAGTGGGTTTTTTTTTTTTTTCCATGAAACAATTTCAGGCACAATTAAACAAAGTAGAGCAATCACCGAAAATGTTGACTCTTCCTGGTGAGATGAACTGAGACTCACTGGAAACAGCTGGAACTCCCATCATTACTGCAGGTGTACTGCAGGAGACGGAGCACTGAACGTGTCTTGTGGAGGGCGGGGTTATAGAATCGGCATGGAGTTCTTTACAACATAATTATCCATTTGGAGAATTTTTTTGGTGAGTCTCTTCAGTGATTAATATGTCATGATTAATACGTTCATTTAGGCCTTTTGAGTAGGGTGAAATTGTGTAATTGGGATATATGTGTGAGTGTGTGTGTGTGTGTGTGTGTGTAATCCCAGAGCATGAGATGTGTTTCTCTAATGAACTCACTTCTTCTAACACTATATTCATATATCTTCGACAAAGCTGCTTGGTGGAAATGGGAAATATGGAAAACATTCCAAGAGAAAAATTATGAGGAACATTTACATTCACTCGACAGGCAGTTATGCCTAAATGCTTATTTACTGTGAGTGTTAATAACCTGTGACCAATCCATGGAAATAGATATTGCTGAATAAATAAATGTAATGACAACATGCATAATGTCGATATCTAAAGGACCCATTTTTCATACTATAGCAGCCCTACAACAGAAAGTTTCCCTTTCACAGAATGTTCCAGAAGAACTCTTTCAGGACGCTAAATATATCCATAACTATCCAACCTTTTTTCTGATTGAGTCATTTATGCTGATTTGTATTGAATGGTCGTTCAATTGTATTGATCACTGCCTTTGTCCACATGTTGAAGGTCAAAAAGGAAATATGGTCAATAGATGAAAAAAATGGATAGAATAAAACATGCTCAATAATATTATCCTGTTTATTAGATTGTAGCTATATTTCACGATGTGGTTTTTATTTTAGTAAAACGTAGACGTGGTGGTGTTGCTTGTATTTATATAATTTAGTAGCTGGGCTCATCAAAGTTGAAGAGAGCCATTTAGTCTAAATCTGCTGCTGTACACACTGTGACTCACAGTCACACTCACACAGGCATGATTTGTTTTGGGCTGTCAAGTGATGACAGGTTTTTAATTTTTTGACTGATTTTAAGATTTTTTTTTTGTTATATTTGAGTGGTGTCACTTTAACAGCCTCCATTCTATTCTAAGATTTTGATTGAACTCAGAAAGACCAAAACTTTGAATCTAGAAAACTTAAAGCTCTTTCTGGTCACTCTGGTGTTCACTGTAAAATCCTACAACAGAGTATTTCCCTACCCGAGAGGCTTTCGAATATAAACAGTTTCGGAAGTTAAGAGCACTTACTTACAGAATATTTTTTTCCAGAACAGTCGAGTCATACAGCAACACGAGTTCACTGCCTCATATTGCTACTTGGCTCTGGGTTTTGTGTGCGGATCTGATATATGATATATGATCGTCAATCCTCTGGTGTGATGTGCGTCTTATTCATGTCTGAATCACAATCGAATCTCTTATAATTTTTCTTTCTTGATGTCTCTTCTATCAGTCTCTGCTGGGAACAATGATTCCCTCTACACTCTCATTTTAATGAGTTAGAGCCTTCAATTATTTACCATTTCTTTTATTCTCCACATTGTTTATTAAAGCCCGAGGCAAAACTTCAGTAAATAAATAAAAATGGGTGGTTTTTCCTAGCTAGAAAGAAGACAGGACAGACAGACAGGACAGACAGACAGATACTGTAGGTGTGTATTTGAAGTTTGTAAACTAAATACAGTGATCATTGATGCAAATTGAAACATGAAATATGTTTCAGCAGCTCTCTGTATCTGTGTGTATATGCATGAATGTTTGCAAGCTGTGTATCTGACCACGTATCTGCCATGTGTCGGTCTTTGTGTGTATGAATAACTGAATTTGTATGTGTGGGGGCTATGGAGACCCTGTTGTCATGGAAACCTGGACGAAGAGAGTGGGCAAAAACCCCTTTGGCGGCCTTATATGTTTTATCAGCTTTTAGCCATTCTGATAATAACTCTTCGTCCAGAGAGGAAGGGAAAGGTTGTTGAAAGGAATTTCTAATTAGATAGAAGGAGCATGAGGATGAGCATGAGGTAAGGGAGCATGGAATGGAACCCAGAGAGCGTTTAGAGGCAGGGGAATAATGACTGAAGCTGTTTCATATCTTTTATGTGTCCATGTGTGTATGGTTGTTCTCATTATTTGGGGTGTAAATGCAGGTCAGTTCTCAGGTGGTTTAAAGATGCTCTGTGCGCTACAGAGCTGTCTGCCCTCGCAGAGAGAGTGCTGGCACGACCAGTCAATAAAGCAGAAAGGAAAAAAACAAACCTGTCTGTTGTCAGCAGTGTGTCAATCTTGGCACGTTTTATGACTTCCAAAAGCCGGATGGAGACAAATGGAGTGGAGAGAGAGAGAGAGTAAAGAGCAGTGTAGCGGGGGATCGAGAGCAAAGAGCAGGGATCAACTGATAAATAATACAAAGTAAATAAATATATAAAGGGAAGTAGCCACTCGCTCACTGACCGTATTGGGCTATGTGCTATTGTACAGTAAAACACACACACACACACACTTAAAAGGCAGCCAGAGCGAGGCCTTGATGCGATATTGACTTTTTATCAGCCACAATAATTGCTCTTTCGCTCAAAATGGCCCCACTCAGTAAGATAAACTAAATGTTTATGGACCTGGTGTAATCCAGCACACTCTTCCAGCAGTGCATTATGGGAAAGCATTATTTCACACGGATGCTCCTTCTTGCCTCTCATTATCGCCGGCTTTACCTCAGTGCCACAGGCTCATCGTATGTAGATGAGGCTTTGCGGAAGACACCCAGACAGAGATGGAATGACAGCGAGACAGCGGCCAGGCCGGCAATACACGATGAAGGCGAGAAAATGAATTATGAATCCTGGTGAATTAAGGGCAAACCGCACTGACATGGAAGGCGAGACTATAAATAATTTACCCTGTAGGGGGTCTTTATGAATTACAAGCTCCCCTTCACATTGGCAGGTCCATCTCTTCTCCTGTTCTTCTCCAGACTTCAATCAGTTTCCTCTCCTCCTCCTCTTCTCGTTCACGTCTCTCATTCACTTCATATCTCTCTCTCTCTCTCTCTCTCTCTCTCTTTCCACTCATTGTGGTCTGTCTTTCTTTTCCAGGCAGACAGACAGACCCTTAGGGAGGTCTCAAGGGTTGAGGGCACGCACATATTCATTTATCCTCCTCCTCTCCTCCTCCCTGACACACATCCTCACAGCTGGAGGTGATAAATAATTAAAGCTAAGGCATGGCAGGACAACGCCTGTGTGCGTACACACACTCCAACACGTGAGCACTCTTTTGATTCAGGGTTAAACTATCAGGCCATTCTGGCACGTTTTGATTATGTTTAATTGCTGTAGTAGGAAAAGCATTTAGAGTCTAGACCATCGGACGCTTAATGTAAAAGAACAGAATAATTTACCCGCTTGCTTGGATGGGCAGCTTCGGAAAATGAGATAATTAGGGGGGAAAAAAGCCGATTGTGATTTGATGGTGTTGCTTGATAAGGGGAAAGTGACGTTTGGAATCCACAGGGGCGTCTCCTGTTGCTGTCTCTCTGACGAGATGTCATTAAAATGCAGCTCTGAAAGCCTGGTGTGTCGCTCAGAACCTGTCCATGCTGCCTTCATGTAATTTGTTCATCCTAAGTGCTCTTAAATGCTAATTTATGATTTTGTCGTGTTCAAACAGGGGGAGGATGGTAAATGTAGATGTCTGTGATACAGACTAAATTAGTGGTCTTACAAATGAGGCTGTGTATACGATTCCCATTTTAACTGATAATGAGCAATTTATTTGCCATTCCCATGCATCACTGTGCAAAGATAATTAAATAAGTGTTGTGTTGGCAGATGCTCAATACCGTCAGACTAGTGTAAACCTCTTTTTTCATAAGTATGCGACAGACTCCCATTCTGTGGTTTATTATTCAATGTTCGACAAGGTGTAGAGCTTAGGATGGTCTGTAGGGTCACACAGCTGGTGGGTGAAAGCTTCTACTTGCCCTCTGACCGATCTAATGAGGCAGGTAACCGGCTTTAGATGCTATCAGCAACAACTGTATAGCAGATCTGTGGCGCCCTAAAGCCCTGCTCGACCGCCTCAGTCTTCATTATCCATATAGTTACAAGGCAAAGCCAGTATAGACAGCTTATCTATACCTGGCTCTAATCTCGGTCTTTGGCTTGTGATGAAGATCCAGAGGGTGTTATTTGGGTGTGGAAAGCCTGCTGGATTCAGTTATGAGGCTACACATTTCATTGTTTTAGCTATGATCTCAATGCACCAAGTGTCAATAAAGAATGGAGCAAAATGACATCAAAAATGTTATAGTATGAACCACTTCTACGGCTTCCTCGCTCTTTATATCCAAGAACACTATGTTCAGACCATTACCAGAAAAGAGAATGTCGGCGCTATAACTGACTGAATACGCGACACACTTAATATGACCAGTCAGTACTTGTTTAGACCCCTATACAATAACATTTCCAAGCAATTTGGTTGTCACAGTCCCTCAATCAAAGAGTCTAGCTGAAGCCCGGCAGACGAAGCATCCTGCTGGGCAAAGTGGCTGATTGATTGGTTGAACAGCAAAATTCCAATTTGAACATAGAAGAATGGACATACGACATAAAAATGATTCCAGGATAATCAGTGTTTCTGTTAACTCGAACTTTTCCTAAAAAAGATTTAATAAATCACATCTTTCATTGACTATATACAGTTGGTTTTGTGTTATTTATAAGCTAGCAATAACTAGGTTCACTAGCAGTGAACTTACCTAATGTTAGGTAGCTACCTCGCATTAACTGGAGCTAATTAGCTATTGAGTGACACAGCTCCAGGGTCCCCAGGTTGCTCCTCAGCTTGGATTAGAGTTTCGCATCTTCTCCCCATGTTTGCATGGGATTCTCACAAGAAAAACATGCTGATAGGTGGATTAGCTACGTTAGCTGAAGATTGCGTTGGTAGCCTGTGGTGCTGCAGAAGAATACTGCTCTCTCAATCATCTGCATGTTCTGAAAGAATAGCTACACATAATATTTCAATGTGTAGCCTAACCTAGCCGAATATTTTAGCATGTTCTATAAATCTGATCAATCCACACCTATTCTATCTATCTACTATACTATATGGTGTGCTTCAACGCATATTGGTGCTTTGTTAAGGCATTTCATGGCTACTGATCATTTACTTAGTATTTCACTGATTTGTGTTCAGTCTTTACCTGGTCTGCATGATGAAACCGGTCACACTGATTCAGCTGCTTGCCGAGGAATGAGAATTTGGGGGACCTTGAGACATTAGGTTTTGGCGAATCGACACCGCAGGATACCTGACGCTTTTATGGGCTGATATTTCTCTCAGTAATCCCTTTGCCATCATGTCATTCTCTGACCCTCTGCATCTGTGAGCATGTCATGGTCGGTTTGGTTGCCCAGTTAGCGCTGGCGTTTGATCATGCATTGCTGGGTGATGGATTGATTAGCAGGTGGGCAATCTGCTAATCCAGTCACCCTTTCAGTCTTTCTGGACTGCTGATCGCACACCTCTGATTCCCGCCACTTGCGAAATATCCAGCACAGCAGCTTGATTCATCCACTTTCAGTAGCTCGGCCAGACTGTAATTGGCTGCCGAAACCCCGGTGTGATCAATCGTCTGATCAGGCCTTATCCGTAAACGGAAGCCTGCTTAGAGATAGAAGATAGATAGAAAACAGGAGGAGAATGGACGAGAGGTGACACTGATTGGGGAGAGCCAGTCTGTGATTTAGGTGGGGAGGGGATTGCTGTCTAAACTGTCACCATTTCCCATCTCCCATCTCCCCCGCCCACTCCACTGCCCCATCTCTCTGTCGCCCTTTCATTCAATTGCTCTCTCGCCTGATTCTATTTCTCAAGGAGCTTTTAAAGCTCAAGGTTGATAGGAGCTGATGTGCTTAATGACCCATCTAATCCGAGTCTCATTCTAATATTATTCCTTTTCGACGTGACCTTCTTTAACTGTTATTACATGGTCTGGTGTTCTTCACACATGCAACCCAAACATTGTGTCAGAGAAGAAAACAGCACTGAAATATTTATGACCTATCAGTGTTCTGACCTGATGGGAACAGCTATCAACGAAATGGAAACTTGGGCCTAAAGGGAGAAAATGCATATCTTATTCCTATCTCTCTGGCAAATCCCAGCTGCATAAAAGCGCATTTCTTTTTCACTCCTCCCTTCAACCTTCGTCTCTCTCTCCAAGGTCGGTGTTGCTTGGCAATTGGTGCTGCCAGGTTACACCAGAGCCAAGCCTGTGCTTCCTGCTGTTCCAAGACCTGCAGCCACCCAACCTACCTCCTGTCACTTCCTTTAGTCTCTCATTGTCGTTATCGCTCTCACCTCTTTTTGTGTCACATGGATTTCATGAACACGTCCTCGGGGATCTCCCTTTGTGTGTGCCTGTGCTGAAGGCTTATCTAAAACTAGGAGCATGAGCTTGATAAAATATGCCATACATTCGGGCCACGTGGATTGCGGTCTCCGAGTTGGCAGATTTGGCTCCAGATGGAGAGCGTGAACTGATTTTGGATGGAGGCCATCACCCCTGCTGCATGAGTGATACCAGCACAAATAAATGCTTATCTTCACACTCTCTCAAGGAGGCAAAACTTTAAATACACAAGACCCAGCTGCAGGGCTTTCACTAAGAAGCGCCTTCTTCCATTTTTGCTTGTTCATGTCTTCTATTTTCAGACGTGCTTCAGTTGGAGACATAAATAACATGGATTGTTAGTCCTGCCACAGTTATTACATAATCACCTAATTGCAGTAATTTTGTTTAATCAGTAGCTACCTAAATCATATGTTTCCATATAAATATACAGAGGACTGACAACGAGACAAAAACATAATGTGTTAGTAAGTTGCTGGACCACCACAAGCTACAACAGGAGCTTTGATGTGCCTTGGTTCTACCAGTCTTAGAAACTATCCTGGAGTGATGAACACCGTTCTTCCAAAAGATATTCCCACAGTTGTTGGTTTGATGATAGTGGTAGAGAGAGCTATCTAACACATCGCTCCAAACGTGTTCAATGTGGTTGAGATCTGGTGCCTCTAATGGACCTAGCATATGATCAACATTTTCATATTGTACTCATCAAACCGTGCAGTGATCCCTTGTGCCCTGTGAATGTGGGCAGAGTCATTCTTTACTATCCATCAGGACAGACATGTTTCATCATAAGATGAAGACGGGGCTTAAAGTGGAACTGGGGCAGTTGTGCAAATCACTTGGGACATATTGAGTGGGATAACATGTAATTAAACATCGCATTTGTTTGTGTTTGTTTGGATTTCGATGAATTGACTTCGCTAGCAGTTTTCACACACCTAGCATCAAATCTGTGTTCATAGGATCTGATTAGGCTATGAACTAGCTAAAATAATTACCGAGCCTACAAACCAGTTACATTTACAGGTAGATGTAATCTGCAAAATGAATTTGGACCTTAATGAATGGTAAGGTTATCACATACTGTATAACACTATAAAATTGGTTGGATAACCACCACCAAATCCTAATTACAGTTATATCTGATTGTATGAGGTGGGCAATCTTTTCAACAGCTGATTAAACAGAATAATAATAAACATTTGCCAGGTAAACCTCTGTGTCAGAGAAATCACTTTCCTGAACTTTGTCTGATTTCAGTATTGGAATTTCTGCGTTTTAGCATACTTGTGAACTTGGATGCACCAATGTAAAACACAGAGCAACTGCATTACGGTCATGAACTCTAGTTCTCTCTGTCCGTTTGACTGTTGGAAATAAATTTTCAAAATTTAGTCCCCACACAAGCATTTGTTTGGATTGGATTGGATTATATAACATGCCAGTAAACAGAGAGTGTGTACAGACTGAGCAGTTTAGAATACATACAAACAGTTTATTAGGAATCTGCCATCGTAATAGATTGATAGATTTCTTTTCCTGGAAACAGAGTTTCCTTTATATGTTTAGTTCAGTGTTGATAATTGGCAGTCTGTTCATTATTACACTGCAGTTTTGCTTATATAAAATTGGCATAAAGTCAACAGAATGGCAGTTGAATCTTTCATATATTTAATTAATTAAGTGTATGATCGAAATGAAAGTCTATGATTAAAAGTTGATCATCGTGACAGGTGTACGAACAGCATATATTTAATGAGGGTAATTTTGTGTTGTTTGATCACTGCACTAAATGTTAGTTTTAATTTGTGTTAAACTGATGAGGCTGTTTAACAGGGACGTATATTTGAAAGAAGCAATTCAGCCAGAAATGAAACTTAAACAGAGCAATTTGGTGTTCATTGTTTGCTTCCTTAGTGTGTAGGCGCATGAATTACTATTACATTAGTCTCAAAGGTTCAGTCCAAAAAACCAAATGTAGAAGAAAAATGACTTTGTTATTAGACTGACTAGTTTTGACTAGGTGTCTCCTGAATGTAAAAAAAAAAAAAAATCTTAATTAATGCACTTGTTTTTCATGCAGTGATGTTTTTAATAAACTTGTACTAGGACGTTTCACATTCATTACAATTTCAACCAGAACATTATTTTAATCCGTCAAGCTATGACTTTTGGCACGATGATTTTTGGCAAGCTCTGTCCCCTCTCTGTCTTTGTTTGTCTCTCTTTCTTTCTCCTGGACCATGTTGTTTTTCAGTTCTCCTGGAACTCGTGGATCTCCTCCCTCTTTCTCTACCGCCCTCACTCATCCTTTCATTCTCTCTCTCTCTTATTTTTCCCAGTTGGAAGACAGCAGGAGGCGTGGACCTTCAAGAGACAGAGAGAGAGAGAGAGAGAAAGAGAGCAGGGGGAATAAGAAACAGAGCCAGTGAAAAAGAGGGACGCTGAGAGAAGCTGCGGAGATAAACTGCACCGGTGAAGCAGAAGAAGCAGAGAGAGTGACGAGGTGTTGATTGTGTGTGCTGTTTGGAGGTTATCCTCACAGTGTGTTTGAGCCTGGGAGCAGGTGCAGCTTTGATGGAACAGTGAGCAATGCCTACCACGCTACTACAGCAGGCTGGCAGCAGGGGGCGCCACCTAAATCACCCTCTCCCGCTCCTCGGTACCCTTTTCCTTCTGGTGCTCGCTCCTACGCCAGGCCAGACTGCCATCCGTATTGCAGAACACTGTGAGTAGGAGATTTTGTCATGCATGAGACTTGTTTGCTTGTGTGTCTGTCTGTGTTTGTGAATTTTACCGGCTTGTCGTTTTTCAGTCCCCTATAATAATCATGTTGTTTCAAGGATGTCTCAGAAGAAAAATTCTGATTTGTAATATTTCCATACAATAAGCCTTTGCATTATTTCTAGATAGAAATTTAGCTCCGCCCCTTTGAAAATCAGACCTGCTTGGCTTTCCCCCTATTGCCAGTTGTATGCTACAAATGAAACAAAACTTTTCAAAACACAGTGATGTCATTAGAGCAAAAAAAGTGCCGTGGTTTGAGTTTGTAGCATGTGCCGAATCCTAAACCAAACTCCGAAACGTCACACTTTTTGTTCTGAGACCTCCAGTTGTCTATGACTGTCCCAAATATCACATGATTGTTTCTGTCACAGCTCTGAGAGAGGCAGTTACATTTTCAGTAGCGTTATGTGTTTAATATATCAAACTCAGAGTGAGTTTCCAGAGGTGCTTTAATGCAGAAATTCAAACGTACAAAATGAAACCCCGATCGAGATTGGACTTGCATTAGAATTCCAGAGATTGCAATCTCTTATAGTGTATTGGGTTGGTGTGGGTTGGCCACCCCAAACCCATTCTGATTGGCACTCCTGTTTTTTGGTCATTTCATCTCAGATCAGGTTGCAGCCACCAACCCCCCCCACCCATCCCCCCCCCCACCCATCACCCCGCCACACCAACCCCCCTTTTTTCTTCTCAAATTGGTCTTGGCCAATTCCCATCTACCAGGCAGCTCTCCCTTATCATACGACTGCTACAAACTTGAGAGGGTGAAGGCTAACACATGCTTCCTCTGAGACATGTGAAGCCTGCCAACGGCATCTTTTTGAACTGCTGCTCATGCTGCATCACAGGCCAGCTAATCACACTCAGAGGAAAGCGTTGTGTGTTCCCTCTATTAGCAGTTTTTGTATGACATTGTTTCGTGGTAAACTGATGTTTGGGTTAGACCGTGTTTGATTGCTCCATCGATTATGCTATTGATTGGATTTTCCCCAGAAGATGTGTTACTAATAGGAAGAGAACTCTCTCGCTCTGTGATATATGCTCAGCAGCTTTGAAGCTATAAGAACATGTTTGCTGAAGCCTGCACATGCATCTCTGTCGTCAATGGCTTGCACGAAAATATCCCTAATTCTGAAGCATTTTTCCAAGCACGCATGCACACACACATTCAAGCAGATTAAGAATGGTGGCAAATAAAAAGTGTCACATATAAAGGTCATGGCTTCTCTTGATTTTCATTTAGTGACCTTTCATATATATAGACGTAGCCAATGCAATCAATAACTCATTCATGTTAGTCTGGCACACAGGGTCACTGAGTTCACTCCATTTGGAAGGTCCATTCTCAGTGTGTATAAAACGTATTCCTTTTTTCACCACTAATGTATGGAAATCTAGCTTTGGGATCTAATAATACAGCCTTGCTTATCCAGCACATCTCTATCTGGTACAGCTGCTGTGTCTTTATCGGGTCTGATCTTCGTTCTGCTCCTACTTAATTAAATACAGTGAATCAACATAATAGGAAATAAATACTGAGAACAAACCCAGGTTAAATACTGACTGACGAGGTTATTTGATAAGAAATTTGAATTGTGTTTGTATTAGAGACAGATTTCTTGTAGAGTTACAAAACTTATGTGAAATAAAAATTTCTAAAAGAAGGGACTGTTTGATTTGAAAGAAAACCCTATCCAACATGCTCACATTACACTTGGGTTGCCATTAATTATTGTGTTTAGTCACGTAAGCTACCAGACCTTTTTTTTTCCGTACCAAAAGATACGATACTTTCTCTGCCATCGCTTCAGTAATAGATTATATATAATATATTTTAATAACCCTTCGCCTAGTTCCTACTACATCAATACAGCGCTGCACGTCCTTATTTAAAGCCACTGTTACTTACTTGCAAAGTAATTGATAGGCAGGAAAAGATTTGCAAAGTGATTAATACAGTGTGCATTTCTTTCTCTCCCTATATGTGGGCAGTGTGTTGAGATGAATCATATCTTAGCATATGTGTGACCGAAGAGAACTAGCTAGTGGGTGTAGCTTGGCAGTGAATATATTAAAAGAGAAATAGAGTAATAGTAATATATTACTCCTGAAAGAACACCTTTCTGTAATTCAGAGTCGCACAGGAAGGAAACGTAGCTAGAGACACCACATGTTACCACATGTACCGAAATCCTAGTTGCTGCATGAGCTAACTGTAATGCTGTAGCTAACTACATTGATGGTTAGCATTGATGTGTAGTGCGCATCACATTTGAGCAAGTGCAAACCAATGGAGAGATAGAATTGGCTGTAACTCTTGGTGTTAAACTGATTTTGAGATACCTGTCCCCTTCTGCTCTCCGGACCTGCCCGATCCGTCCTGATGCCTTACTTCTGTTTGGAGTTCTCATGCTGCTGCTGAGGATGGCCCCACATGGTGCAGCCTAAAGATCGTTGAGATTACTGAGGATGATACCACTTAAAAACCATAAGCATGGCTTTGGACCTCAATTCATATGAACAGTTATGCTCTGATAGCTTTAGGACTACAAGTGCTTTAGGAACAGTTTTGCACTCAAATCTCCATCCATGAACAGTGGAGAAGTTCAACAAAACAGACTTCATGGGAAACCTGTAATGAATTTCCTGGTTACACGACTGCACTGTTTGACTGTGTAGTACACAGTTAAAGAAGGGATTTATTTATAATTGCAGTATTCAGTGTCACCCAGATGAGGATGGGTTCCCTTTTGAGTCTGGTTCCTCTCAAGGTTTCTTCCTCATATCGTCTCAGGGACTTTTTCCTTCCTACCATCAACTCTGGCTTGCTTTTATTTTAAAATCTATATCCTGAATTTATATATTTCTGTAAGCCTGCTTTGGGACAATTTGTTAAAAGCGCTATACAAATAAAACGGAATAAACCTGAGTTAAAAGGGTTGCTTTGTTATGGATGTCATACATTTCTGCATATCGCAGGTGATGTAAATGTAAATATATACCTGCAGTGCTAAGCAAGTGATTGAGTCTACCATCAAATTCTCCTACACAAGATTTGGTCCATGGTGGCTTAGTGCTGAGCACGTTTTCCTCACACCCCTATGGTTAGTGGTTCAATTCCTGTTCGATTCCTGAGTTCTCCATGTGCTTCGGGGGTTTCCTCTGGGTACTCCCGTTTCCTCCCCCACTGACATGCATTGTATTCTGATTGGCATTTCCAAATTGTCCATAGTGTGTGAGTGTGTGCGACTGTGCCCTGAGATGGGTTAGCACCCCGTCCAGGGTGTCCCCCGCCTTGGGCACCGAATTCCCTGGGATAGGCTCCATCTCCCCACGATCCTGTGCAGGATAAGTGGTACAGAAAATGGATGGAAGATTTGATCCATTTTGGAAGAAGATGTACTCTATATTCTCATCATGGTTGCCAGCCTCGGCTGTTTCGCGCCTAGTATGTCAGACAAATTATATTATCGCAGGAAAGCTATGCAGAACGGAAACAATACAGATCGCTAACAACCGCAATATACATTTAAATATGTGCTCGTGAAAGGTCGCATCATGCTTTGAAAGATTTTGCTATTGCTTATAAAATGCTGACAAAATTTGCTGGTTAATTTATATTAAGGCCGAACATTTAATAGGCTTTAGACAAACATCAAATATTTGTGTAGTATTTTATTTTTTTTGCCATGAGAAACTATAAATTACTTTAAAGCAGGTACATGACTATGTATAATTTCCATCATTGGTGACTTCGTTGACATTTAATCATTTAGCAGACGCTTTTATCCAAAGCGACTTCCAAATGAGGAAATACAAGCAGAGCGATATATCAAGCAGAGAACAATACAAGTCGTGCTACCATACAAGATTTATAGTCGAGTTCTAGAAAAGCAAAGTGCGCAGATTATTTCTATATATATTTATTTATTTTTTTAAAGGATAATGTGGGGTTGGCGTTTTAGGGGTTAGTTAGGTGTTCACAGAAGAGGTGGGTCTTTAGCTGTTTTTTGAAGATAGTGACAGATTCTGCGGTCCGGATTGAGGTTGGAAGTTCATTCCACCACTGACGGACAGATAGCGTGAAGGTTCTGGAAAGGGACCTTGAGCCATACTGAGTAGGCTTTACTAAATGACTTCATGAAAAATGGTTAATTTCCTCAGTAGCCTAACATTTCCTTCCTTGAGCTGTAGATGAGTTGCTGTAGATAATTTTATTAACACTATTAATGAAAGAACACAGCCAGACCATTTATAAAACTGTGGCAAGTTTTTTTTTTTTTTTTTACTTTATAATTTTTTCAATAGATATTTGTAGGTTTTAAAACAACAACAACAAAAATAACTGGTGTTTTGGTTCTTAAAATAAACCCAGATGGAAAATAAAAGATACCGATGTGCAGATTACAATATACTGTGCTGAATTTGTGTGTGCTCACGTGTGAATAATGTCCAAGTGTATTTGGCTTGTGTGTGTGAACCTAACAGACTCTTTCCTTTACCCCTGCTGACACTCTGGACAGACCGCGTTAAAGGCCGTAAGTACTTTGCAGTGTGTGTGTGTGTCTGTGTGTGTGTGGGGGGGGGGGAGATCATATAAGATAAAGGAGATGTTAAATGTAAATAATAAGTAGAGGATGTGTGATGTATGAGATGAGAAATCGGCCTTATTCCATCCATCTGTAGTGATGGTTTTGTTAAGGCATCCATCCCACCATCTGCTGTCCACTGCTGTCTGTGTCTCTGTCTCTCAGCCATCATATACATAATGTTTGTCTGTCTTTCCTTTTATTTTTATTACTATTTTCCCTCTGTGCTCCTTTGTCGGTCCTGTCCTGAAAACCAAAAGACCAAAAGAAATTTTTTATTTTTATTTTAATGTTAAGCGCTTGCTAAAGCTAACTGCATTGCCAAGACAAGACAGTATTGTCTCTATAATCCCTTTTGGAGCCAAATACAAATCTACTGCCCTAGCATATAAATTACTTACTGTAAGGATTTAATATATTCACACCACTCCCTATAATATGACATTTATCTCTTGTACACGGCTTATTTATTGGTGCAACGCATATCCCAAGGGTCTCTCTCAGGTTTTATACACCACTCTGTATTTTCTCTCCATCCCCACCACTAGCTTTTCACTGTTGTTTCTTTGTGGGCTGCTCATGCGTGAAATGTCAGACACTTGCAGAACATATCATGTTCACCTAATCTAAATGCATTAGTCTTGCGCTCTCAGCCAGCACGCTGGAGACAGCTCCGTGACCCAAGTGATGCTCCATTTCTTGGAAACATTTCCATTTCTTGGGAACTAATCATGTTTTTGCTAACCGGTTGTACTGTATGTGATGAGTGGAGTGTACACTTGTTTGTGTTGTGTAAGCGAGGGTTATGGCTTCAGAGCATCAGGGAGTCACATGGATCAGGTGATCACATGATTGCAGTTGGACACTGTTCTTCTCCATCTGCTAATCGAAATGAAAAACAGGAACGTTCTCTGTACCGCTGCATCTGAAGCATCACACTTAGGAGTAATTGTCTCCATCACCGCCATATTATCTACGCTCTATTTAGTACAGATGGGAATGGGTTTGATAAACTATATTCCCTCTCTCTCTCTCTCTCTCTCGCTGTCTCGCTCTCACTCAATGTCTCTTTGTCTCTAGTAAAGACGCCCCCACAGATAACTGTCCAACCTGAATCCATCATTGCCTTCTCCTCTGATGACATCATGCTCAAGTGTGAGGCAACTGGGGATCCCTCTCCCATGTCAGTATCCACAGCAACAAATTTCCCATTCCTTTCCTCATTTCTGACTATTTTGTTGTACTTCAAGCTGCATGATATTACTTAAATTATAAGTGTGTTTATCTTTTAGTCACGTATTTAGTTCAACGATTAAGACAATTCAATTTATGAACACAATTTTCTTTCACTAATATACCACAACCTTGTTGATGGCTGGTATCTGATTGGTCAGAAGGAGTTGATTAATTTCCTATAACAGCAGATCTGATAGCTGACTTTACCTGAATCGTGTAAAGGGATTTGTTGAAAATCCTACAAATAAAGAAAATTCTATAGAAAGAAATGAATTCATATGCCACCATAGTATGTTACCACAGACTTATAGAGTGTTAAGGATAATTTATTAATACACAAGAGTAAATAAAAGCAATGTCTAATTCTAACACTAAGATAAAATGACCTATACTGCATTCAGGTATTATTAAATAATTGCCACAAATTATGATCATGATCAGAATGATTCATTCTTAGCCATATTCATTCATGCCTGACTTTTCACAATCTCCTGCAGATTTCGATGGGTTAAAGATGGAATGGCATTTGACCCATCCAGCATCTCTGGTGTCACCACATCTCTCGATTCTGGGAGTTTTATGGTCAAAGAATCTCCCATTCACCAGTTCCATGGCAACTACACCTGCCTGGCCTCCAATGAGCTGGGCACGGCTGTCTCCAACGAGGTCCACATCATCACCGAGGGTGTGTCCCAGTCCTTACTGCATACCTTGTACTGATTATTGCATTTCTGTCTGCCTTTGCATTGTTTTGTAGTTAATTCCCTCATTTACAGTGAGTGTTGTTACAGACGATTACAGTCAAATAATCAAGACATCATCCAAAAAACTAGACTACAAAATATTACCCATTTGATTTGATTTGATTTTGAGTTATATCAATAATCTTCAAATGGTTAAAGGCATATACTTTAATGTTTGTTCATTTATACCAGGGGTGGGTAATCTTATCCGGAAAGGGCCGGTGTGAGTGCAGGTTTTCATTCCAACCAAGCAGAAGCCACACCTGAATCTATTGAAAGCCAAGATCAACTGATTAAACAGGTGGAATCAGGTGTGCCTCTTGCTTGGTTAGAATGAAAACCTGCACCCACACCGGCCCTTTCCGGATAAGATTGCCCATCCCTGGTTTATACTATAATGTCATTCGCAGTTTGCTTACATAAAACTCGGCTCTACCTGCTCTTATCCCTCCTCGTTTTGACCTGACCCTCTGTTTCCTTGACAACGGTTCCCTGAGTAACCAGGTTGAGTCGATGCGGTGTAAGCGTTTCAGTGAGTCCTTGTGGGATTAATATGTGCAGGAAGTGCGAGCACTCAGCATGCACACAACTAACAATAGCTCACAGGCTAACGAGCTCATTATGTAGGCCACATGCAGCAGGTGCAGCTTTTGCCTCTTAAATATGTTTTATTACATGATTATGAATTATCAATTAAAGATAATGTTCAACAGGTGGATGCTACTTTCATTGCAGGTGTTTTGCATGTCATATATGCAATGCATAGTTATGAGTTCATTATATATATATATATATATATATATATATATATATATATATATATATATATATATATATATGTCTCTAATATTTGTATATTAGTAATAAGTAAAAATAACTTTGGGTACATTAATTATTGATTATTATTATTATTATTATTATTATTATTATTATTATACATAAGTATCGTTGCAATTTACTAAATGTAATAAATCGTATTAAATATTATTACTATATAAAATATAAAATAGAAAAAAATCTAAATCATATTTATTAAAGATATTATTATTATTATTATTATTATTATTATTATTATTATTATAAGCAACAACTACAACAATGACCATATGTTTAATGTACCCAAATTAAGACTTTTTATTATTATTATTATTATTATTATTATTATTATTATTATATAATTAGTTACTACTACTACTACTACTACTACTACTGATAATAATAATGATAATAATAATGATGATGAAAACAACATGAGAAGATCAAGAATAATTACATAAAAACTGGGGGGGGGGAAGAGTCAGATAAGACAAACAATAATGGTTTCCCTCTAGGCAAATCACTTTTGGACTGCTATATCTTTCCTCTGATCCTTCCCTATAAATGCCTGACTTCTCTCTCTTGTCAGATACTCCTACAATACAACGTGAGAAGAAGGAGGAGAAGAGGGCGGAAGAAGGAAGTCCTGTTATCTTACACTGCAACCCTCCGCAAAGTTCTGCGACTCCTTTGATTCACTGGATGGATAGGAGTGAGTGAGCCTGTGTGTCCATTCACACCTGAGAGAGAGAGATAGAGATAGAGAGAGAGAGAGAGACTGACTGCAACTGCATTCCACACCAACACCTCTTGTGTCTGTAAACTTCATTCCTGTTTCTTGCTGTTCTGCTGCAGGTCTCCGGCACATCAAGCAGAGCGATCGTGTGATTCAGGGCCGTGATGGAAACCTCTACTTCTCTCATGTGACCCTTGGGGACAGCAGAAATGATTACACTTGCAACGTGCAGTTTCTGGGAGCCCGCATCATTGTAGCCAAAGAACCCATTAGCCTAAAGGTCACATCGTGTAAGTGGAGCCTTGCAGCTCGCTCTCATTATAGTTGATATGTTTTTAATTTATAATGTTTTAGTTTTAGAAGTGCTCTTTAGTGGTGCCTCACAGCTCCAGATTACTGAAGATTATGAATGAATGAATGTTTAGTTTTTGTTCTAAGCCAGTCTATGGATGACTGCTATGCAAGTTATTGCAATTGTCCCCTCCATATAACATATAGTGAGTGTATTTTTAAACCAAACTAGAACTCATTTCACACATCTGCTGCATTGGGAAAAAAAAAACTCCAACCCAAAATAGAAATCAGTTAACATCTGTTTAATTTATTATATTTGATGTACCCCTGAATGAAGCTGTAAAACCATCAAATCAATCTGAGAATTAAAATAATTTGTAATGCATTATAAACACCAGGGACCATTAGTGTGCATACATGTGCCATTTGAATAATTTGTTAACAGTTGCAGTTGACACTCACAGTGGGATTTCAGTATCTATGGGCATCATTTTATTCATATATTATATTGTCGAAACTGTTTGTTCATTTAGACATTAGGGAGGTTACCCAGATAGATTAATGTGCAAGTTCTAAAGAAAAGTTTCTGGATATAATACAGTCCTCTACTCTTGGATGTAATTAGTATGGAGCTGTGGAGCTTATGTAGTGTGCTCATATGTAAAATTACTAATCATTTTAGAACAAATATGTTGAGAAAGGAAAAACTTCCTCCCTCCTAAAACCATGGTGCATATTACTAATAATGCTTTGTGCACTGGCTATACCAAATTGCTATTGCATGGTGTCACAAGATGTACTGGTATCCCATTCAGGATGTATTCATCATATGTATGTACTCATGCACATCGTTCCCAGGACAGGATCTGGATCCACCATGACCCTGACCAGGATAAAGCGCTTACTGAACTATAATAACCCTGCCTGTTTGGAAGCGCCACACACAGCTGGTCAGGAGGGAAGGATGGAAGGGAGGAGTGAACACATGCCTGGGTGTAAATCTGACACTTTAGTATGAAGATGCATCTGATGCAACTTCATCTAGTGGGACTGTCTGGCATGTAGCTCACACTGTGTTCTGCACAGCTTGTGATTCTGTCGTTTTTTTGTCTGATATTTTACATATGCCCATGCTTCCTTTTTTTTTTTGGCGCTTTCTCTTTGCCTGTAGCTAACTCATTGCGAAACAGACGGCCTCAGATGATGAGACCTACCGGCTCTCACAGCTCCTATCTGGTCCTGAGGGGCCAAACCTTCGAACTGGAGTGTATCGTCCAGGGCCTGTGAGTGTGTTTGTGTGAGAATCTTTTATACTGAAAAAGTGCTGCATTCATACTGACCACACCCCTTTCTCATCTCCTCAGGCCCACTCCCTCCATCCAGTGGGTGAGGAAGGATGGAGTGCTGCCTGAGTCTCGTACATCCAGTAAGAACTCCACAGAGAAATGGCTGCTGCGCTTCACTAACATCTCAGAGCAGGATGATGGGGAGTACCAGTGCACAGCCAACAACTCCCAAGGCACCGTCACACACATTTATACCGTCTCTGTGGAAGGTATGGCTTTGTCTGGCTTTAAACTTATGAGCTGTTAGAACTACTCTAACCTACTGATTCAATTGGGCAGTTCCAAAATGTAACATTTTCAGGGATTTTTAGTCTCTGTGTGTCTATGAAACACATCTCCGAACATTGTGCCTATACAGTATATAATGTTCCATTGTCTGCCTCTATGAGACCGCCCACTAGACATAAAGATTCATAAAATAGACTGCCTAATGAATATTCATGAATGTTCATGAATATTCTTAAGCTTCTCGGTAAAGGGTGTAATTTTGCACGTAAACACAAGCAGAGGTCTTCTATTAAATCAGTCCTTTGTAAGTTGTTGCTGTTGCAAAAAATGCAGATTCATTATTTACTCTCATGGAATCATGACATAAATCATGGTAGTTATTTAGCTGGGTTTGTAAAATTGCAAGAACTAATAGACAGTGGAGAACTGCACTTCATAGAGTACTTAGGCATTTTGTCATTTGGTCATACAGACTGCAATGATTCTTTTGGTTATGTAACATCTACATGCAGTAGGAAACAAAATACATCTTGCTTAATAGAATTTGTTTTATTAATAAATAATATTAATAGAATTAAGTTAATATTAAGTTAGGATTAAAGTAATTAATATTAATGTTAATAGAATTAAGTTATTTCTAACATGTGTATGGAATACCGTGCTCTTACATTAACGATGAAGAATTTCTCTATTTTGGGGGCACGGTGGCTTAGTGGTTAGCACATTTAACTCGCTCCTCCAGGGTTGGGGGTTCAAATCCTTTCTCTGCCCTGTGTGTGTGGAGTTTGCATGTTCTCCTCATGCTTCAGGGGTTTCCTTTCCCAGTCCAAAGGCCTGCGTTGTAGGCTGAATGGCATTACCATATTGTTTATAGTGTGTGAATGTATGTGGGATTGTGCACTCTGACAGGCTTTCACCCCATCCAAAGTGTCCACTGCCTTGTGCCCCAAGCTCTCTGGGATGGGTCCCAGGCTCCACGGTGACCTTGTGTAGGATAAGCGGTGTGGAAAATGTATATCTGGACATTCTCTATTTAGTGGTTTTTGGAAGGTGCAGATTTTTGCTTGCAAAAGTTTTACCTTTCTTGAATGCAGCACGGTGAGAGGTTCAATATTGTCTATTTACAAGTGCACAGTATACAGTATGTTTGTCGTTTCACTCTAGCTGCTCCGTACTGGATAAAGGAACCGGTTAGTGAACTGTACGCCCCAGGAGAGATGGTCCGATTGGAGTGTCGGGCAGACGGGATCCCAACTCCGCAAGTCACCTGGAGTATCAACGGATATGCTCTCTCGGGTAACTGCAAAGTGATGAAGCTATAATAGTTTAGTCAAAAATTAAACACACACCATTTTCACTTCATTCCAGACATAATCAATCGACTAAAACAAGCTTTTTTTCTCTTGGCACTGGAACTACGTGACTAATTGAGCTAATAATCCACTAGCGTTGATCATATGGAGACCAAGAGAAGCAAATGGAGGTTAATAGCTAAAATGATTTTGGGTGATATAATGTGTGTCTGAAATGGTGCCATATTCTCTACATTCAGCAAGGTTATGCATTATGGTTACTCTGCATTCTCTTAGGTACATTGTTAAGATACTAATCCCCAATCGGTGTATTGTGGGATTTCATAAACACACTGGACATTCTCCACAATGCTTTCAGACAAAGTGACAAAAGCTCCCAAATAGATTTAAAACCCGTGTTAGCATTATAGCCTCCGAACAATCTAAAGAGCGAAATGTCAGGTATGTCCTGGGTGACTGAGTATATTTGGGGTTAAAGTCCTAGTATTTCTATCATAATCACTATTTGTAGTATCTCTAGCTATCCAGAGATTCAAGGAGGGTTAAAAGTGAAAGAAACTGCTTTCTACGCTTCATGTAGATATTGACCCGGAGTCGCGGCGTACTGTAAAAGGAGGAACTCTCATACTGGAAAAGGTGAAGCTGAGTGACACTGCAGTGTACCAGTGCAAAGCCTCTAATAAACACGGCACCATACTTATCAACGCCTACGTCTTCGTTGTCGGTGAGGGCACTTCAACGTTTAGAGTAAAATCTTTACATTAAACCTACTGCTTTTAACAAAAAAAAGTGAGTAATGGAACGGGTGTGTGTTGCTGTTTCAGTGCTTCCTCCACAGATCCTGACGGAGGACTCGTTGTTGTACAGAGTGACCGAGGGAAAGACGGCCAAGTTGCAGTGCATGACCTTCGGTTCGCCCCGCCCGAAAGTCACATGGTGAGGTGCAGTCATAGCGCTAATGTGCTTAATCACGCTTGGCGTTATTAGAGATCGGTGATGTGACTGTCATATTGATATGCCACTTTTCATGGGAGCTGTCTCTGGTAACATTCATGTATCTGGTAAAATTGTAGATGATTCATCATGAATCGATCGACAAAAGCGAAAACTACTCAGTGATGCCGATGTGCAGCTGTGAAAACGTAATGTCTGTTCGAAATTTTTGGTAGCAGCCAGCTAGCTAGCTAGCTCAAGTGCTAACGTGATTTGTTAACCTAACAACATTTAGTCAGCTACGTATGTTATCGACTCCGGGTTCCTCCCCCAGTCCAAAGACATGCATGGTAGGCTAATTGGCATGTCCAAAGTGTCCGTAGTGTATGTGAATGGGTGTGTGAGTGTGTATGTGATTGTGCCCTGTGATGGATTGGCACCCTGTCCAGGGTGTACCCCGCCTTGTGCCCCATGCTTCCTGGGATAGGCCCCAGGTTCCCCGTGACCCTGAAAAGGATAAGCGGTATAGAAGATGGATGGATGGACGTATGTTATCGGAAAACTAGCTAAATATTTTCTAAAACATAGCCGAATGCTTTTCATATCTAGGTATGAATAATTCCCAGTGATGGAAAGATTGACAGAATAAAATAATAAAAATAACTATTTTAAGTAAAATACTTCTGATAAGAGTAATCATTGGTGGTTTCTCTGATGAGGTAGTAGTGTGTCGTTTGCGCATTTGTGTCAGCTCTTTAAGACAAATCTTTTCTTGGCTAAAGGGTTCATTTTAAGTAATAAAGGAATCAAGGGGAAATTTATCGGGGCAGAAGTAAAAATTTACGTTAAATTACAGAAACGGAATTAAAAGCAAAAATTAAAGCAGATGTATTCCCAAAACATATTTAAGTACACTAACAGCCGATAAGGCAGCCGATTTCTACTTCTTTACTACATGCCACTGGTAGTAAGATGATATGAAAGTGCAGAGTCCGACTCAGAAATACAGCGAGTTATGGCAGAAAAATCTTTCAAGTATTATGAATTTTTGCAGTATCACAGTATGCAGTTATGAGTGTGTGACTGTATGTTTGTGTGTGTTCTCAGGGAGCGTGAAACCTGGGACTTTGTCATTTCCAACTCCAGGATGAATCAGCTAAGCAATGGTACTCTGGAGATTAGCAATGTATCCTACAATGATACAGGACTGTACACCTGCTCAGTGGGTGAAGACAAACTCAGCATCACTGCCGAGCTGGAAGTCCTCAGTGAGTAACCGACACAAACATATGCTCACACTTGATTTATTTATTTTTGTTAAAGATATGTGCTCCATTTTCTGGACTAGAATCAGATACTGACTATATCTTTAATCAAAGCTTTGCAGCTTTTTTAATATTAGTTGTCATTAGAGTAGGTGCTGGTGTGAGCTGTCTGAGTTTCCGTTGGGTAACCACTGTTTCCTTTGTCCTTATCAGACCAGACAGTGATCGTGAATCCTCCTCAGGCCCTGTATGTTCAGAAGGGGAAGACGGCCACCTTCACCTGTCAGTACCAGATGGACGGCAATCTGGGTCCGCCTCAAATCCTGTGGAGGAGAACCAACAAGAAGCTTGATGAATCCTCTGATATAGACAAGTAGGATGTCAGAATATTATCCACAAAGTGCTAAAGTTTTGCTGCAGGAACGCATCTCTGTGGATAAGATTGGACTATTCACTGCTGATTTACTTTTCTTTATTCAATCAGATGACATTAATGTTATTGTTATTACTATTACTGTGTTTCAGGTACATAATTGACGAGACAGAGCTCATAATAAATGATGTCCAGGATGAAGATGAGGGTGTTTATAGTTGTGAGGTCATAACAAGTCTGGACATGGCTGAAGCTAGTGGCAGCCTCACAGTTGTTGGTATGAGATTAAAAAAAAAAAAAAAAAGTCTATCGAACAAATAAATGTTCTACATTACCGTACACCATACATTTGGACTGGTGTGTATGTGAATTCTACAGTATCCCTTCTATGTATGTTTCCTTTCTCTTGCTTTCAGACCGACCGGACCCTCCTTCCATGCTGCAGATCACTGAGACTGGAGATCATGCAGTAACTCTGTTATGGGTTCCTGGGGATAACCACAAAAGCCCTATTTTAGGTACATAAGTGAGGATTTGTATAGCACACATTAGATCTATGTTGCTTTAATAAGAGATATTAAGCATCATGATCCCCCTGTCTGGAAAAAAATGTTCTGTCAATTTGTCACGGTATAACGCAGTCTTCGGTCCATTGTGTGCCATTATTAATGATCTGTGTCACTATTACTGTGGTTTAGGTACATACTTTGATAGGGAAGGGCCCACAATTCAATATTCAGTTCTGTTTGTTAGTCATTTCCAGTAGTTAAAAGTTCTGAAAACCATTTTCTCTAGGCTTACTATTACTCGCATTTAGTTCTTATTACAGTTGAGTGCAAAAGTTTATGTACCGAGTTGAAATGAAATGGTGAAACCAACATGGTGGCCTAGGAAAAAAATGTTCTACTATATAAACTTCTATAAACTACAGACTTTCCTGAACTGAAATATGCATCTCAACCACAAGTAACATGAAAGAGCTGTAATATCTGGTTCGCTTCACTGGAACTATAGGGACGAAACCAGTTAGAGCATGACAGTGCCCCTGTGCTCACTGGTTTATAAAGGCATGGTTTGAGAAGGTTGGTGTGGAAGATCTCGAGTGGCCTGCACAGAACCTTGACCTCAACCCCACTGAACACCTTTGGGATGAACGGGAATGCCGACTACATGCCTGACCTCACTAATGCTTTTGTGGCTGAATGGGAAAATCCCCACAGCCATGTTTCAAAATCTAGTGGCAAGCCTAGATTATTATAGCGGCAAGGGGGGACTAAATCTGGAATGAGATGTTTAAAAAGCACATATTGGTCTGATTGTCACATGTCCACATAATTTTGGCCATATACTGTACAATTTAAGTGACAAAATCATAGCCAAAGCAAGTGAAATTTGGTCTGCTTATAAAGAAAGTGAGATTAAAAGGGTTTAAACTGTATAGTGTATGCTCAGCATGTTGCCTAATGTTGTATTCGGTTCCTATGTCTATATCTTACTAACTACTTGTGGTGTATATGTGTAGAGTATGTGGTGGAGGCTGAAGAGACTAGCACCGACACAGAGGAGTGGGAGGAGCTTATGCGGGCAGCTGGAGACACTCGGCGCATCAGGCTCCCACTGAAACCTTTCCTCTCGTACCGCTTCCGGGTCATTGCCATCAACAAGATTGGCAAGAGTGACCCCAGCCAGCCTTCAGCAGCTTTCTCCACTCCTGCAGATCGTAAGAACGCATTCCTTTAGCTTAGACCAAAACATTGTGATAATTTGAGAGTGTAAGAAACGAATTTGTGTATTAAAAAAAACTCACTTGCTAGCGCACTTTAGAGGAGGCCATTAGTCACCCTAAGTGACTGCTTTATGGTATTGTGAGAATGTTTTAATATCATTTTGTCCACAGGACCAAGCAGTAACCCAGAAGGAGTGCGCAGCGAGTCCCTCGACCCAGATACGCTTGTCATCACATGGAAGGTAGGAACTAGGAAAATGTACTGAGTTGATCAGACAGGTGTGCAACTTGTTTTGGTACTGTAATACAGCTTGATCTTTGTATGGAACTCATAGCGATGTGTTCTTACAGGAGATGGATAGAAGGAGCTTTAATGGCCCGGATTTCCGCTACAAAGTGATGTGGAGGAAGGTTGTAGGCAGTGGGCCATCTTGGCACTCTAACTTTACCACCTCACCACCCTTTGTTGTCATGGATGTGGGAGATTTCAGCGCATTTGACATTAAGGTGCAGGCTGTTAATGTTCTGGGAGAGGGCCCAGAACCTAAATCTACCATCGGCTACTCTGGAGAGGATTGTGAGTTTCCTGTTAATAAGTTGGCTAAAGCTTTATCCCATTAGTCTAATCATGACATGATTTTTGCCAAATTCCAGATTTGGATAAATGCCCCTGTCTGGGCCTGCCATGTAGTATTACACACAGTCATTTCTAACATCTTTTTTTGTACCAAAAGCTTAAAGGAGCAGTTTTGTAATATGTTAAGCACTCTGCTGACAGTGAGGTGAATTGAAATTGGGTTGAAAATAATGACCAGCTTTCCTCTACACCCTAACTGGCCCCACCTACACTCAGTGTAAAATGTGTATGCCTTGTGGGATGTCTTGAGAGGAAGAGGGGCTGAGCTGAGCAACACTGTTTCATCTGGTGGAGCTAATTTCCCAGCCAGAAATGAAGAAACTGGCCAAATCCACTGATGATAGTAATGTGATTCATATTGTTTTTTCCTTGTAGAAGTGTAAAAAATGCACAAACTGCACCTTTTAACCAATACAGAATACAGCAAAAATCATAACATGATGCAAAAGTGGTGTACGTGAACTGTTCTGGTTATCCCAGCTGTCTCTGACTGTGTGTACTTCAAATTCTCCAGAGGCTCAAATGAGCAAATGTGTGTCAACACGTGTGTGTGTGTGTGTGTGTGTGTTCTTCAGATCCCGTGGACGCTCCTCTGAATGTAGGAGTGGATCTGCTCAACAGCACTGCCATCAGGGTAACGTGGGCCCCGGTAGACAGCGAGACCGTGAAGGGACATCTGATGGGCTACAAGGTACTGCAACACTCTGCCATAAAAATATCTTTACATGCTTTAAAGAGCTGACTTGACTCAGATCCCTGAAGGCTCTCACTGAAGTACAGAGATAAAAGTTTAGCACAGGCACTGTGATCTCTCAGGGCCTTGAATCTCCAGATTCACATCTAAGGATCTGGATTCTGTCCTGTGGGAAATGTGCAAGCCACCAGCAGATTTTGTGAATCAAGTCTGTTTTGAATGTTGAAGTTCTAAGCAGATTTGAACCATTTAATCGCACTGATAAAAGAGAGTAGCGGGACCTGAATTTGTCGCTGTTCTCCTTTAAGATCCACCTGGCGTACTACGGCTCCTGCGGCAAACACCATCACCAAAAGTGCATCAGTGGAGAAGGCGAGCCACTGAATGTGGTTGTAGTGACAACCAGAGCTAACGAGGAGAAAAAGGTTCTGGGAGGCCTGCGGCCGTATTCCTCCTATTCTCTCACCGTTAGTGTCTTCAACAGCAAGGGAGATGGACCCGAGTCAGAAGCCCGGCCCTTCCACACGCCTGAGGGAGGTGAGAGAAGCAGAGGTTTTAAAAAAAAAAAGAGTAGAAGGTTTAGGAACCCTGTGTACTTATGCTTTTCTGGCCATAAACGCACAGAGAGGAAAGCACAGATTTATTTACTACGGTGTCACCCTTTTCCTACAGTTCCTGGTCCTCCCACTTCTTTGATATTGTCCAGTCCCTCTGAGACGGAGATGACTCTCCACTGGACTCCACCTTCTCAAGAAAATGGAATTCTGGTCGGATACCTACTACAGTACAAAGAGTGTATGTCCGCACACTTACACTGCACACTTACACCTATTACTGTAATGCTCTCTAGTGTGGTTCTGTCCTGTGGATCGTTCACATTTGACTCCTGAATTTGTGTTTTTGACTGAGAAAAGATTAGCCCCTTAATCTTCGAGGACATGGTGGTCCAGACTCGCATTCCTTAATCTTTACAATACACATCTTTCCTATTAGTTTCACTGCATGATTTAACATGAATAAACACATGTCGAAAAGGTTTAAAGTTGTTATAATGCTGTTTCTAGGCAACAGGGAAATATGGATCCAGGGCATAAGCAACGCCTGAGGATAATGACAGAGGGGCCAACACTGCTAACAAGAAAAAAACCAGCCCTGCTGGATAAAACAACAACAATAGAAACCATCACAGAAATTCGAACGGTTTCTACTACAAATACCATTACAAACTATCATCAGTTAACCATTAAAACCCTTACTAAATGGTTTCATTATGCAGTAGGATGTATTAAGGAAGTGGGTCCTTAATGGTATCCATTAGACATAACATGCCACCAATAGAAGGAAACAGATGACTAGTAGAGACCCACAGGGACCATTACAATTACCATTAAAACCAACAGAATTACCATTATAACTTTTACATTATTCCCATTCCCATTATAACCATTACATATTCTATGAGGGTTTCAATTGTTTTTTTTTTGTTTTTTTTTTTAGCAAATGTCTGGTGTGTTAATAAGTGGTTCAGCCAATCAGATCAGATCACCTAGATAAAACTGGTGTGGTTATGAAAGTAACCTCTAACAGAAGAAAATGTGTCCTTTCATGTCCTGTCCCCTTCAGTGAACTGACGCTACTTTAACTGAAGCCAAAAATAGTAGTTGTCGATTTCTATTGTCTGTTTCTAGTGTCGCCGTAGCAAGGGGTCAAAATTGGGTCGACAATTCTGCATCTAAACCGTATATTGCACCTTTGTAATGATTCACTCTCTATCACACAGCTGTTAAGTTCAGTATAAAGACAGCGTGTCGGTGGAAACAAGTTCTGGTCTGTAGTAGCTCACCAAGTCAGCACGCAGCATTCTCTCTTCACAGAGCAATCCAAAGTCTCTCACTAAGTCCTTCTGTTTCGTCTTCCTGTCTTTCTGTCTCTTTCTCTGCAGTAGACAATGCGGACAGCCCCATGCAGGTGGAGAAGATTGGTGACCCCACAGTGCATCAGATAAACATTAAAGATCTGGACCGTCATAGCCGTTATCGTTTCTACCTGCGGGGGTACACTGCAGCTGGAGAAGGCCTGCCCATCACCAAAGTGGGAGCGACTACACTTGATGGAGGTGCAGTGTTCTGTCTCTCTCTCTCTCTCTCTCTCTCTCTCTCTCTCTGTGTTTCTTTGTGCACAATAATGAAGGTGTGTTCTCTCTTACTGTCGCTCCCAGAAAGGGGGCGTGGCCTACCACTTCTCAATTACACTTCTTAATTCTCTAGTAACCGCATCAAACATCGAATCGAATCAGACTGAATTGCTGGCTACATGAGATCTCTCTCTCTCTCTCTCTCTCTCTCTCTCTCTCTCTATATATATATATATATATATATGTGTGTGTGTATGTATGTATATATATGTATGTATATGTGTATATATTATATATCGATATATCTTGTATACCTTTCATTCATTCGAATCATTAAATACATATCAGCTCTTTTTTTTTTACATTGTATTATTTCAGTAGGACAGACCAACACGTCTGCTGTTTCCTCTGTATTTTTATAGATTAAAGGATGTAATATGGACCATTTTTATCTGGGTCACATGGGTGATATTTCATGCATGCACAGCGCAAGCAGAGTGCAGAACCCAACTCGATTAGAGACACTTAAAGCGGCAGCTAGTGATACTAAGAAGCTCTTTTTCTTTGAAGCATGAAAGTGAAATAGTAATGAAGCAGCATACATGAGGAGTAATGAGGACTGTGGAGATCAAGTGATTGAGAGTAAGGCATGATTGTGAACATGTTTTTCCTAAACACACAGAATATCAGAGCTGGGTGGTCGCTGTGCATCTCGGAGCCTGGAATGATAACAGATCACTTTTGCTATATAAATAACTGACGATGTGTTTTATTTTTGTGTACAAACAGGTCCACCTCGCAACTTTAGTTTGTCTGTCGGAGAGTCGGTAGTTAATCTAAGCTGGGTTTTTCCTGAGAGACAAAGGAATGTCGGTTTCCATATCAAGTACATGAGGACGAATGGTAAGAGCTTTGCCCTGAGCTTAAAAAAAAAAAACCTGTTAATGGAGCTATTATCTTTTGCTCATTTATATTAAATGACTTACTGGAATAGGAACAGTAGGCTTGTAGGATGATTTATGTATGTCACATAATGTATTGTTTGGTGATTACATTAGACTTGCATATGCTGAGGGTCTCATATACAATAGTTCATATAGTACACTTTACTGTTGGTGCCATGGTGTATCACAGTGGTCTCTTTGAACTTAGCATGAAGGGCTCGGTGCTCATTTGTATTTGTGCTGTTTGTGTTTTGGTGTTTTTCTCAGGCCGCGGAAGATGGATGAAGTCAGAGAAAGTGAACACGTCTCAGTCCTTTTACTCCATGCAGGGCCTCCAGCCTGGATCTCAATACTGCTTGCGCTTCATCTTCAGCAATGGTACCTTCTGGGAAACTAACATAGAAACAAAAGGAGCAGGTAACACACACACACACACACACACACACACACACACACACACACACACACAGAGACATCATCCTTCTGGGTTTTGTAGTAAGCTACATCCCACAGAACTGACAAGGCTTGTTTTTGGTACTGCAACAGCAAAGTCAGTGATGCTCGACAGCAGTCAGAGATACAGACTCTTTACACTGTCAGGATTCTCACACATCCTGAGAAATCTTGACATTTATAGTCTGAGTCACATGCCACCTGCCAAAAAAAAAAAAAAAGGAGACAAAAATACCCTGGAAATATGTGAGCTTTACATAAAAGCATGAAATTGTGTGCTCAAGACACCGATATAACAGTATCCATGTCTATATAGAAAAAAATTCCTAAAGCTATAACAGCGTTAATAGAAATCTTCTACCAATAACATACTCATTTATGTACAGAAATACGAGTGTACATTATGACAGAATTATGCATATTTAATAAGTTGGTATGTGGAAGTAGAATTCACGCTTAACAAATAAGTGTGTATAATACGCATGCATACTTTAAAAATCCGTGTGCAAAGTGAGTATGCGTGCTAAATAAATTAGTATGCAAAAATAAATGTGCTTAAGAAATAGTTGTGGAAAATAAGTATGCTTAATTAGGAAACAAATAAGTATGCATGCTAAATAAATTGGTATGCAGAACTAAATATTCACTCTTAACAAATAAGTGTGCAAAGTATGGATGCATTCTTTAAAAAACAGCATGCAATATACGTGTGCGTACCAAACAAATTAGTATGCAAAAGTAAAAATATGCTTAACAAACAGCTGTGGAAAATAAGTGTGCTTAATTAAAAAGAAAAAAAAAAGAACATTATATAAACTCAGCAAAAAAAAGAAGCGTCCCTTTTTCAGGAGACTGTATTTTAAAGATAATTTTGTAAAATCCAAATAAGATTTACAGATCTTTATTGGAAAGGGTTTAAGCGATGTTTTTCATGCTTGTTCAATGAACCATAAACTATTATTGCACATGCACCTGTGGAACAATCCTTAAGACACTAACAGTTTACAGGCGGTGGGTGATTAAGGTCACAGTTACAATAACTTAGGACACTAAAGAGACCTTTCTACTGACTCTGAAAAACACCAGAAGAAAGATGTCTAGGGTTCCTGCTCACCTGCGTGAACATGCCACAGGCCTGCTGCAGGGAGGCATGAGGACTGCAGATGTGTCCAGAGCAATAAACTGCAATGTCTGTAATGTAAGACGCCTAAGACAGTGCTACAGGGAGACAGGAAGGACAGCTGATCGTCCTCACAGTAGAAAATTACATGTAACCATGTGTCCCCCCAGACGTGATCTAGAACTTGCAAATGCCTCGGTGGAAGAGTGGAGTAATATCTCATAGCAAGAACTGACCAATCTGGTGCAGTCCATGAGGATGAGATGCGCTGTAGTGCTTAAAGCAGCTGGAGGCCACCAGATACTGACTGTTCCTTTTAATATTGACGACCCCCCCCCCCCCATTACTCATTATTCCATTTCTGTTCATCAGATGCCTGTGAAACTTGTTCAGTTTATGTCTCAGTTGAATCTTTTTTATGTTAATACAAATATATTACATATAATACATGCTTGTAAGTATGCAAAAATATATTTTACATTCCCATCACAACAGTTATGATAAAATGAACGTGTGTGTGTGTGTGTGTGTGTGTGTAGGAGTGCCAGAGAAGCAGAGTAGCTTTGCTACTGAAGGCTGGTTTATTGGGCTCATCAGCGCCCTCGTGCTGTTGTTGCTGCTTCTGCTCATTCTCTGCTTTGTCAAGCGGAATAAAGGTGGAAAGTATTCAGGTAGGACAGCTACCTCAGTGATCAGACACTAAACTTGGACACGAGTCTGTTAGGGAAGCATTTATTTGGCATGACTGGTGTGGACTGTGTAAATGTTTTTGCTCTGTGTCTCAGTGAAAGACAAGGAGGAGGGCCAGGTGGACTCGGAGTCTCGGCCTATGAAGGATGAGACGTTCGGGGAGTACAGGTGCGCTGCTGTGACCTATTCGTCTTTGCTTTTCTGAAGCGCACAGCTTGACTGTAAATGGCAGCCCTGTTTCTTTACTTTGCTCACACTCTCCCTTTTTTCCCCCCCAATGCTTTCCCTCAATGCTTTCCAGATCACTAGAGAGGTATGATTTGCAGTGTTGTTTTTTTTTAATGCATGCGCCTGAATATTGCTGTTGAGCTAAACACTATCCCAAGCTGTCCCATTCCTACATAGAACACATTGAGCAGTATTAATTAAAAATAACTCTGTGATAACACCTAATCAGTTGTGGTTTCAGTGGAAACAGAAACGGACTGACTATATACATGATTAAAATGTTTAAAAATGTATTTGTATTCAATTACATTGTGTAATATGTTGTTAATAATAATAACAATACTTTTTTTTAAAAAAAATAGATATTACTTTATAAATTACTATACTTATTTTCATAATAATTAAAATGTCCTTAATTTCTTCTGTTATTTTAATGCCAGAACCTTAAAACATTTCCCTTTCTGAATGTGATATAATTTCTTATGAATACCAATACTTTTAAGTGGCTTTTGGATTGTCTCAGTTGTAGTACTTCGTCCATTCTCTCTCTCTCCTTCTCACTGTGAAGTGACAATGAAGAGAAGCGCACAGCCAGCCAGCCGTCTCTGTGCGATGACAGCAAGCTGTGTAGCGACGATGGCCTGGATGATTACGGCAACAGCCACAGCGTTCACACCAAGGTGACCATGGACGAGTCTCTGGCCAGTCAGTGCAGCGGAGTCAGAGACGGGCTGGAGATCGAGAGGCATGACAGCTCGCCCCTTAAATCTGCCGCTACCAACCACGGCCTGCCCAACTCTGCTGTTGTCCTCGACTAGCGGGGCAGCGTGAATCAGAAGAAGACTCCACCCTGGACTCACAACTCGTATCTGAACGACTGACCAAACAATAAATATTACACACAGTGCAATGTCAACGTGTACGCTAAAGCAAATGCCAAGTAAAAAAAAAACAACAGATACAGTGCTGGGACTGACTTTAGACATAATCTGACCAACTCTTTCACCTCTGGTAGAGCCAGAAGGGAGGAATAATTTACAATAGACTAGACTAACCTTATGTGTAGGGACTGCCATGTTTGCGAATTGTTTACAGATAAAAATCTCTCTTCTCTTGTAATATGTCTTTTCAGAGTAGCCTGCAACAAGCATCCCAGTTTCCTGCCTGATAAAATTATACAGAATAGACTTTCATTAAAGGACAAATCCACCGTGAACAACTTACATATTACTCTTTATAATTCACTGGCATCCGAGATTCAGTTTGTAATGAGACGTTTTTAATTTCATCGACATGTCGGTCTATTTTCACTTAACAATGCCTTTGATCGTGGCACCTGTAGGATTTCGCCCTTGCTTCCTCTCTAAATAAAGAGAGCGATGCAGCAGTGCTTTAGTCCTTTAGTCTGTCCGGCTCTCCCACCTCACCATCTGTACGCTCTACTCAAACAGATCAGCTTCCAAAAGGTTAACTTTCATGCTAGTACCACCAACACTGCCGCGCTCGTCATCACATTCTCCAGCTCTGAATCCACTGTTTGCGCCAATCTTTCCGCTGTTTCTCGTTAACACGATACTGAACATCACTAGAAAACGGAAGAGAAAAAGGAGCTCTTTTGTTTTTTTATGCGCTAACACAAAACCTGGCAATTATCTCTTATGTTTGAGATTGCGAACATATTTTTTCTCTCTCTCTTATTAAACGCCATTGTAACTGTGCTAGCAATGTCACCATGTGACGTAATGGCAACAAACGACCTCTAACTTCTCAAAAGACAGCACCGACCAACAAATTATCGCCGGAAACATGAAAAAAACACATCACAAATGTTTCAATTTAACACACTGAAGGTGTTTCAGAGTAGAGTTTTCCTTTAACGATGACGATTTTTAAAGTGACGCTTTAGATTTAACGTGACAAGGACACTTATAGACACCGCATGGTTAATGCCAAATACAGGACAGTGTGCACAGCAGAGAAAGAGATTGAGGGCCTTAAAATCCTGGTAAGTGCATCATGTAAGCATATGTACGACACATTGCATATGAGTTGCATTGATGTAGTTCATTATTATATCTATATATATACATATATAAATAGTTATGTGGTTTGCCATTTCATTGTCTTGCCTCATTGTTTGAGATCTATGCATTTTTTTAATTTGATTTTTTAAAAACTTTTTTGGACAATTTTGTGATCATCTTTTCTCGAGTGAGGTTTTTTGTTGTTTTTTTTTTTTTCTCCTTGAATTTTGTGTCCTTCTACAAAATACGCATCCAGGACTCCATAGCCAAGCTGCCGGCACTTAGAAATATATCCGATGCAATGATCCGCTGATATGAGGTGCTTTATATCAGGCTGTATGTAGTCACTCTAGCAGTTAGCCATGCCCAGTATTAGAGAGCTGCCATCTCAGAACCCTGACCATTTTCAGCTCTAACGTTTCTCATTTGTGCGTAGCTCCCTATATGTGTGTGTCGCTTTGTATTGTAGTCTGCATAGTGTATTAAACGATGTATACTGACAAATCCTCTCTTGCAGTCCTGCTGGTATAAAGCCATATGTATACACTTCCGAGGTGTATTCGGGTATGAGGTAGTATTGAAGTTGATGGGGTTGTGAGAGAGCACATCACACATACACACATACACTAATTTCAGCTTGGTTAAAACAATCATGTGTAATTAACCCAGTTTGTGTCTTACACAGAGAATGTATGCTTTGTTGGGGTCGGAATTTTGATTCCTTACCTGTATACCAAATAGCATTTGTTCCTGGTTCGATCGATGTGCGATGTGCGTGCTGTCTTTAAGTTTCGATAAGCAGTGTTATGTGAATAAAACTGAACAAGAACATCACGAGACGCCTGCTTAAAAGAAAAAAAAAAAAAACAGTTTCGATTTTGTTGTTCTGAAGAAACTGAGAAAAAAAAAGCTCTCGAAATTTATTTGAATGTAAATAAATTCCAAACGATTGTTTTGCTATGGCCTCTATTTGTAACCGTGTCTTGTTGATTGATTACCATGGGTTTTGGGGTTGTTAATGTTTTAATTCTTAACCTTTGACCTTTTGTCTAGTTAGTTGTAAGATAACTGTTCTAGATAAGTAGAGAATAGGATTTTTTTTTTTTTTTTTTCGGAAAACTTAAAAAAGGAAGTCCAAACAAGCTGTCCTTTCATATTGTGATGAAAATCCGATCACGTCGTTTTTAGAAAAAGCAAAATACAACTTCATGGCCATTCAATAAAACACAATCGGTTTCTTCTGAGAATTCCTTTCCTGCTCTGTTTGCTTACGAGTTGCAGTATTGTGTGTATCTGTTGTGAAGCAATTCCTGCGCAAGCACTATGAGGAAGCAGAGGTACTCGAGTCTTGTTTGTATCCAGCACACACACACACACATATACACGTGCAGGGAGAAATTACAATGTGCTGACTTAAGCTCATTGAAAGCACTAAGTCCCCTGCAGTGAAGTGTACTCGTTGGGGAAGTGTGTGATGCAGTAAGTCTGGACTGTTGGTTTTAATTTGTCGGCCTCTATGTTGTTGCTATACAGACACACTCAGGACAAAGTTCTCCTAGACGTTTATTTTCATACAGGACGAATAAGTGATGTGAATTGTGTCAACGTTCAACCGAACTGCTGCTAGACGTCCGTGCTCTGTTAATGTCCCAGAACTTGCAGAAATACGCTACACAGCTGTTTTGCTTTTCGGAAGGCTGTAGCTGCAACATTGCCTGTTGTCATATAATACGTCATATTACTGTGGCATTTTACCTATAAATATAACGTAGTTTCTGATCATTTAAAAATCTCTCTAGGCTCAGTTCTAGCTCCAAGACTAGACATCGCTTGATTCAAAGTATCTCTCATATCATGTATATCCTATGTTTGTTTGTTTGATCTAATAAACCGTTAAATAAATCGGATCTGAATGAGAGGATTGCACTTGTAGCTGAGTGATGAATAGCCATGTCCATGTCGCTTTTCCTTTGCGTTTGTCTATGCCGTGGTGCTGAGTGGAGGACTGGGCCAGTGACTGTGGTGGGCTTGTAATAGAAAATGATACTGTATGTAAATCATGAATCAGCCACTGTATGTAAATGCTTCAAGAATAAAAATCCATGGAACAAGCTACATCTTCTGTCCTCATTTATAATTTTATTGAGTCTCTGGTGAAGACTGTTCTGGTTCTTAAATGACGAATATATGTGTGGTGGTTAGTGAAAACCATTCAAATATCACTGTGGCTGAATTCTGGCCAATTTGGGCCAATAATGGGTTTTTCCTGCCTATAATATACTTTGACAATGAAATATTTCACCTTTTTTTTTAAATCTTGCTTTTTAATCTTCCTGCAAAGATCATATTGTGTAAGGAGCCGGTTAAAAAAAACAAAACAAAAAAACAACAACAACAAAAAAAACAGGGTGGTAAAATTTATTATTATTTAAAAAGGTGATACAAGCTCTATAGTTCTGTGGAACTCAAACAGCCAGTGTTCAGCTGATGATGGTGAGACCCTTAGCGAGAGCTTGCGCTGAACTGGTTGAAGTAGCGCACAGTGGGCCGGTTGGTGTAAAGGTCATTATTGAGGTACTTTTGGCTGCAAAAGATAGAATAAACGTATTAATTATGTTACAAGGCTTATAGAATAATCACAAAATAATCACTAGTTTTAATAGTGTAATATATATATATATATATATATATATATGGTTTTAATATAATTCTGAAGATTTTAAATATTTCAAGTCGAATTCTACAAGAAAATATCATTCCTTAATATTTAACAAAATGTATTGATTTCCTGATCCACTGTTAAATCATTAAATTCTGAGGAATATTCTTCTTAAAGGAATACTCTAGAGATTTTGAGCTTAATCCATATCCTTAGTGCAGCTGTTGAATTGTGTCAAATAAACGTTCGACTCAAATTCAAAACTGCAACCCCTACAATCTGACAATAAAAGTTTTAGGATGAGATGGACATGAGATAATGAATGTCCAAAATAACCATTAATTTGTCCCTCTGGAAGAAAAAATAGTCCCATCTCTGAAAGAACAGGTTCACATTATACAGGTCTAGAGCTTATTTCACAAACATCTTAATGGTTTTAAACTTAAAACTCAAATGGTTTAAGTAACTAATCGAGACAAACATGCGGACAGGAAACTTCAGTCTTACTGTTCCTGCTGCTCTCTAGCCAGCTGCTGGTTGTATTGGTCCAGTCGTGCTCTCCTTTCTCTCTCTAGTTCCCTCACTCTTCTCTCCTCCTCCTCTTGCTGCCTGGCCTGCTCCAGCTGCTGCAAATCCCACGCCAGGTTGCTCTGCTTCTCCCGCTGTCTCTGCCTCTGCAGAATGCAAAACAAGGATTACACAACCATGGAAAAGACAATGATCCACTAAAATGCTTTAACATGCATAGAGAGAGCTTCACATACTGTACTGTACCTCTCTATCAGCACGCTGTTCTGCTCTCTGCCTGTAGATGGCGTTGAGATCCTCAGAGCTCATCCCCTTCCAGCGATCAGGTAGCACTCGAGGAGCCTCAGCTGAACCCATGCCCTCCTTCATTGCAACTTCCGGGCACTCGGTCAAGAGGTCAGAGGTCACCATCTGCAGAATCTCTGCCAGGTCCAAGCCCTGATGCTTCTGCTTGTCTTGCCTTTCTCGCTCCTGCCTCTCTTCTGCCTATAAATTTATTCCGCCTAGATTTATATTGACTCTGGACAGGTTCTATCGAGTGTAACTGATGCTGAGAACACGAGCAATTGACATACAGTACTGCTTTAACATAAATCACGTTAAAGCAATTAAACTCAAAACACATTGTTTGTTGCAGTCTCAATCCTTATTGGTCAGAAGGTATAGACTCATTTTCAATGTAATTCAAATCACAGGTTTATATTAATGTACTCATTTTAATACAGATACGGACCACTAATAATAAATGAACTTGAAAGGTGAAAAGGTGCTGTTATTATAGTCAAGATAATTGATGCACAGGAAGGATTCTCTAATGTCGGCTCTTTGTAAGAGGCGGGAGGTTTTCTGCTGCAGTCTTCAGGACAGAGGACTAACATAGCGTTTTTACTTTACGATAGCAAATATTTACTTCATTATTAAATGTGAAACAACTGTTATTCATTACCTATGCTCAACTCTTCTAGCCACATATTTGTCTTGGAAGCTGAAGAGAGCGTGTTCTTCCAGAAGTCACTGTGTAACCCTGAGACAAGGACATATTTCTCATGCCTCATAGTTCTTAAATTGTCTCATGCCTAATGCCCCGTTTTACTGAGATTGGCTCCAGGTCCACCGTGACACTGACTAGGATAGAGTGCTTGCTGTACAATTATGTCAAAAAGCTAAGTGAAAATCTCTTGGAGAAACATACCACAAACCATGTAGCATCCCATTGAGACACTTTCTCTCTCTCTCTCTCTCTCTCTCTCTCTCTCTCTCTCTCTCTCCCTCCCCTTACCTGAACCTGGTTGTAGCCTTTGAGCGCAATCAGGGCAGCTTTTTTACACTCTTCCTCCAGAGCATCCAGATGTATTGCTCTCAGGTCCTGCTGGATCAGCTCCAGACCTCCCACCAACTCTGCAAACATACACACAAGGTTAGATTATCTTACTAACCTAGTGCAGACCTTCAATTGATATAATATATTTTTTAAATTACTGTAATGTAACGTCTAAAATTTCTTTCTTTCTTTTTTTTTTTTTAAACAGTGAACATTAAAAAGGAGGGGAAATGAAAGAAAAAACAATCTGTGTAAATGTTCACATATTTAAAGATTTAAAACTAAACAATTTTAACAACAAACCAAGTACTTCTGGACCCCCCCCCCCCCCCCCCAAAAAAAAAAACACACACCCACACACACAGCTTACGTAACATCTACAAAGTCAGCATGACTAAAACAACATTATGATGTAGATATATTCCTTTCTTTGTATTGTTACTGAGGAAGGAGTGCAGTTGAACCACAGCACAGCCATCAGTGAAAGCGTTTAGCTCGTAATAATTGAGATGCCAAGTATCTGGATTTTGTGTGTGTGTGTGTGTGTGTGTGTGTGTACCTTTGTGTTTCTGCACTTTCTGGCGTTTCTCTCGCTCTTCCCTTTGAGCTCTGAGAATTCTCTCATTCTGCTCCATCTGAAACTTCCTCCTTTCATTTTCCCCAACACCTTCTCCCTGAATACAAACATGTAGAAACATGCAGGTCAGCCTCTACTGCAGCACGGCAAATCAAACGCACGCTGCTTTAGTCTAATCATTAATAACTCTTTAATTAACTTAATCACATATAGCGAGGAATACCTGCTGGTATAACATATCCTTTCTTGGATCCCCTTATGATCACATCACAGATTTATTTTACGAGTTCTAATTCAACTATTCAACATATTAGGCAAATCAGGCGAAGACGAATGTGTACCATCATATTTATTTATTGGAGTTTTTTTTTTTTTTTTTTAATTCCTGAACTTTCCACCCACACATATGCAAAGAAGCATGAACATATGAATACCTCAAAAACCTGCATACTGGCAGGTCCCAATGACTCTTGATTGACTAAGCTGACATTGGGTCCCCCTTGGTGATTATAATTAATATCCGCATCACGAGAGTCCTCAGAGCGCTGGTATATTGCCCAGTCCTGCACAAGCTCCTGTGCCAACTCTCTCTTTCGTTCTGCCTCCTCTCTTTGTTGCGCCATCAGCTTTTGGTCCATGGAAATACACAATGCACCTAAAGGAGGCACAGAAATCAGAACGACGCAGCTCTACTTGTTAATGTTTCTATATATTTTAGTAGTAATGACCTACGTGAAGGGGGAAATACTGTATCTTTAAGGAAAAGTCCACCTTGAATCAAAAATAAATATGTTTATATTGAAATATTTGTGATGTGCTTAGAGATTCTGGTGTTAATTTGTTGGTTACTGCCGTATTTTCATTATTCAGGTGAAATTCTAACCATTGTCTGTTGCGTATTGCTAGAGCAGTGGCATTTAATAGGAGGAAACTAAATCAATCATCTCAGACATAGCGGATAATAGTCAGTTTTCAGTGTTCGATACTGCAGCAGAGACTCGGCTCATCTAGTTAGCGAGTTATAAGGTGAGAAGCATGATGCTGTCGATGGCAGCACTAGCTTGAAATTTGAAGATTTAGAAGCTGAGCAGAGTGTATGCAGACGAGGAAGTGAAAGAGCTAGATACTGCGTCCCAATTCGCCTACTATCCGTCCTAAATAGCATCTGAGGTTAGAATTAGTCTGTCCCAAATCGTAGTACGTTGAAATGAATATCCCAAAGGTACCCGGATGGTCTACTGTTTCCGGTAGAATTTTTGAAGTGTGGCTCCGTGGACACTTTTAGAGCTAATATTGCCCACAAGTCATCGCGTGAGGGCGGAGTCAAACATTGTGGATGCGTGTAATGTTAGTGATGCGTATTTTAGAGAGGTGTAAATGAAATGTGTAAAAATAAATCAAGGGAATGGTAAATTAAATGATATAGTATAAATTGTATAAGGGATAATGAATGAAGAAAAGCTGAAATGCGACGAGGAGTTTGTTTAGGGTGACGGCGTGCGTAACTAGGCAACAACGTTCTCTTCCGTTACATCACGTGATGGTAAATTCCAGTACTCGCATACTCTTTTGCTACACACTCAAAAGTATGTACTTTTTCTTAACAATACTTTTACTGCACAGTATGAGTAGGCGAGTTGGGACACAGCGAGACAGACTAAAGTACTAAAGTGCTGGTGCATCGCTCTCTTTAGGTAGAGTTAAAACAAAGTCTAATTCTCACTGTCTCCATTACATTATGGGTAATGCAGAAAACCATTAACCACAGTACTGGACTTTATCTTTAAGGTTGTGTCAAATACCCAGGAAACGAACTTAAAAGTAAATAGTAAATATCTACGTATTATCTTGAGTACATTTTCCTCTTACTGTTTTTAATTTTTTTTTTTTTAATGTCCAATGATTATTGCAAGTATAAGTAAAACAGCACTTCATTTCTTCATTATTCTCAAATGAAAAGATGCAAAGTTTATAAAGTCAATAAGTTTAGAAAGTAAGACTGCATAGGTTAAACTGATTCATTGTAACTGTGGTGAGGTAAAAATGAATCGTTTCAAACACTGGAACCAAATAAATAAATAAATAAATAAATACATGTAGAAAAGGTCTAGAGCTGTTGTTAAGTATAATAACCGTCTGTTCAGTTCAGTTCAGTTCTTACCGTACGCCATTTCCCGCTGCCTCTCCGCCTTCTCACGCTCACGCTTCTCAGCCACCTGCTGCTCGAGCGCGTGCACGTCCAGTCCAATCACCCGGTTCCTTGTATTGAAGATGCGTTTCCGGCGCGCGACCTCTGCAGCCTGCCGCCGCTCCACCGCCCTCACGGAGCTCTCATCCGCGGGCAGGTCCAACTTGAACATTCTCCAGCTGTCTCCTAATGCCGTTAGGAAAGAAATACCTATAATCACAATGAATCATTGTCATACTGTATAAAATAACACATAATCCAGTACATTTACTAATTTGGCTGATGCTTTGAAAAAAAAGAAGCAATTTACACTTGCTGCAGGATGCAGCTGAGCTGAAGTTTTGATCAAGGACCCATCCATAGCAGTTTGGTGGTGCTGGGATTTGAACACACAACCTTCTGACTTGTAATTCAAGTGAGGCCAGCAGGGGGCACTCACCCTGTGGTTCTGCGTGGGGCCTTATGCCGCTGTATAGTGACGTACACTATACTGTAATAACAGCACTGTCTTTCGGATGAGACACTTATCGAAAAGAGTAGGGGTATAACCCCGGTGTCCTGGTGAAATTCCCCCATTGGCCTTTCTCTATCATGGCCCCCTAATAATCCCCATCTCTGAGTTGTCTACATCCCTCTCTCCTCTCCACTAATAGCTGGTGTGTGGTGGGAGTTCTGGCTCACTATGGCTGCTGTCGCATCACCCAGGTGGATACTACACACTAGTGGTGGTTGAGGAGATCACCCCCATACTATGTAAAGCGCTTTGAGTGTCTAAGCACTGTATAAATCTAACTGTAAACCTTAATAACCAAGCCACCACAAATAGCACAACTAGTTCGCACTGATTCAGTGCAATATTTTAGTGAGAGTTAATTCCGTGGTGGTTTATCAGTGCATGTGTAACGGGTATGGAAAGTATACCCGTTACACATGCTACGTGTGCTAGTTGTGGTGCCTCACTGGTTAAAGTTTTGAGTTACAGATCAGAAGGTCATTTGTTCGGTTTCCAGAACTGCCAATCTGCCATGATTGGGTCCTTGAGTAAGATCCGTAACCTTGAGAAGACAATTTAAAACTCAGCTTTTTAAAACGCATCAGTCAAATGAGTAAATGTACTGTATTATGTGTTATTTTATACTTTGTAAGGTATTACAGTACATTGCTGTAAATATGTTTTAGAGTTGTTTATTGGAAATATTTACAGTACTTTACGAGCAAGCCTGTTCTCAGCAAATTACTGCAAAAACTACAGTAGGTCTAGATTTCTAAATTTTAACTGTTTAATAAACACCGATTTAGGGCTGCAACTAATCGATAATGACATTTGCTGACAACAATTTTTCATAATCGATTATTATCGATGAGTTGCTGCAGCTCTACACTGTTTTAGTGATCTGATATTGATTTGTCATTAAGTAGTCCATTTATAAGCTGCAGCCTAGACTACTTTATCACTTACAATGCAAATAAACTTGATACGCCTTGTGAACAGAAGCAAACCGAAATATTAGTGAATTATATATAAAGACTTACCTGTGATACTGAGTGTTAGCTATGTATTTAGTGAACCACTACAACACTGGCTTGTTTTGAGGGATGCGTAGCTATGGCAACTAGACAACCGGCGCATGCGCAGTTACACGCGCAGTGATCATGAATCTGGCCTGCTCCCACATAAGGCTCCACCTTTCACAATGAGAGCTCTGAATGCTCCGTCTGTCAGGGTGGAAAGTAGGGGGGAGAAGCACGATTACTGACAAGGTCGCCAGTTAATCATTATCATAACGCGGTTGAAATTCTAGTGCACGTATATACGGGGTTTTATGGTATGCACCAGGCGGAAAAGGATGTCCATAAGTATGTTCAACGAAAACCGGGTGTTTTTACTTAACTGTAAAATAGAAAGCAATGATCAGGGATCACAGGACAGCTGTTTTATTCAGAAGCTGGAAATAATGCAATCTACACTGAAAAAAAAAACAAACAAAAAACAAACAAACAAACAAACAAACTAAAATATTATAATGTTTTTCTTTCTTTCTATTCTTTTCTTTTCTTTCTTTCTTTATTTTTTTTATAAAGATTTGCTTAGCTGAAAAATACATAGGCTTATAGACATATATAAAACATGCTTTAGTTTAAAAGAAACCCCTGGAAATTATGTAGTTTGGGAGGACACATCACACCACCCCATCGTTGATAATTTTCCAATAGCAGCACGCCCTGAGTATTTTAATCTTTACTTGTTTTAATGAATGAATGAATGAATGAATGTGGACCTTTTGTTAAGTGAATGAGAGTACTACCTTTCTATTTTTTTAGTAGCAGATCAATAAGTACAAATATTAGGATATTAGGCCAGACTATTAGGTTACTTGCATGGTCAAGTAGACAAAAAGGGTAAAATAACAACAACAACAACAAAACAAAACAAACAAACGCTAAGTCTTGTGAAAAATTACCAACTGTGAAACAATACTGATATATTTGTAGACGTGATTGCATCCTAAATATCTTGAATATTAAAACCACCAGCTCTCAGAGTTTCTTCATGGAGGAACTCTCTAAAACCTAAATACTGCTTTACTGTTGAGTGACTAGTATTTTTGCACATGTACATTTGGGAATAGGAATTGTTTTGTTTTATTGCATAGGCCATTAAAGGTTTATAGCTACGAAATCTAGTCATTGTCATTTTGTATTGTCTTGAGCAAGTTGACACAAAAATATACTTTCTGGTTTAATAAAGTCTTCTTCTCTTCTCTTCTCTTCTCTCTGTTTCAGATTTCAGCACCACAGACAGCGCCTTCATTCATCGCTAATATTAGATGAATTTCACATAAAATACCAAAATGTTTGATTTTTTTTGTTCGGTGGTCAGATAGTTGTGGAAAAGCTGAGGTTTGGTAAATACCCATAGAGGACTTTTATTTTGCCCTGTTACTGCGATGTGCGTCAATGAAACTGGTTGCGCCAGACACAGGTGTCAGATTACACAGCTCTGAAACGCAAATAGTCATCCCCCGCATCCAAACACAGCATCCCCGCATCCAAACACATCATCCCCGCATCCAAACACAGCATCCCCGCATCCAAACACATCATCCCTGCATCCAAACACATCATCCCCGCATCCAAACACATCATCCCTGCATCCAAACACATCATCCCCGCATCCAAACACATCATCCCCGCATCCAAACACAGCATCCCAACCTGCAGTCAAGCACTTCTCTATTTATTCTCACACCGGAGCTTAACGTGTTGCAGCGCCTGGCAAGAAAAAAAAATGGGCTATCTAAAATTAATTGAGATTGAAAATTTTAAATCGTATAAAGGCCGACAAATAATCGGACCTTTCCGCAAATTCACGGCTATAATCGGACCGAACGGCTCGGGTAAGTGGCAGGTTTTGGTACTGCTGACACATAGGTGGATGTAAGGCTGATTAACGTATGCTCCATGCTCCATTCATTTAGCGGTTGTTTTTCCTGTCCAGCAGAGTGAGACAGTTTTACACAATGTCGTATTACATCACTGAGTCCTGTTTCATGCATTGCTCTGCATTATAAGCGCTAATAGACATCATGTTCCCTGAAAGCCATGAGACACGCCCCTCTCTATACAGAGCTCAGACACAGAAACCCTACAGCATTTTATTTGATCTATATGAGAGAAGAATGCAATGTGTGTGTGTATATATATATATATATATATATATATATATATATATATATATATATATATATATACAATGCAACATTTAACTGTAAGCTATAAACATGTCTAATTTAAAATTGTACTAATGGCATATTAGGGGTGGATGATATGGCAAAATATATTATATGTATGATGAGATTTTTTTTTTTTAAACTAATTTTACAGGCTATCTGGAAAAAAAAAGTGGTGCTGAACTATCTCTTTCCTTGTTATTGGGGTGACCAGGTACACTAGACGTGCCTTTCTATGTAAAATATACATTTTAAAGTTACAAAAAGTGTAGATCAGAGACAAGGAAATATTTAGTACCCTTTTTTTTCTGAGAGTGTATTTTGAGAGGGTATCTTGATATTTAGATTTGATATTAGGAAACGCACAGTACGCCAGCAAAACATCAATCACATGAAAAGTAAAAAAGAAAGAAAGAAGTATATATACAAAAGGGGGCGCACAGTGGCTTTGGGTTGGAGGTTCGAGTCCTGCGGCCCTGTATGCATGTACTCCCCGTGCTGTGGGGGTTTCCTCCGGGTACTCTGGTTTCCTCTCCCAGTTCAAAGACATGCATGGTAGGCTGATTGGCGTGTTCAAAGTGTCCGTAGTAGTGTATGAAGGGGTGTGTGAATGCGTATGTGATTGTGCCCTGCAATGGGTCTACCACGCCTTGTGCCATATGCCTCCTGGGATAGGCTCCAGGTTCCCCACGACCATGTAGGATAAACGGTATAAATGATGGATGCATGTATAAGTAAACTGTATATTTGATCTGATTATAATTATGTTTAATATTGTGGAACACAACGACAAAAAAATGCAGCTCCAAAAATGCTGCATAAATGTTGCCTCACAAAAAACATAACTATATCAAAGGTTACATATGTATTTCTATCCATTTATGTGAAGTGTCCACCTTACAAATCCCTGTGTACACTGGTACTACAGAAACAATAAAATATTTGAATGAGTGCATTAATATGAACGTGTGATTTGCCTTGTTGCCGGATCTACTGTCACAACTGTTGTTATAGAAAATTAATCAACACCTAACTAATCGAGCATTCAACAGCATATAAAACACATTAATCTGTCACTACTATTTATGCATTAACTACAGTGAAATTAATAGGAAAAATGTTTAGGTATGAGAAAGGAATATGTCTGGAGTCCTGGAACTGGCCTTATTTGTCACACATTTTTTCCTCTCTGAACAGCAAAAAATCAACAAACATACTGGACCCTGTTTTTCCTCCCATTTGAACTTTGTTATTTAGGAAAATCCAACCTGATGGATGCCATAAGTTTTGTCCTGGCAGAAAAGACCAGTAACCTCCGTGTTAAAACCCTGAAAGACCTGATCCATGGTGCGCCGGTAGGAAAGCCTGCAGCTAACCGTGCATGTGTCAGTATGGTGTACTGTGAGGATAACAGCGATGAGCGCACATTCACACGAGTTATAATCGGTACAGTGAATGTCTTTGTCTGTTTTTTTTTTTTTTTATCTCATTTTAAAAATTTAGTATGAGACATACACAAAAACAGAAGAAATCAGGAAATCAAATACTTTTTTACAGCACTGTAAGCTGCATTTATATGTGTTTTAGGTGCTTCTTCTGAATACAGGATTGACAGCAAAGTGGTTGGACTCTCAGAGTACAGTGAGGAACTGGAGAAACTGGGTATCCTCATCAAGGCCAGGAACTTCCTAGTATTTCAGGTATGAAGAATTATTTTTAAGATGATAGTAGCAATGATATAGGTATGTACAATTATTTCATGCATGAAATGATGATGAATAATATAGCTAAATACTGTATATTGAAGTTTCTCTGGTCCCGATTACACTGCAGAACAAATTTGAAAGTGCATCACAATCCTCATCTATGGGCCCTTGTTTTCAATTTTATAGCAAAATGGTAAAAATGGCATAGTAGTGTATAAGTTCTATATCCAGGTAAAAAAAAAGATGAAGAATGAGAATGATAATGAGGACACCAATTATAATATACACCAAACATCAAAGTTTTACAAGACATCTTATGGGTTTTTAGTTTTAATTTTTTACCACATTTTCTTCCAATTTGGTCATTCACCTATTCCCACACACTAGCTGCAGTAGCTCCCTCCAAGACACGTTAAGCAAACCAACAGCATCTTTACTAACTGCTGCTAACAGTTTTCTTACACTGTATTTTCTCCCAGGGTGCCGTGGAGTCCATAGCCATGAAAAACCCCAAAGAGAGAACTGCTCTGTTTGAGGAGATCTCCCGCTCTGGGGAACTAGCTCAGGAGTACGACCGCAGGAAGAAAGAGATGGTGAAGGCTGAAGAGGACACCCAGTTCAATTACCACCGTAAGAAGAACATCGCAGCTGAGCGCAAAGAGGCCAAACAGGAGAAAGAGGAGGTCTGCAGACATCTTAATAGCATCTAATGATCTGATCTGGCTTTCCTGAGCATCCAGGGCTGTTTACTCCTGCATGTCATTATGTGCTTATTGTCTAAAATAAAATCTGTCTGTCTCTCTTCAACCCCAGGCTGAGCGTTACCAGAGACTGAAGGATGAGGTTGTTCGAGCTAATGTGCAGTTACAGCTTTTCAAGCTCTACCACAATGAGTCTGAGATTGAGAAGCTCAACCGAGAGCTGTCCCAACGCAACCGGGAGATCGAGAAAGACAGAAAGAAGATGGATCATATTGAAGAGGAGCTGAAGGACAAGAAGAGAGAACTGGGGAGGATGATGAGGGAGCAGCAGAACGTGGAGAAGGAGATAAAGTGTGTGACAAGGAACTTTCTTATGACTTAAATCTTCAAAATCAACTGTAAATAGATTGAAATAATGTCTCTACCTTAGAACTAAGTTCACGCTCCTGAATATTCTATCATTCTAAAGCCACTGTCTGCTCCCTACAGAGAGAAGGATGCTGAGCTGAACCAGAAACGGCCTCAGTACATCAAGGCCAAGGAGAACACCTCACACAAGATAAAGAAGCTGGAGGCGGCACGCAAGTCTCTGCAGAATGCTCAGAAGATGTACAAGAAGCGTAAAGCAGACATGGAGGAGCTGGACCGAGAGCAGGGCGCTGTGGAGATGGCCAGGCAGGAGTTTGAGGAGCGCATGGAGGAGGAGGCTCAGAGTCAAGGCCAGGATCTCACTCTGGAGGAGAACCAGGTCTGATCAGCTTCAGATCAGCTGTGTATGTGATAAGTGTACATTCATAGAAAACTTTGACCCTGCGTGGGCTTTGATTTGGGGAGACCAAAAGATGAAAAGTTCTCTTTTAGAAATGAATTCCCTTTTACAAGAATAAGAGCTAGCTTCCTAGCTCCCAAAAGCTGTCACGAAATCCAGGGAGTCTGATGCGAGTGCAGAAGTGACTTTAATAATAAAACAACTAAAAAACAAATGAAGACTGGAGAATAACCAAAAACTAAAACAAAAGACTAGACTAAGGCAAGGCAAGGCAACTCAACATAAAACAAAAGCTAATCCCAAGCACAAATACAACATAACAGTAGAAATTACAGCATATATTTATTGAATGCTTCACAGCCAAGGAGGCAACACACAGAAGTAAACAGAGTGACTAATTATGGGAACACAACTCAGGTGTGAGCAAACACAGGACATGAGCAGACAACATAAGACGAATTTCAGAAATTTGTGAGTGAGGGTGCCCTCTAGTGGTCTGAGTGAATTGTCTGTACTGGACCTGACAAAACTATAAAAGTCCCCTCCAATACGTAAATGAATCATATGTAAATGAATCCCATGTAAATGAGTCACATGAAAATGAATCACATGTAAATGAAACACATGTAAATGAATCATATGAAAATGAATAAATAAATTAAAGATAAAAATCCCCTCCAAAATCTTCCAAAGACATAATGATTGTACACTCAGAAAATTTTGAACACTGAATGGTTCTTTGGTCGTACTTCTGTAGGAACCCTGAAAGATTCTATGTAGAACCCTTCATCAGTGTTTCCTACAGATAGGGTTCCAAGCAGAATTCTTTTACAAGACTAAGAAATCTTAATCATCAAATGAATTCTTAAAAATCATTGAAGAACCTTTTTGTTTTGTAAGAGTGTACCAATAACTAGTTTATCAACATTTATCAACATTTTAAATGCCTCACAGGTTCGAAATATTATGAAGAAAATAATTATCAATAATTTGGAGTACCAAACACTTAAACAGGTAATTCATACACTCCTAGAAAAAAAAAGGTTCTTCAAAGGTACTTAAAGTGTTCACTGGATGATTATGGGATCACAGGGGATAAAAATCTCAATATGATGCTTGAAAACCAAAAATCTGGTTATACTCCTGGGGGGAACCGTTAACGGTTGAACCCTACAACGATGCATCTTAGCCTTGTAAAGGAGAACCCTGTACAAAGAATCCTTGGAACCATTTCAGATAGGAAACCACTTTCTTGTACTGTTCTACAGAGAACCTTTAACGGGCCTCCCAGAGGAACAACCAACTTTTTTTAAAGGATATATTTTATTGAACAAAAAGAGACAACTTTTATGAAAGACTCAAGATTCTTAATGGCCAAAAGCGTATAAGTAAAGCTTTAAAAGAGAGGTATAACATTACAGTCCTGACTGTAGAGTTCAGAAAGTACAGCGTGAAGAATATATCAAATGTTCTTGAAATCTGAAGAGTGAGTGAATCAACAGTACACATCATTGATTATCATTAAAAGTTGAGGTAACTAATGTTAGAGGAAAAGACACCACTCCTTTCTGCCAGAGGGAAGAGGTTGAAATATGATGTGTGCTGGGTAAGATAGAACATAGCATGACTTTAGCATTTACAGTATGTCCATCACATGTATTAACCCTAATCGTTGTGTTCTAATCGTTGTTAATATTTCAGTGCATTTTATTTTCCCCTGTATCTCACAACAAAATGGCCTGCAGGTAAAGCAATACCACAGGCTGAAGGAAGAGGCGAGTAAGCGAGCAGCCACTCTGGCACAGGAGCTGGAGAAGTTCAACCGGGATCAGAAAGCTGACCAGGACAGACTGGATCTTGAGGAGAGGAAGAAAGTGGAGACAGAGGTAGATGCACATTCGTGCAAAAACAGATTTTATTTTCATATAACATTTAATATAACATTAAAGTGCTACAGTAGCTCTTTTGTGGGATCGGACCAGACTGGCTAGCCTTTGCTCCCCACACGTATCATTGAGCCTTGGTTCACCGGTTGTCCTTCCTTGGACCACTTTTGGTAGGTACTAAACGCTGCATACCGGGAACACCCTACAAGACCTGCTGTTTTGTTGATGCTCTGACCCAGACGTCTAGCCATCACAATTTGGCCCTTGTCAGAGTCACTCAGATCCTTGTCCATTTTTCCTGCTTCCAACACAACTTCGAGACCTGACTGTTCACTTGCTACCTAATATATCCCACCGCATGACAGGTGCCATTGTAACAAGATACTCAATGTTATTCATGTCACCTGTCAGTGGTTTTAATGTTATGGCTGATCAGTGTATGTCATTTTAAAACTATAACTTCACACATCAAACCCTAGGCTTTACTGGCATACCTTTACTTGTATCGTTTGGGCTTTACTTTATCTTGCATCTTTGAAATGGTGTTTTATTTACGTTTGCCATTATAGTCACATTACACAAATCCCACATACTATAGATTTGATGAAATTGATATTTTATACAGTGCTTTCTTCTTCTTCTTCTTCTTCTTCTCTCTACTGGTTATTCATTCAAAATGAGGCATCCTGATCTGTACCATTCATGTGACAGAATTTTGGCAGAAATGTCCAACTAGTTTTTCTTCTTCTTTGTTGGCTTTTCCTTGTTTTACAACGCTATTTTAATGTTTCATAATGAGTCAACATTTGATCAGATAAATAGTCAAGACATCGTCTTCTTTCCAGGAAGGTATCTTCTTTTGTTCACACATGAGTTCCTCTGACAATTTCCAGGAACTTCTACAACGTCTCTGCATCAGTCTTCCAAGAATTGTGGCTCTGGCATGTGTTCTTACTGAATCCTTTCTTGAGTTTTGAGTAATTAAGTTGAAATGTGAAAGGGTGCCCTTTGTGGGAGTCATTATACACACTGACATTATTATATTACTTTACTTTACTTTACTGCAGGCAAAAATCAAGCAGAAATTTAGAGAGATTGAGGAAAACCAGAAACGTATTGAGAAACTGGATGATTACATTGCGACCAGCAGGTATAACCCTAACCCCTTGTTTTACCGTCATTCATTTCACTTATATCTTGAACTCTAAATATTGAATCTCAGTGGGGGATTAATTATTGAATGCTTATTCAAGAATTTCAAAATTAATTCTTAAATTATTTATCACCAGGCAGTCGTTAGATGAACAAAGGAGGATGGAAGAGGAACTGACTGAGGAAGTGGAGCTCGCTAAAAGGAGGATTGATGAGATAAACATGGAATTAAACCAGGTAAAATCTCACACACATCCACAATAATAAAATAAAACAACAACAGCATAATAATAATTAGAATAATTTATCTATTCATCGTAATGCTGCTGGGTCCAGGTGATGGAGCAACTTGGGGATGCGAGAATTGACAGGCAGGAAAATAGCCGTCAACAGCGCAAAGCTGAGATCATGGAGAGCATCAAGAGGCTGTACCCTGGCTCTGTAGTGAGTGAAAGATGTTTCATTTATTAACAACTTTTACCATTTTAGTCTACCTGTTATAAACCTGTTTACACCACTACTACAACGCTGGTGATTTCTTGAATCTGATTAGTCTAACTCAAGTCATCATTTTATATCAGTGTGCTCCATAATGTGTTAATTTACATTTACACGTCCTTTTCCAGAACTTACATTTATACAACTGAGCATATGAGGGTTAAGGGCCTTGCTCAAGGGCCCAGCAGTGGCAGCTGGGATTTGAACTCATGACCTTCCGATCAGTAGTCCGACATCTTAACCACTGAGCTAATAATTTTCAGCAGTAGGCATGAGGCTGTAGGTAATCACAGCTGTGCTGATAGTCAGCGTGACATTGCTTGTATACAACCGTTCCATGTACACGAAATTAAAATCAGGTAACTGCCATTTCAGACACAAATATGGGCAGATATTTGTTCGGCTTTGCTCTGAAAACAAAAAAGGTTCCCAAAGAAGCCACGACTTTAGAAGTTGCTATGCAGCGTGCAGACTGACTAACAGCACATAGTAAGTGTGATAACGGTTTCATTGTAATGAACTATTGCTAGAACTGGAATTTTTTTTTAAGCAAATACAGACAAGCTGTTATACTGAATATGAGCACTCTTGAAATTAGTGGACCGGATCTCACTGTTGTATACTGTAAATATCTTCATGTGTACAGTACATCTGTAGTTACAGGTAATTCGTAGGGACGTGTATGGCGGACACTGATTAAAACCTAATAATCAACAAATTAAAATGCATTGTTATTTAGCAAAGAAAAGTGTTCAATTAAAAATAATTGTAGATGTGGTGAAGGAGACAATTACTGAACCTTTATGGAAAAAGTCTCCAGTGTCACACTTTCCTCCATGGGAGAAGAGACAAGTGGTGTTTTTGTTTTTTATTAACTTTAAGAGAGAGGAAAAAAAGAGAGACTGCTGAGGGAATGACTGTGTATAACTGCTCTAATGTGAATGGTACAGGAATGAACTCATGTCATTAAATGTAACTATATACTGATAAAAAAGTATGACTTGTTGTTTTTTAATGTAATTATTGTTAAATTGCTGTAGTATAAGAGGAGTGGTATTGCCATCAATGATTTTCCTGTATCAGGACGCCCCTAAGTATTTTATTCTGTATTTAATGTCTTTATCTACTCAGTATGGCAGGCTTATTGACCTATGCCAGCCCACACAAAAGAAATATCAGATTGCCGTGACAAAAGTTCTGGGAAAGAACATGGATGCCATCATTGTGGACTCAGAGAAGACAGGTAGAGACTGCATCCAGTACATCAAAGAGCAAAGAGGAGAACCAGAGACTTTCCTGCCCCTGGACTACCTAGAGGTACATTCTGGAAACTGAAACTCAGTTGTGAGGTTTCAGTCATTTTTCAGTCATAATCAGCTTCTCTTACGTTCCTCCTTGAAGGTAAAACCCACAGATGAGAAATTGAGAGAGTTGCGAGGGGCCAAGCTGGTGATTGATGTGATCCGCTATGAGCCACCTCACATTAAGAAAGCCTTGCAGTATGCCTGTGGAAATGCTCTTGTGTGTGAGAATGTAGAGGATGCACGCAGGATTGCCTTCGGAGGGCCTTACAGGCATAAGGTGAACACAACATGTATGGCACACATACACAGGAACAAGGTTGACATATATACAGTAGCCTTTTTGTATTAACACTTTGTTTTTCTTCCTCAAGACTGTAGCCTTGGATGGCACACTTTTCCAAAAGTCTGGGGTGATCTCTGGAGGAGCAAGTGACCTCAAAGCGAAGGCTCGACGCTGGGATGAAAAAGCCGTGGACAAACTCAAAGACAAAAAAGAGAAGCTAACTGAGGAGCTCAAGGTAACACACCAATGATTATCAAGTCTCGATGTTGTTCAGGTTTAGTCAGAAAATAGAATGAATGCAGACAGTGAAAAGAGGTTTGTGTTTTTTGTTATTCATCTTCATTCATTCTTTCTTTTCAGGAGCAAATGAAGGCAAAGAGGAAGGAAGCAGAGCTGAGGCAGGTGCAGTCTCAGGCCCATGGATTACAAATGAGACTGAAGTACTCTCAGAGTGACCTGGAACAGACCAAAACACGCCATCTGTCCCTCAACATGCAGGTACTCTGAAGAAAATGTGTTGTTGTTTGATAAAATGGTCTAAAAGGCTTTATTCCAAGGAGTCATGGTTAGCTGACTGTCTTTGTAGGAGAAGTCAAAGTTGGAGAGCGAACTGGCAAATTTTGGACCCCGAATCAATGATATCAGGAGAATTATCCAGTCACGTGAGAGAGACATCACACAGCTGAGAGACCGCATGAACCTGGTAGGAGCTTGGATCGGATGATATCCAACTACACCATTCAACATGGGCTGTATTCAGGGTTTGAATTAAAATCAAAATAGTAGACATTGGTATTCAGACGTAACTACAGGCGTACGTAAGTGCTATTCAGAAGTTGCACAAGAGTTGGAGGGTGGCAATATGTGCAATTCTAAACTTGAACTTAGGTACAATTTTCTTGTGTGATATTGGCTCGAGTGAGGAGCAGTATTAAGTCCAGGGCCACTGTCTGACAGTTTCATGTATCCACAATATGCCATAGTGAAATGTATGTTTTGGGTTGTAATTACACTCAAACAAACCTGTTAATGCCGTATCACGCCAATATTAAATACATGAATATTACACTAATGAGTCATTAATAGTGTTATTAATTATTAGTAACTTACTTAATTAATAGTACTGCCTCTTTGGAGTCTATGAAAGAAATTTCTCTTTTTCATATGGAGGACATCTTAATCTGAGAATTTGCCTCAGCAGTGGACCAAATTATTAATGGATACAATTAGGAATTACACTTACTTAAAGTGGGCTGCAGTGCTTGGTCAGCTTATCATTCAAACCATAGACATGTTTACTGAAATAACAAAAACATTTTCATTATTTTAGCAAATTTGTATGGACAAATATTTGTCGGCGCATAATATATATATGTAAAAAAAAAAAAAAAAAAAAGAAAGAAAGAAAAGAAGCAAAATATTAGGATGTGCTGGACCAAGTGCTGTTTTATAAGCTGCTGTATAGTGAGTTTGGAAGCCATATTGTTAAATTAAACCAAACTTAACAAACCCAGAACATCAATTTAGGCAGTTTTGTACCCCATCTCTGAATACCAGTAATTTTCCTTGTGCAAGTCTTCAACTCAGACTGAATTCAGACCTATAATTGTAAGTTGTCAATTGTGAATTAGTAATGATACCATTTTCCAGGTGGAGGATGAGGTATTTGTGGAATTCTGCAAAGAGATCGGAGTGAGAAATATCCGAGAGTTTGAAGAGGAGAAAGTCAAAAGACAGAATGAAATTGCCAAAAAACGGTGAGTCTTGTGGCATTTGGACTTTGACGCTCACCTATTGCCTGCTCATTTCACTTTAATAATATTACAGACTTGAATTCGAGACCCAGAAGACCCGCTTAGCCATTCAGCTGGACTATGAGAGGAACCAACTGAAGGAGGACCAGGAGAAAGTGATGATGTGGGAGCAGACTGTGAAGAAGGATGAGAGTGAGATTGAAAGACTAAAGAAGGTAATGACAAAGGAAATCAGTCCAGTGCCAGGTCTGGGTTCGATCCTGAGCTCTGGTTACTGTCCACGTTGAATTTTGCATGTTCTCCCCATGGGTTCTCCGGTTACCTCCTACCTCCTAAAAACATGCTGGGAGATGGGTTGGCTATGTTAAATTGCCACTAGGTGTGAATGTGTGTGTGCAAGGTGCCCTGAAATGGACTGCTGTCCCATCTAGGGTGTATTTCTGACTCTCACCCAGTGTTCCCTGGATAGACTCCAGATGCACCATGATCCTGACTAGGATAAAGCAGTTACTGAGGATGATGATGATGATGATGATGATAATTATGATCTTCCTTGATTATTTGATTATGTTGGCATCAAGGGTTTGATTCAAAGCCATCAGTCTTTAATCTTTTTTTTCCTCGCTTTGTCCCTAAGGAAGAGCACAGACAGATGAAGATAATTGATGAGACCATGGCTCAGCTGCAGGATCTCAAAAACCAGCACCTGACTAAAAAAGGAGAAGTCAATGACAAGAACCGAGAGATGGAAGATATCCGCAAGAAACTAGGGTCTGCCAACAAGTGAGAAAATATAATTACTATCTATTCCATCTAAATTTGGCAGCGTTTACCCAAAGTAATATCCAGTTTGTATAGAGTGCAATCCAAGGATAGAGCTGTTAAGGAACTTAATGATACTAGTAGTATTGAGATTTATCATCTGTGATCTTTGTGACGATATGATGCTTCTAGAGAGCTGACTCAGCTCCAGAAAGAGGTGACCGCTATTGAGACGAAGCTGGAGCAGAAGCGCAGTGACAGGCGCAACCTTCTGCAGGCCTGCAAGATGCAGGACATCAAACTGCCCCTCAAATCAGGAACCATGGATGACATCAGCCAGGAAGAGGTAGAGTGCTTAGTACAAACTGAACTCCTTCATCTAAACACAGCTTATAAACTAGTTACAATTTTTATTTTTTGGATATTTACGGTAGCTTTCGAAAGGGTTCTGTTGGGAACCCCTTCTAACAAGGAAACCTTCTGTTGTAGGGTTCTTTGATGGTTCTCCAAGAGGACCCTTAAAGAATCCTGCAACACTACAACCAAGAACGCTTTTTTGTCAAACTTTGGCTCACTTTTACCTCGTGGATTCTACATGCAGGGAGGCTCCCAAGTGGATGAGTCCATCAGCAGCCACAAAACCTCCAGCTCTGTGCGTGCAAAAGAGGCCCTCATTGAAATCGACTACAGCAACTTGCATGACGACCTCAAAGTATTTCAAAAACTTACACCAAAAAGTCCAAATCCATCCTAATGCAATTTCCTTGACAAATACTATATTTTTTTTTTACATGAAAACCACACAGAAGTCACTCATCTTCTTTCTGAACAGGACGCTTTGTCTGAGGAAGAGATCAAGATTGAGATGAACACTTTGCAGCAGAGGCTGAACGAGCAACAGAGCATCCTCCAGCGCATCAGCGCTCCCAACATGAAGGCCATGGAGAAGCTGGAGAGCGTCAGGGACAAGTTCCAGGAGACCAGTGATGGTAAGCCAAGGCAGTCAGGAAACTAATGCTAGCTGTAGATTTTTTTTTTCTGAATATAGATCACTGAGAAATTGTGAAGCTTTGTAAAATCACCAGTCTAGTTCTGAAGGCATCTTTGCCTTGGAGGCAGAACAAAATTGATTGGTTAATAACCTTCTCAAAAACCTCCCTCAGAGGCAGCAAACCATTTCAGTATGAAATAGCTGACACTCTCGTATATTTTCCCAGCAAAATATTAAGACTCTTAGCAAGCTGGATATCCCAAATGTTGCTAGCTAATATTAACTAGCCAACTAGCTAAGAAGCTAATGTGAGCAATTAAAAGGTTTCTATACCTACTGTGTATATATCTTTTCAGTGGATAGATTTTATATAAGACTGTTTGAGCAGTGCATAATCTACCTAGCAACAGAATGCATCTTGATCGGTAGAATTTCGACCAATAATTGTAAAGACAAATTGCATTCTGTTTGCTAGCAATAATTACAGCACATATGAAATTGGTTTGCTTGTTAGCCAGAAAGCTAGTTAATGTTAACTACTGTACTAATGGAATTTACTGTTAGTGTTTTATTAGCGGGAAAAGGTCAAGTGTACATAATTGTGTGCTCTTACGTTAACTATCTCTGCAATTTGATAGTTTAACATTGCTAACATCTATAATAAACCAGTAGTTTTATAAATATATATATATATATATTTCTAGCTCGCTAGCTACTTACTAAACATGGAATCATGTTTTATATACCTCATGACTCTAAAAAAAAAGTGAACAAATGTTCACTTTTTGCTAACACTATATAAATAAGAACCTACTAAATAAAAACCTTATTATATCTTCAGGAAAGAGATACAGACAAAAATGTAAACGAGTTTTATTGAAGCTTTATACATAGAGATGTTATCCCTTCCAGATAACATGGAAGGATTATTAATCTGTATGTTATCCTTCTCAAATTGCAAACCCCTGTGCCTGCGTGTTCAAAGGTTCAATGTACAGTATGTTATAGAAGAGATAATTTTCAAGTTGTAAGCATACAGTTTGAACGTAGAAAGGTTTTCAAATGCAAAACAGTGATAAAAAAAAAAATCATAATTGAACACTCACCCATTTTTTATTAATTAAATGATTAATGATTATGATTAATAATTAATCAAAACAATGTAAAGAATACAGTAAAGAATTAGACAGTAATGGTAATAATAATCAGTAAATGATCAAATGTATGGCTAAGCTCACTCATCCGAACGTTCTACAAACATCAGGGAACTGCATTATTGCAGCATTTTATGAAACATGATAGAAATAATAATACAAAATAATGTGTTTATGGTTCAATGTTGAGCGTGGCTATTAAATGTAAACTATGCTGATTCAAACCAACTTCTAAGCTTGAGTCAAGAGTATTATGAGTGGATGTGTAGCTAATTACATATCATAAGTGTTAAGCTGTCAACCCAGAAATGCATGCTTTTTTCAAAGCAGCAAAAATGTTAAAAAACAAGAGAAGAAAGATGACCGTTTGATCCATCATAGAGAACTTCCCCATGATGTTCTCCATGAACCAAATCTAAAGGTTTTGACATTTAATGTACAGTATCTCACAAAAGTGATTACACCCCTCACATTTTTGTAAATATTTGATTATATCTTTTAATGTGACAACACTGAAGAAATGACACTTTGCTACAATGTAAAGTAGTGAGTGTACAGCTTGTGTAACAGTGTAAATTTGCTGTCCCCTCAAAATAACTCAACACACAGCCATTAATGTCTAAACCGCTGGCAACAAAAGTGAGTACACCCCTAAGTGAAAATGTCCAATTTGGGCCCAAAGTGTCAATATTTTGTGTGGCCACGATTATTTTCACTGTTTACACTGTCATACAAGCTGTGCACTCACTACTTTACATTGTAGCAAAGTGTCATTTCTTCAGTGAGACACTGTATGTAAACCATTACAGCAAAGCAGTTCACAATACTCAGCAAACTCAGCAATGCCGGTGTTTACCTTCACCTTCTGCACACGATAAGTCAGAAAAACACAGGATTAACAAATGTACAGAATCTGTCTTTCAATTACTCTGTTGATCTACAGGTACAAGAGCCAGTTAATTGAGAGATCATTTAATTGAGAGTGTTGTTAAGGACCATCTGTTGGAGTGAATTAATATCACCTACCCAAATTTCTACCACTGTCCAAAAACACTCGTCAGGTATATTTCTAATAGCTGTAACACTTCCTCTACACTTGTGTCTATATTTTACCAGTCTAGTACGGTTACACTTAACAGAAATAACTGTAAGAATTATACTGACACTCTGGATGTACACAGTATACTTGAAATCTGTTCATAAGCAAGACTTTAATTAAATAAAATGATATTATTCAATCAGTACGGCGGTCAGTTGGGGAGGGGTCTCCAGTACTCCCCCAACTGGCTTGTTGCCTTGTTTGTAGTCACGCCTCCCTTAGTGTTTCAACCAGTTCAGATTATACCAGTTGTCTTAGCTTCCAAATGGCTTTGCCTTGGATGAAGTCCAAGCTACCTACAAGTTGTTGCAGAATGCCAAGGCCTAATCTGTAATTTTGCTGATTTACACTGGAGCTGTGATTGATGACGGACAAACTGACAGGGTCAGGAGCTCACTTTCATGTAGATGGATGTTTTGTCTTCCTGCTCCTGCAGTCTGTTTGGATTTCTCTGTCTGTTCTCTTTGTCATGTAGTTGGAAGTGCATGTAAATTTTGCTCCAGGGTTCAGTAGGAATTTACATTCTTTTTGTCCATTTAGAGCAGCGGACACATATAGGCCATCTGCTTGGAGCTGAATTAGTGCTAGCAGGGGCCTGATGGAAGGGGAATCTGTTCCCTCTGGGGATCCATCACAGCCCTGGGGGCCTGCGTGTCATCTGTATCCGGTTGTTTGACCTTATGAACCGCAGCACTCAAGTACTCAGTCATTTTCTTCCTAGACTTCTTTTCACTACAGTCTCTTGCCCAATGACCTTGTTTTCCACAATTATAGCATTTGTGTAGTCATTTTTGCACCTGTTTAGGGTCTTTCATTTTTTTTTTACGGCTGCAAGGTGGCACTCTGAGGCAATGATATTTCCAGCCACTCTCTTGTGAGCTCACTTGAGGGGCTTGCAGGCTCCCATGTCATTCTAGGCATATCAGTGCATTAACCATATCGCCACAAGTGCCCACAAATTCCCATTTGGGGTTAGTGAGTTTGTAGGCATTTGTCAGATCTGTCATGGTTCCATTCAGAAGAGCTTGCTTTAATGCCCCAAAATTGACGTTATCAATGTTGTCATTTCTGATGTTGCTCTGATGTTGTTAAGTTTCTCTTAATCTGGTTACATACACAAGAAAAGGCTCATTTAGTCCTTGAATGCATGCATTCATGTTTACATAGTATATAAAATATAGAAGAAATACAGGGGCCCGTTCAAGGTGTAAGCCTACAGCTTGAACATAAGAAAGAATGTTGGAAAGTTTTGAAATGAGAAAAAAAATGATCAAAACACTATAATATTCCACACTACCAAAGAGCACTCCAATGCTAGTCACTAGCTAGGATCTGAGTAAGTAAACTTCAACCATTGGCTATTTGATCGCATGAATTTCCATCTTGCTCACAGGTAAAGATTTCCTCAGATGAATTTTTTATTAGCAGTTTTGCACATGAGCCCAGTTTACATTTACATTTACATTTATTCATTTAGCAGACGCTTTTATCCAAAGCGACTCACAAATGAGGAAATACAAGCACAGTTTCTTGAAAGCACTCAAATTTGGCTGTACTTTTTAAAATTCTTCTTATTATTCTTTCAGAGTTTGAAGCAGCACGAAAGAGAGCTAAGAAGGCCAAGCAGGCATTTGAGCAAATTAAGAAGGAGAGGTTCGACCGATTTAATACCTGTTTCGAGTCTGTTGCCACCAATATTGACGAAATCTACAAAGCCCTCTCTCGTAACAGCAGCGCACAGGTCTGAAATAAAAAGACCATTATATTTTAAGATCAATTGAGCTGTCTTTGAGGAATCACCCAGCATTTTCAGCCTGATCTCTATCGACTGCATCTGTAGTGTATAAGCAATTACCACAAACAATAATTTCAGTGGTGCCCAGAACGAAACCTGACTTTTAATGGAGGCCTAATGATAATCGTTGATTTCCTTCAGGTTTTAAAATATGTCAAAATTACAGCTGTTGCACTCTGACACATTAGATAGATAGACAGAGAGAGAGAGAGAGAGAGAGAGAGAGAGAGAGAGAGGGAATACTTTATTGATCACTGAGGGAAACCATTTTGTCACAGCAGGAATTCAAGATATCAAATTACAAAAATATTGCAAAACCTTACAAGGTCATAGAGTGAGCGAGACATGAGAGTACTCCCTTCCAAATGTAATTTTGAACTCTGGACGCTTTGTAGTATGATAAAGCCCCAAACATGACCAGGCCCCAAATTCTTCCCTCGGACAAAGGTGGGATAGCGCTGAATGGACAACTTATACAAATTTAGAGCTTAATTTATAAATACATTTGATAAGAATTGTAGAAAAATATGCATACACGTTTACTGTCTTCACTTCGAGTGAGTGTTGAGTAAATAGGCCTTGGGGTCTTTTCTCAGTACAGGAAAACATGTTCAAGTTATTGTCTGTGGTAATCACACATACACTATGTCACAAAGTCCCCCTCTCAGTGCACGTCACGGTTCCAAAAGCAACAGCTGCTGCGTTCATGTGTTCCAGTTCATGACGTGCTTTTGTTATGGTTTTTGGTCCTGTCTCCACCCCCTGTCCTATCATTGGTCTGTACCCTAATGTATGTACCTGTTCTCAGTTCAGCCCCTGATTAATTTATTCATACACTTCTGTTCCTTTCTCTCTTTCCATATTCTCATTCATTGTTAATGTGCATTTCTAAGCCTTAGTTTTGCATGTACCTGCATGTTTAGACCCATGCCTGAGTTCTCATTTATGATAATGGATTATCTCTGCTAGATGCTGTGTGTGTAAGTATGAATAGCTAATGCATTTTTGTAAATTGGTTTATACGGTCCACCCCAGGCATTCCTAGGCCCAGAGAACCCTGAGGAACCATACTTGGATGGGATCAATTACAATTGTGTGGCCCCGGGAAAGAGATTCAGGCCAATGGACAACCTGTCTGGAGGTGAGAAGACTGTGGCAGCGCTCGCTCTGCTTTTCGCCATTCACAGGTAAAATATCAGAATATTAATTCCCTGTAACTAACAGTACTATATTCTGTGTTTTGTTATTATGACTGAAAGTTACAACAGCCTCAAGAATTATTGGCACTCTTCATAAAATATGAGCTAAAAATTATTGTATGAAATAAAAATTACACACAATAATTCAGTCATTCGACAGTCGAGCAATTTCCATTCAAACAATCCATTTACCTTAACTTTAACAAGAAAATCTTCAAACGACATGTGTCAAAATTACTGACACCCTTAAGGAATATTTACATTAATGTTGATTTTAATATTTTATCCATCTTTGAATAAAAACAAACTGTTGCCAGTCCCCTATAAACTTGTGCAGTTCGCATACAAGTGTAGAGCCTCTGGCAAAACCATTTCAAGTCAAGTCCAAAATCCAAGTGGGTTTTTATTTTTATTTATCTTTTCTCTTTGTGGCTTGTATTGGAACGAACTGTGGTTTCTCCAGGACCATTGTGCAACACATAACACTACATAAGACTACATAAAGTGCAGATACACAACAGTGTGAGATGAATCCAGGACAATAAATACACAGAACAATATACGCAGAACAATAAATTCACAGGACATTAAGTACACCGAATATGGACTGTAAACTATTCAGTTTTGTAGCAGCTATAAGTGTAGCAGCAATACTGGCAGCAAAGAGTCGCATAAATAAAAAGTGTCTGATCCGGCTTTGTAAAGTGTAGTGTGCAGTGGTATTGAGTCATACTGGGTTAGGTGTTTGACTAGCCCAGGTGAGTGTTGGGAGGCATCCTGGGATGCTCCTTTACCTTCTACCAGATTGCAGGAGGAGTCCATGAGAGGGGTGGGACGGGTCGTCCACAATGCTGGTGGCTTTGCGGATGCAGCGGTTGTATGAGGTGGAGATGGTTGGTAGAGAGACTTCGATAATCTTTTCAGCTGTTCTCACAATCTACAGTAGGGTGATGCGGTCAGAGGTAGTGCAGTCTCCTGTAACATGCAGTGAGACAGCTGATCTCTCTATTGTCCCTCTATAGAAGGAGGTGAGGATTTGAGGGGGGAGGTTGGCTCTCTTCAGTCTCCGCAGGAAGTGGAGGTGCTGCTGAGCCTTCTTGACTAAGCAGGTGGTGTTGAGAGTCCAGGGGAGGTCCTCCATCATGTGGACATCAAGAAAAGTGGGGAAACAGTTGTTCCGTTGATATGCTGTGGTGAGTGGTCTACTCAGGTCCTCCTGAATTCGACAATCATCTCTTTAGTCTTATCAACATTAAGAGATAGATTGCTGTCTCTACACCATTCTGTGAGCTGCTCTATCTCCTCCCTGTATGCTGACTCATTGTTGCTGATGAGGCCCACAACTGTAGCGTCAACAACAAACTTGATGATGTAATTTGAACTGTACTTTGTAGCACAGTCATGAGTCAGCTGGGTAAACAGCAGTGGACTGAGCACACAGCCCTGGGGGGTTAAAATGTGCAGGATCCAGTTGCAGAGGGAGGAGGTCAAACCAGCAGGCTCAGATTTCTTGTTAGTTATTGTGGGAAGATTGTGTTAAATGCTGAACTGAAGTCTATGAACAGCATCCTTATGTGATTGTCCTTTTTGTCCAGGTGAGTCAAAGAAAGTCAGTGAGGACAGTAGGCGTACTGATTTTCAAACTTAATACGCATTTAAGATTCAAGAACTTTATATCTGAAGCTGCAAGTTAATCATGACAATTACTACAGTGCTTGTGGAAAACAGCAAAATCATGTAAGATTTTTGAAAAAAATCTACATTGATCAGCACAGCATGGCGCTCATTGAGTGCAGTACAATACAATTCTGCCCAACTCAAATCAGTCTGAAGAAAACAGCAGAAAACCACACACCATGTTCTTTCTCGAAATTGATGGTAAACTCACCATTCATGCTGGAGCTTATAGTAAGAAGTTAATTAAAAGTGTATAAAGGGGCATGAAAAGTTCTGTATGGTGGAGTAGTCCAAGATGCCAATTGTCTACAACCATCAGACATTACTGAGGGATAGACTCAGACTATATACTGTACATATACTGTAGTATATTTATTATATTTATTTACCTACACGGTTACCATTAACTGTGAGAGTGCCAGTCATTTTAAAATCAAATAATTAAAACTTTAACTAAAAATATTGTGTTTAGATAAAACTTCACAGTCTCTACGTTTAAGCTCAGCACTCTCTTACAGTTAAGCTACGTTTAACTATCATGCACTGAATTAGTTGACCTTTTTATACAGTACATTACTTTTTGCTCATTTTCATGAAAGGTGCCAAAATTTCTGCAGGGCAGCATATATACTGTGCCAGCACGTTGTCTTTTTAAATGAGATTCTTATTTCTACGAGAAATTTGCATTTTAGCTACAAGCCTGCTCCTTTTTTTGTCCTCGATGAGATCGATGCTGCGCTTGATAACACGAACATTGGCAAGGTGTGTGTACGTTGTCTGTGACTATATCACACTACTTATGAATCCCATCGAAATGACAGTTCATTCATTTACAACTTTTCTATTTAAGAATTTTGCTGCTTATTTCTTGCAGGTGGCCAATTACATAAAAGACCAGTCGCTCCAAAACTTCCAGGCAGTCGTTATTTCACTGAAAGAAGAGTTTTACACCAAGGCTGATTCTCTCATAGGAGTTTACCCTGAGGTGTGTGTGTATGTGTGTATGTGTGTGTGTCTTCAAACCATAACACCTAAATACTAAAACAAACAGATGGCCAAGTTTAGATACAGTAATTACTACACCCCTTCACATGTGAACTGCCATGGCTTTTGAAATACATACAGATTTAATAAGGAATAAAACTCTTAGGGGTGTTCTGTTATAGGAGAATAATCAACGATGGACGTGGTAAAGTGTGGCCCAACACAAAGTGGAGTTACTGTTAGAATCCAAAAGATGATTATTACATAACAACAGCATGTCTCGAAACGTTATATTCAAATTTATCAAAGATTATACATTTTAATTGATTAATAAATGACAAATCCTGAAATTCCAGAATTCAGCAGGACTGTTTGTGTAAGTTGTGGTAATGCTGGTTTTTTTTTTTTTTTTTTCCCCACACAGCAAGGAGACTGTGTCATCAGCAAGGTGCTGACCTTTGACCTCTCCCAGTATCCTGATGCCAATCCAAATCCTAACGACTGAGTTCCCTCAGATTTGTTGGCAGAAATCAACCACAAACTTAATTAACGGTGCTGACCAATAATGTGAGTTTAGCACATACAAAATGCTTTGCAGTGTGTAGAAGAGATTTGTACACAGTGCTGTGTGTGCATGATCTCACACCATCATTGAATCATTGTATTTCTGACCCCATTACATGTTATTAAAAACTGTGAATGCTGACATAAACGTGCAACACTAACGTCATAGATAAATAATGTTTATTCAGTATTAATTCAATGTCTGGTGCCTATTAATGAGAGAATGAGCTCATGCTGTTTTTGTGATCATGGGTGTTTATCTACATGTTTGAGATCTGTAATATTTACTCACACACTACTGGCTTGTTAATGCTGTCATTTTATGATAATGTCTGAAATGAAAGAGAGAGAAAAAAAGCAGCTGGCACTGAAATAGCTACTGTGTTACTAAGTACAATGTATAGCAAATTCAGTGTTAACGTAGAGCTTAGTAAATGCAAACTGAATAAATAATGAACATAGTAAATATCTAGAGGACATCTATTATTTCATCATGCAGTTATTTTAAGTTTTCTCATGAATATGTACTGGTTTGCACCAACAAAGGTTAAGGATCTGGATTAAAACAACATTCATCTATTCATCTTTGTTTGCACCAAACTTCGAACTGTTGAAACACAAATACTCTTCTAATCCCTGTGTCCAACAAACATCAAAAGGGTTATGGGTTTTATGCACTATGGGTATTCCGTACTTTGTAGGTTTCCTCCCGCAGTCCAAAGACATGCGTGGTAGGCTGATTGGCATTTCCGAAGTGTCCTTAGTGTATGAATGTGTATGTGATTGTGCTGACTGTCCAGGGTGTACCCCGCCTTGTGACAGATTCTAACGGGGATAGGCTCCAGGTTCCCTGTAGGATAAGCTGTGTAAAAGATGGGTGGATGGATGGATGGATTACTGCACAGTGAAATTCTCTTTTTTCCCCACATATCCCAGTTTGTTGGGAATTTGGGGTCAGAGCGCAGGGTCAGCCATGATACAACACCCCTAAAGCTGAGAGGGTTAAGGGCCAGAACCTTAACCACTGCCTGATGAATGAATGATGATAAAATATTGCACAGAACAGGGACTAGGGTATAGTTTTGGACACACTAGTAATTGATACTAGGTAAATGTTTTGATCAGATGTCAATCATTCATTCATTAGATAGATAAATAGATAGATAGATAGACAGATATTTTATTAATCCCGAGGGGCCTTACAGTAGTGGTAAAAACACATTTTTACAGATAACATAAATACAATAAAAAAATCTAATAAAGTAAACAAACAAAAAACAATTTGTTAAACCATGTGTAACATTAAATGTAAATATTTTTATATGAAAAAAAACGTTGTAATTAGCTTACATTATCAGGTTTAAACTTAATACTTATTGGTGCAGTTCATATACAATAATTTATTAAAGAAAGTCTCATCTTCGTTGGAGCTCTTCGTCCTGTTGCACGTTGACGTCAGATTCAACCTTCTCGTGGGTGAAGTGGGTCAATCCTAAATGCTTCCTCACGTACTACATAGGTGCACTACACAGGGTAGGAAATCATGATCCTTACGTCCTACTTAGTACACTATATTATCAATAGGGAGCCGTTCGCAATTCAGCCTCTATGCCACTGTAAAGACGAACTAACTTGTATAGGGTGGTGACGCAGCAGTAGCTGATTCGCTGTTCACACACAGGGCTCCGCCCAAAGCGCGCTCCTATTGGTCATTTCCTGTCTGCTGTCAGAGACGCCCAACGTGTCAGATGTGTGCCCACGGACTACACACACCGATTGCTAGTAGTTTCAAAGAAGAGGCACGCTAGACGCACGCCGAACTGGTTTGTTTTAAGTGGTTATTTATTCGTAATGGATAATATTAAAGACGGCTGGTTCACTGAGACGTGCACGTTATGGCCTGGTCAAGCGATGAGTCTTCAGGTAGAAGAGGTTCTGTATCAGAAAAAGTCCAAATTTCAGGATGTGTTGGTGTTTAAAAGGTGAGGCTCAGATCACGATCAGTTAGCGGACGCGATAAGTGTAGTAGCTTCCCTCGGGGAAAGTTAATGTGCTCTTAGTGACTACTAACTTTATCTTTTCATTTTAGGTTTCCTGAAATAACTGCAGCTTCACCCGCGTGCGCGCATTCATGCGTGCGCGCGCGTATGTGCGCGCGCATTTAGCATACAGCCGGCTAACTGTTTAACTGCTCTGTGTTGCGTAGCTTTGTACTGATTCTGAATATAATAAACCTTTTTTTTTTAGTTACTAAAGAGTTTACTATTTGTCATTTGACAGTCCTGTTGAGAAGACTGAAGTCTGCTGATCACAAATTGTCCGTATAGCCACCAGGAATTGTTCCAGGTGGTCAGTAAACTGGTAACCTTGGAGACCACATGTTCTCTATGCACTGAGTTCTCATTACTGATCAGTTCTAACATCCTCATGTGAGTTACATACAAAGTCTGCATATCAAGGGTTCTTAAAAAAAACAACAACAACCTTTTACAATAAATGTACAATGCTATACTATTTGGCTATTTATTTAAGCCAGAATGTTTTCATTTTTCTAACCTTTCCTCCCATGGATCCCATTTATATGAATACTGGCAGGTTAGATTCCAGTTGAGGTTGTTATTTATAGGCGTACTAACTTTCATGACGGTGGATATCCAGCACTGTAACAAAACAACAACGAAAAAAAATCTCACCCAGGAAGGCTATAGTAACTCAAATAACCACTCATTGCAACCGTGGTGAGCAGAAAAGCATCTCAGAAGGCACGTCACAACCTGAAGCAGAAAGGCTGGAAGACCACGTCAGATTCCACTCCTGTTAGCCGAGAACTGAAGGTTTTTACACCGTATGTATTGGATTATACACTGAACAACCACGTTATTAGGAACACCTTTACACCTACTCATTCATGGAAAAGGCTTGAAGATTGGAAAAAGACCAGGTGACCAGGTGATTTTTTCAATTTTTGGAAACTGTCCTGTTTTGGAGATCCTGTGCCCGTTGTAGCCTCACATTCATGTTCTTGGCCATCAGGAGTGGAAGCCGAAGTGGTCTTGTGGTGTTCTAGACATTTCGCATCAAGGTCTGAAACAGTGGCTATGTTTACATGGAGAGCAGTAATGTAATTTTTGACCTTATTCTGATTAAGGTGTTTACATGAGTCGCGTTTAGAATATTCCTTTCATGTTGCCGTTTTACATGTTCTAGATCATAGATGGATTAACGGCACACGTCATTACGTCACCACGCCACGCCGTCCGACGTTCCCTCCAGAATTTCACGTATCGACATACAGTCCGTCTTCGTTATGGTATCGTATACAGTTTTGGGTGTTTTTATTTTTAATTTTACGAAACTTCAAGTGCGGTTAATTATTTGTCATGATATACATGCAAATAGATGACTGCTTGAAGCCGTGGGCTGCGTCCCATACCGCATACTTACGTACATGTATTTCTCCTACTATATAGTAGGCAAGTACGCGGTTTGGGACGCAACCGTGCTCTCTTGTTTGCCATCAAACGGTTGAGTACTGCCGTGTGTGATCGTGTCCTGTCGCAAAATGCGGTGAAAACTCTCACACGACGTTAATAACGTGATGAAGGTGTGTACGTGTCTGTAATACACGTCGATAATGAGACTAAAGCAGGAATACTCCACACGTCTTAATTCCATTTGTGTTTACTTCGAGTATGACTTTAATCGGATTAAGATCATCAGTAATCTCTGTTTACATGCTAGCGTCTTAATCAGAGTATCATCTTAATGGGGTTAATATCGGATTATTGTAGTCCATGTAAATGTACAGACTGTGAGATGCTGTTCTGCTCACCACGGTTGTAAAGAGTGATTAGGTCAGTTACCGGAGCCTTCCCGCCAGAGCAAACTAGTCTGGCTATTCTCCTCTGACCTCTCTCATCAACAAAGTGTTGCCGCCCACAGAATTATCACTCGCTGGATGTTTTTTGCTCCATTCTGCGTGAACGCTAGAGACCATTGTGCATTACTTTAATCAGTCTGTACTGGATTTCACAGTCTTTTTTTTGTGATTGTTGCAGCCAAAAATGCTTGAGATATTTGTTCTTTTCTTTTTTTGCAGAAAACTACTTGAATTGGCGAAACTGCAGTTGCACGAAATTGTTTGGCTCGGCACTTCACAGTGATGTTTGTTAGTAAATGAGACCTTTTAGCTGTACAAATGTTTGACGCTTGTGATGACGTCACATGACGTGTGTCGTCTCAAATCGGTGGGAAATCTGCGGTAATTTATTATAGTTATTACATATTGCAGAGCTTGCTTGCTTTTACATTCATTTCTGCGATAGCGAAATCTTGGAGGGACTGTTTAATGTGTTGTGCTGCTGTCACATGAACGGATAATTGCACGAATGAGGTGCAGGTGTACAGGTTTTACTATTAACGTGTAATAGTGTTTGATTGAAAGATTTATTTGTCATTTGTAAATGGTTTTTTATCACTAGAAAAATCCATAATCCTTCTTCTAGCATTTTTTTGGGGGTTATTTCAACCAGCCTGATAAATAAAAGATTGAAGTCTGTCGAAAATGCCTGTTTCAAACGGAATGAGTTGCATCTTTTATTCTTTGTTCTAGTCTGCTGTATAACCCGAACCAACAGGACTTAACAGTTTCTAAAACAAAACACCTTTGTAGGCGCCCTTATCCAGAGCGACTTACATTTAACAAAAATTTTTTTTCATACAACCGAGCAGTTGAGGGTTAAGGGCTGTGCTCAAGGGCCCAGCAGTGGCAGCTTGGCTGTGCTGGGATTTGAACTCACGACCTTCCGATCAGAAGTCCAGCGTCCTAACCTCAGAGTTACCACTTCCCCATAACCCACGTTATAACTCCGAATTTCTAAAAACAATAACCATGTCTCTGTATTTCTGCAGATATTAAAAACCAAGCGTAATCTTCTAAGTACAAATGTCTCCAGTGTGTGTATTACAGGCACCATCAACCATGCTCGCTTACTCTACTCTACTTTACTGTATTTCTCCGGTTGTCTGCAGTAAGACTTATGGCAACGTCCTGGTGTTGGATGGCGTGATCCAGTGCACGGAACGAGATGAATTTTCCTACCAAGAAATGATCGCCAACCTCCCGCTGTGCTGCCACCCTTGCCCTAAGAAGGTAATGACTGTGTAATTTCATCCTGGCTATAACGTAATCATTATGGTCCAGGGCCCCCGGCTTGAACCTGAGATCGAGTTACTGTCTGTACTACTGTTTCGCGTGTTCTCACAGTGTCCGTGTGGGTTTCCTCCCATCTCTCAAAAATCTGCTGGGATAGGCTCCTGATCCACCATGACCTGGATACAATGGATACTGAAGATAAATACATCATTTTTATGGAAAAATGTAACGCTCCATAATGATCCATGACCGCACTAATGGGCGGGGTTAGAAAGAATGCAATTGTTAAAGAATCAAATTGTTGGTTAAAGGATAGCCATTCTGATGTTTCTAGCTAGAATGTTCCCCCCCATGTACAGGATATATAGCACAGCACAGCACAGTCTTGAGAAGTAGTGTAGTGGTTGTCAGAAGTAAGACAAATTTTGTTTCATCACATACTTTAATATTTTATACTCATTTTATTTATTTATCCCCAGTAATATTACCTCGTCACTGATACTTGGATCAATGTTACAATTCCTCCTCACAATCCATGCCAAATCCACCATTTTTAAGTTAGGCTGAATCACAAATGGCTTTCTTTTCACTGTATTTGTTCACCTGTTAGAGTGTTTATAATTATTGGCACCTCTGGCTTCATTTGTCTTGCTCGCCACCATTAGAACAATCTCGCTTTGTCAGTAGTTATCCCTGTGAGGGTGAAGAGCACCACACCTATTTGAAAGTCAAACAGTATTTATTTATTTATTTATTGATGTATTTTCATTTAATTGTGGCATCTCAAAGCTCCAGGATTCAGTCCTACAAAAGCATGGTAATAAGTAGTTTGGCAGCCTCATATTATCCTTTAGGTGTGAATGAATGTGTGACTGTGTGTGGAAGGTGTTGTGCAGTGGATTGGTGGTTTGTAACCCTCGCATACCACTCTGAAGTGTAATAGCAAACAGGGAACATGTTGTGCTTCTCCAGAACATCTTGTGAAATGCCTTAGAGGACGTGAACGTTTGTGCTTAGTATAATGTATAATCTTTTGTCTCTGTGTGCAGGTTCTGATCATCGGCGGAGGAGACGGCGGGGTGCTGAGGGAAGTGGTGAAGCATCCGATGGTCGAGTCTGTAGTTCAGTGTGAGATTGATGAGGTATGTATCAGGTTTCCTGCTGCTTGAGCTGTCTGCCAGAATAGATCCGTAGGCTGATCTATTTCCACTTTCAGTTCTCTTGTTTAGTTTTTGCGGTGTGTTTTAAAACAGGATGTCATTAACGTTTCGAAGAAGTACCTCCCTGGAATGGCGAAGGGGTTTTTTAGCCCCAAGCTGACTCTGAATGTAGGAGACGGTTTCGAGTTCATGAAGAAGAATCAGGATGCTTTCGACGTCATCATTACGGACTCCTCAGACCCTGTTGGTAAGCACAGAAAAACACAATTTCTTGCCCTGCTTTTATAATTAGCATTCGGTCCATTGCTAAGTGTAAACGCTCTGTTTAAGGGTTTAGTCTTGACTGCAGTGTGTTTTTGTTTCCAGGCCCAGCAGAAAGCCTGTTCAAAGAATCCTACTACCAGCTCATGAAAACGGCGCTGCGTGAGGGTGGAATTCTTTGCTGTCAAGGTTCATACACATTCTCGGACACTTTTGAAGAGTGGTTGTGAGCTGGCAAACCGCCATCCGGAAGCGGCCCCAGTAAAGTGTATCGGTGGACCAAACCGAGTACTCGAAAAGAAATACTGTAGCAGATCCATCCATCCATCCATCCATCCATCCATTTTCTGTAGTGCTTATCCTACACAGGAGCCTCGCGCCTATCCCAGGGCACAAGGCGGGGGACACCCTGGACCAGGTGCCAACCCATTGTAGGGCACAATCACGCACACATTCACACACTATGGACAGTTTGGAGATGTGAATCAGCCTACAATACATGTCCTTGGACTTGGGGAGGAAACGCTGAAGCATGCGGAGAACATGACATGTCTGTGTCCTTGGGATTCGAACCCCCAACCCCGGAGGTGTGAGGCAAACGTGCTCACCACAAAACCACTGTAACAGCTGGAGAAAAAAAAACCCAGCTGTAGTTCAAACACTATCACTACAACATCAAATTCAAAATATGGCGTCTCATCTGTTCAGAGTACAAGGCTTTAGTCAAATGTGGTAAAGTACCACTATAAAATAACACATAACCACTTTGGATTGTCTTATTTACAGCCATAATCGGATAATTAATTAAAACATTAAAAGGTATCAGTCATGATGGGTTCCTTTCCAGACTTTTCTAAGCAAGGAATTTCATGTAACTGTCCCGTTCTAAATTTTAGTCGGATACCCCGTTATAAAGGTTGAAGTTTATTAGAAGAATGACTGATCGGAAGTTCTGCTTGTTTTGGTTTTTGCAGGAGAGTGTCAGTGGCTTCACTTGGAGCTGATCAAAGAAATGCGCATCTTCTGCAAGTCTCTGTTCCCTGTAGTGGACTACGCTTACTGCACCATCCCTACGTACCCGAGCGGCCAGATCGGCTTCATGCTCTGCAGTAAAAACTCGGTGAACACCCCCTTTCTCTCCAGATTTTGTGCGTGCGTGTGTCTGAAAACCTGTAGAGCTTTCTTATGCGCACGTGCTTTACATGTCTGCAGGACACGAATTTCCGTGAGCCAGTACGGGAGTTGACGAGGGACGAGATCGAGAGCATGGACCTCAAATATTACAACCCTGAAATCCACCGAGCTGCTTTTATTCTACCTGAATTTGCCAGAAAGGTAAACATGACCAATTACCTTATTTATCAGTCCGTACAGGATCGTTGTGCTTTTTAATTGTTTGTTTATTTATTTATTTTTAAATAAAGTTTTGTGGAAAACTACTTGAATTTGAGGAATCGCAATCGCACGAAATTGTCTTAAACAGTGATGTTTGTTGGTAAATGAGACCTTTTAGCTGTACTCCTGTTCGATGCACGTGAATCGAAGAACGCTTTGGCTGAACGTGCGTTGTGATGACGTTTTGGGTAAAATCTGTGGAAAATCTGCAGTAATTTTGAAAAATTGCAAGCTGCTCCAGATATTGATTGCAGTTTGCATGATTTTGCGTTCATATCTGCGATCGCTAAATCCTGGAGGGACTGGGTTTACTGAACTGTATGGGATTATTATGTCTGTACCAGAGTAAAAAAAAACAAAAAAAAAACAACAAAGCAATATATAGCTGTCTGTAAAGCTTTTTGATGGAGACGGGAAGGAATGTACATCTAGTGTACATTTTATTTCCAAAATGTAATGGGTATGCACATTTCAAACAAAACAACAATCCAAAGCATAAGAAAATCAACAGATGACGAAAAGGGAGTTTTACTAAAAACCAATTCAGCTTTTAGAAGAACAGTTAGAGACATTTTATATAGGCAAAGGGTAGGTATACAAGTAATTAAAAAAAAATAATAATTACATCCCATTCAGAAAGTGATGTGCAATATTTTATTAGATTTTTTTTTCCTAACTGTTAATGTTTAATATTATTAACCTGCACGCTTTGGCTGTTTTTGTCGCTAGTACTCTTTTGAAAACTAGCACACTAAATGTCCTGTCTTATTATATTAAGGGTATACACACTTTTGCACTGTACTGTAGTTTGCTATATTAATTAGTCCCTCCAGGGCAAATCAACGCAAAATCAAGGAAACTCCACAATATTTGGAGGAGCTCTGCAGTTTTTGGAAATGACGTCAGAATTTCCGTAGATTCGGGCCAAGAGGCAAGATTCAGTTAGAGCCGTCTTCGATTCATGCGCGTCGAGCACGGGTACAGCGAAATCGTCTCATTTACCAACAAACATCACCACCGTGAAAGACTTTGCAAAAGTTTCATGCGATTTCGCCAATTCGAGTAGTTTTCCGCAAAAAAAAAAAAAAAACGCCGCAAGTTGCATGTCAAATTTTGATAAAAAGCCGGCTTTCATTGCAGTGGAATATTTCGTACCGTTATACCATGATGCACTGAATACCATCATTTCATACGTGTTCATCCCAGTATATACTTCATAGGCATTATGAAGGCATTTATTTACACTCTTATGAATAAAATGCGAATTCTAAAATGGAAAGAATAAAAAGAAATAGTATAAGATACATGGATAAACACGTTAAAAGTATATGAACTTTGAATATAATGCTAAGGATTTTAAACTGAAGCTCCCCTCAGGTAAAGCAACAGCAGGATACAGGATAGGCGCAAATATACAGGACGGCTGCAAAAATCAAGCATTTTTGGCCGCAGCAATCACAACAAAACTCAGTGAAATCCTGTACGGACAGATTAATGGGGAAAAAAATCAGCGTTAGTGCTCAAAATTAAGCTAATAATTTATTACATCTCAGTACACCGTATTTCTTAACCCTTTCATGCAGTGTCCACATTTGTGGACAGTCAATCGAAGGCTCTTTTTTCATTCATTCACTCATTTATTTATGTATTTATTTATTTATTTATTTATTTTAGGGAAATATAAGATGTAAATCACCTCCAAGTCACTTGAGAGCATTACTTTAAATTAATGTAAACTTCTGTAACTCTCTAGACTCTAGCCAGTGTCAATATTTACTAGTTTTCTACATAAAATAAATAAATATATAAATAACAAAATAGTGATGATGATGATGATGATGATAATAATAATAAATTGTGCCAAAATCCACTGAATGCCTTTATAGTTTTAAAAACTAGTCTGTTTGTTTGTTTTTGTTTTAAACATATGGGTTACAAGTCTAAACTGTGTACTGTCTTTTGCATGTTCAGAAATGATATTTTCTATAATTGCGGTCTTCAGCATGACATTTTAGACCTGAATGTTAAAAATGTTGAACATTGGAAGATTATTATTATTTTTTTTAACTTTCTGACAGTCCACTGACTTTCTAATGTAAGATATTTAGACAGAATCAGTATTGGTATATGATGCAATTTGAAGTGAAAAGAATCTAGATATGCGTGTAATAATAATCTCTAACCATTTGTGCATGAAGGGGTTAAAGTAGCTGCTGTGTTATGTTGACATGAGCATTGTTCTTCTGCACACAGTGCTGTTGTGGATATCCGGTTATTAAGCTGTAATTTATCTGGGTTTTTTTTTTCTTTCCTTCTTCTTCTTCTTCTTCCTAGGTCCTAAGTGAAGTGTAACTGGATTCTCGCGTACCATCTTGTCTTACCGCTGCTTTGTGAAATCAGGGCGATGCCGTTAGCACAGCTGCTGTGTGTGGGTATGGATGTGTGGTTGTGTGTACCGCCTCTCTCTCTCTCTCTCGGTCAAGAAAAGGGAATTTATGTGCATTTTGCACAGTTTTCACTCCAATCTCCTAAACACTTAGTGATTTTTTTTTTTTTATTATTATTATTTTTTTTTATTTATTTGCTTTTTGTTTCTATCTGTACATCATCCACACTGTCAGTTTCTTACACAGTTTACAGCCAAGTGCCAGAAATGTCTCATCGTACGCGTTACATGACCTGGGATACGACAGTCATAGTGAGGTCAATACAAACATGACACTTATTTTGTGTTACATTCCACTTCGGCTCGGTCCTGAGCTTTTCATTTTTCCGTTTTCTGGAATAGCGATCAAACTGAAGACGCAGCGTTTGAGTCCTGTGGCTGTTGGACCGTGAACGTGCTTTGTTAAGGATTTTGACTAAACTGAGAGATGGCAGATTGATGGCTATAGTACAGTAGAGAGTTAACAAACATTGAAATGCTCATAGTAAAATAAGCTAATACAAATTAACTTGAGGTTCAAAAGTTACAAGTAAATCTGCATCATTATGATTAATCATGAACTGATACATAAGTGTTTTTTTTTGTGAGAAATTTAAGCCTTATCCTTAATCCTTCTCCTGAAACGGTTTGGGCTGAGTAAGGTGCCGTGTTTTACTTCTCTTGCTTCTCTTACTTCACAAATTGTAACGTTGCAAGCGCCTTGGATAGAATGAACATATTTTGTATAGAACTTTCTGAACTGTGTGCCGTATCGATATCAATGGTGTGCTCAAAATGTATTTACTGTCTAACTTGTTGGCTTTGGGTCATGATTTCAGAAAGAATGTGAACTCTGTAGACTCACAACTCATGCTCTTTTGTGCTGATGTGAAATGTGGTTTTAGGTTCCCAACAATGTCCAATGAGAGGTCCGGTCACCCCAACGAGTTAAATCATTGTGATCAGTTTTTAGAAGTGTAACTTTTAGGACCCATGGGTTTAGGCCATCCTCATGTACCTGTTGTGTTGCTATGAGCAGAGATGTTTCCCTTTTTTTTTTTTCTCCCCCCCCCCCCCCCCATAAACTGGTATCAATAAATTCAAGTTCATTTTGTGAAATCTGTAACATGATTTGAAATAATAAAATGTACAACAAATGACTGAATTGTCTTGTCTTTTTTTGGGCAACACTTGTATAAACTACAGTCTTGGTGTAAATGCATGTAAGGAATAAAACGCTTGGAGTTGTGCTGTAATAATAATCAACAGAGTGATGTGTAGCAGCGTTACTGATACAAATCTGAAGTTGATTATTTTCCGTTAACACATACCGTTTTGTTCTTATACCACAAGTTGTTACTATAGAAACTAACGTATCGTGTATAACGAGTGCATTTATATAACGTTTCTATATTTAGAAATAGGAAATTGACCCTTTCTGACCAATCGGAATTGAGAATTCAGTAGTGCTGTCGTATAATTACAGTTAATACATATTTAATCATGAATGTATTTTTTATTTCAAAAAAAATTTTTAAAAAAGGACATAAAACCGGTATGTGAATTTTTACAAATATTTTTAAAGTGATGTGTTAATAGATTAGCAATTTGATTCGCCCATGACTTACACTTAAAATAGTCCTTAAAATAACACTTAAAATATCCTGTGGTAAACTTTGCAACTGTGATTTATAGGCTCTTTCCTCCACCTTCACCATCTTCACTGTGTTTGCTTGTAATCTTAACTACTTTTGGAATTATTATTATTATTTTTTTAAAAGTCAGTTACATGACTTGTGCATACAAAAGTTCTGGTCTATCTACTGGGTATCTACTGAAAGCTGCCCCCCCCCCCCCATTGTGTTGGAAGATGAAGGGGTTTTGCATGTGTGCAACCTCATATTTGGTCTACAACTGGAAATTAAGAACAATTAGTTTATGCATTGATTTGCATTACTTTTAAAATATTACTTCAGTTGTCAGTGTTTTTGATAGAAAGTATCCTACTAGTATTTGAATGAGAAGTGAGAATGTGATCTATTCTCCTGAGAGGTGTGTGTAAATGGAAAAAAAGAGAATATTTTAAAGTGATGTATAAATTGGTGAGCAATTTGATTTGCCCATAACTCTGATAGTTAAAATAGTCCTCCTCTACGTCAGCATTCAAAATTCAGAATTCGGTAGGCCTACCACAGAGTCCGAACAAAGTTGGACGCACAGGTCTGAGGCTACAAAATTAAATAGCATCATCGTATAATATCATAGCAGAATCAGTGGTATCGTCCAATATGAAATCATTTCCTAAAGAATTGAAATCGCATTCGAAGCCTGAGGTTTACACTCCTAATATTAATAATGTGTATGATAATGAGGATTTGCTATGCTTCAATGAATGCAATTCAATGCAACTTAATATAAACCTTTTACACCGAATTTGCATTTAGTCATAGGCTTCAGTCATTTAGATTTGAACAATTTTTTTCAACTAACAATTTTCACTTCCGGTTTCTCATCTAACCACCAGATGGCATCGGTAAACCGTCTGAAACCTTTTCCAAGCTTTAAGGGAACTCCATCAAGGAAGTTGATGGAGTTGTGGAGTAGTTGTCTCCATCAGTAGTTGTGGAGAGTATAAACAGATATAAAATAAATATATAAAATCTCCTGGTGTTAAATTGATGTGAAGTACACTAGTAAAGCTGTCCTATGGCCAGTTAATCACAAACATTTTTTATTTAAAAAAAAAAAAAAATACATACATTCACCTATCGGAGTTTGCATGTTCTCCCCGTGCTGCGGGGGTTTCCTCCGGGTACTCCGGTTTCCTCCCCCAGTCCAAAGACATGCATGGTAGGCTGATTGGCATGTCCAAAGTGTCCGTAGTGTATGAATGGGTGTGTGAGTGTGTATGTGATTGTGCCCTGCGATGGATTGGCACCCTGTCCAGGGTGTACCCCGCCTTGTGCCCGATGCTCCCTGGGATAGGCTCCAGATTCCCCGTGACCCTGAAAAGGATAAGCGGTATAGAAGATGGATGGATGGATGGATGGATGGACATTCACCTATAAGATTGTATAAATGATAAGTCATATATTGGAAGTCATTGGATACACCAGATCATGACTTTTCTAGATGTGTGAACTCTAAACCCTTTGTTTATTTAGCTTAAGAGGTTAATCTGCAGTGTATCATGGGTTAAAAAAGAACTCAAGCTTTATTGCTATCACTTCTTCCTGTAAAACCCGTTTTTCTAAATGACCTCCCTGTAAAAGTTGCGTTAGTTTTGGAAGTCTTAGATATTCACCTCTCACTGCTTACTGGGATTTATTTCTGGCACATCTAGTCATTAAAAGACTCCAATCAGTACATCTTGCTGAAACACACGTGACTGCTAAGAAATGTTCCTGTCATAACTCACATATAAAGTCAACTCTTAACTTGCTAGACTTTTCTCAACAGAAGTATGTGGTGTGTTTTTTTTTTTTTCTTTCACGTGATGGTGCTGCGCATTTTATTTGTTCAGCGGTGGTCAATTGGCATGAATTCTTCAAACACACTCCATCAGAAGCAAGAGCATGTCGGCACTATATTAATCTCAGCAGAGCTCTAGGGCCTGAAGTCAAGCTGCTGTGAAAAATGGAAAAGCCTCGAATATTAGCTCTCAGCTCCACGAGCTCAGCTTGGGCTCGACCTGCGCATTCAATGACACATTTAATAACACCAAATCAGCTTTGTGCATTACGTCAAGTCCATCAGGCTTGTGATCAGTGAATGAGAAACAAGTTAGTTGCAGTCAATTCCAAAATTATTGGCACCCGTTATGAAAATGAACAAAAACACAATTACAAACGCATATTCTGTGATATTTAAAGTTTAAACATGTAGAAAACTGTATAGATGTATTTCATTTACTGGAACCCGTACAATTAATATTCGCAGAGTCTTCTCTTGGGGACAATAACAGCACAGAGTCTTTTCCTTGTAATGTCCAACACCGGTGTTGATTTGGGTTTATGTTTTACATGAATATTTTATCGAAAGATCCATCTATTGCCAGAACATTTTAGTTTTGGTAAAATATCCTATTTCCTAAAATGTCCTGGTTGGGGCTCACGGTAGCTTAGTGGTTAGCACATTCGCCTCACGCCTCCAGGGTCCGGCGTTCGAGTCCCGCCAGGGCCATGTGTGTGCGGAGTTTGCATGTTCTTCCTGTGCTGCGGGGGTTTCCTCCGGGTACTCTGGTTTCCTCCCCCAGTCCAAAGACCTGCATGGTAGGCTGATTGGCGTGTCTAAAGTGTCCGTAGTGTATGAATGGGTGTGTGTGTGAATGTGCCCTGTGATGGATTGGCACCCTGTCCAGGGTGTACCCTGCCTTGTGCCCGATGCTCCCTGGGATGGGCTCCAGGTGACCCTGAAAAAGAATAAGCAGTAGAAGATGGATGGATGGATGGATGTGTCCTGGTTGGTCTTTTTTGTGACTATTTTGTGCAAAATAGCCTGTGGTTATAAAAGTGGCATTTTATGATTTTATAACTGAACAAACACATGAATTGACTAAACTTTGCAACTGTGATTTATAGGCTCTTTCCCCCACCTTCACCATCTTCACTGTGTTTGACTGTAATCTTAACTGCTTTTGTATTTAAAAAAAAAAAAATCAGTTATATGGCTTGTGCATACAAAAGTTCAGGTCTATCTACTGGGTATCTACTGAAAACTGTTTGTTTATTTGTTTTTTCCCCATTGTGTTGATGATGAAGGGATTTTGCATGTGTGCAACCTCATATTTGGTCTACAACTGGAAATTAAGAACAATTATTAGTTTTTGCATTGATTTGCATTACTTTTAAAATATTATTTCGGTTGCCAATGTTTTTGATAGAAAGTAGCCTACTAGTATTTGAACAAAAAGTCTATATGAGAATAAAAACATGTGCTCTATTCTCCTGAGGGGTGCCATTAATTTTGCAGTTCTATGTCAGTTTGCTGGATTGACCACCTGGTACCTACCACGTGTAAAAAGGAATGTTGAAGATGGTTGACTTTTTGTCTTTTGGACTTTTTGTCTGTTATGTTGTTGTTGTTTTATTTTAGAAATTATGCTAATATCCTATTATGCAAGAGCACATCAACAATCCTGTTATACATCTTATTATTTCTATCTATCGTTTTTGTGAGATCTAAATGCACAAATCAGATATTAGTACACAAAAAATATTATTAAAAGGCTTAAAATGTAACAGCACACAGATGCTTTGCACTTCCCAAAAACAGTTTATGCCCAAGTCTCACCCACACTTCAGTGGAAAATGTCAAGTGGATGCTGTAGATTTGTACCTAAGAACTGCTGCTGTAATCATAAAGACTGTCGTGTACTTATCCCAACACTCAATATCCATCCATCCATCCATCCATCCATCCACTGTCTGTACCGCTACATAGATTCACAGAGAGCCTGAAGACTATCCCAGGGACCTCTGGGCACAAAGGCGGGGGACATCCTGGACGGGATGCCAACCCATCGAAGGGCACAATCACACACACACTCTCACACACTACAGACAATTTAGAGATGCCAATCAGCCTACGACTCATGTCTTTGGACTGGGGGAGGAAACCGGCGTACCTAGAGGAAACCCCTGAAGCACAAGGAGAACATGCGAATCAAGCCCCCAACCCCGGAGGCGTGAGGCGAACATGCTAACCACTAAGCCACTATGCCCCCCCCCCCCCCCCCCCCCTTCCAGGACTCAATATGCTCTTACTAAACATCCTTTCAACACACTTAGTACTGTTTGTCTTTATAGTATGTAATTATAGAAGAGCGATTTAAAATCCCACTCTCCAGTGACACCCAGAAAAGGACAGGGTCAATTCTGTGTCTGGTTCCTTTCAAGGTTTCTTCATCTCGGGGAGTTTTTCCTCCCCACTGTCGCTTCTGGCTTGCTCATTAGGGATCTAAATCTACATCCAGATCTCTGTAAAGCTGCTCTGTAACAATGCCTATTGTTCAAAGTGCTATACAAATAAACTAAATAAACTGAACTGAATTGATCGTGGTACATACCTATGGCAACACTTCTGAATTCAATACACAATTATACGATTTGTTCATTGTAAATGATCATCTGCTTGCACATAGATTGTTCTCCTTCGTATGAGGTTTTTTTTTTTCAGGCTGAGGACCCTGTTATTATCTTTTTTTTTTTTCTTCCTCACAATAATACAGATAACCAAGCTACCTTAGGTGTCAGACAGTTCAATAACAATCCATGAACACACGGGAGGAATGAGAATCCTAAACGAAGGAAATAATGTTGACATGAGAGATATTTATCATGAAAAAAAAAAAACATTATACAACATTAATCAATCACCTGCAGCACTGTGTTTATCTTAATAGTATGTATTCACAATACGATATTGGCTATAAACAGATTAGATGGTATAATTTAGTATTGATTTGTTCAATGTACTGTATAAATCTACTTTCTAATCTATGATGTCTGGCATCCTGGTGATGAATTTGATACACTTAGAGTTAAATGATGCAAAAAGGGGGGCTTTGCGTAATGAATTTGTCTAGGTTGGATTTGTCATCAATGACTTTCTTTTTCCCCCCACTGTCAGGCCCATTTACGGCTCTGACGTGAGCGTGGTGGCATGGGCGTTTCACGCCACTTAGATGACAGGTTTGTTAAGAGGTTAACTACTCTGTGCTTTTGTTAGACACTAACCCTCCTACTCCCCCAGCCCCCCTCCCATCATCCACCAAGCCCTGCGTCAACAGGAGCCTGGGGTATATAAGACACAGCCACCTGAATACCAAGCTCAAGACACTTCAGCAGAGGAAAGAAGCATCTTTTGACTCTCACTGACTTTGACGCAGTCTGAACACTAGTTTGGCATTTGTGAACTCGGTTTCAGCTTCTCTCTCATTTTTTTGTTTCTCTCCGCTCCCTCAGTCGTCGTATCAGCATGCAGCTTTTAGCCAGCTTGGTGTCTCTGCTGCTGGTGCTGTACAGTGTGAGAGCAGCGGTCGTGCTTCCAGCGGAGGAAAGGAGTCCCGCACACACCAGGGTGAGTCCAGAACACCTGCTGGCTTTTCAGAACTCTATAGCTGCATTGTGGATGGGATTTTTTAAAATAATAATAATAATAATAAAATGTATTGTAATAGCATAACTAAATAAATTTTATATTACATGTATATTATCATTTTCTAGATCCAAAGCACTACAAGATTTTTCAAAAATGAAGCAAGAATATCAAATGAAATAATACAAAAATACCAAATCTAAATGTGATTACAAAATGACAAGCAAGGTTTATGATTTGGAAACTAGACTCTTAATTCAGTCGCTGAACTATTTATTGGTCATTAATTCACTTCCCCATTACTAACCCACTTTACTCTCCTCAGGAACCGAGTAAGGAACGAAAGGAGATGATCCTCAAGATGGTCTCCAGTCTGCTGGACGGCGTGGACAACAACATGCTGGCCGGAGATCTCGTTCCTCTGGAGGAGGAGGAACCCATCGATTCTCGTCTGGAAGAGAGAGCCGTGTACAACCGGCTAGCGCAGCTGCCCCAGAGAGACCGCAAAGCCCCATGTAAGAATTTCTTCTGGAAGACGTTCACATCGTGCTAACCCTATGCTCCATCCAAATGATCTCTGCTCCTCCTTAAAACCTTACATGAACTGTGCACACCATTACTGTAAATATCATCGGCGCCATCCAATGAGGGGTGTTCATGGACTTTACAGATGCAGAAAGATTGTTAAAGCTATCGATGATTATATTTATCTATTTATTGATTTACTATTTATGTATGTTTTTGAACATCTCAAACCAATAAAGCATGGTTATGACATTGGCTTTTGGATAAGGGATGCCTCAATGTCTCAAAGTGTCCAGCTCCTAAGAAAAAAAAAAAAAAAAAAAAAAAAGCATTCAATCATTTTATCCCAATGGATAAATAAACATCATTGGTGTATTTTTGTGGATTGCTTGTCAAGGTGTAATAAATATTTTAAGACATGATAATTTCTCTATCACTGGCTATAACGATTACCGAGTTTATTTATTTTTATTGTGTATGTTTTTTCTTTTCATTTCCTCTTCCTTACTTCATTACATTTTTATTACTCGGAGAAATACATCAGTGCTCCAGAGCATTACAAATTGCAAGTGTGTAATCAGTGGATAGGGAAACAATTGAGTTTCTGTGGCAATATTTATTTATTTTTCCTTCTACATTTCTTCTCACAGATACTCACATGAGTGCGGCATCTCTTACTCACGACAGTGATATTAAATAAAACGTGTTCTCCTATTTTCACGTCTGTCCTTTCAGTCTATAGCTTTTAGACCATCACAAGCCCTGAGTACATAATTTTGCATAACTGCCTCTCAACTATTATAAATCTTTTAGAATGAATCATTTCCTATAATTCATAGTATCATACATCATAATATAAAATTAAGAGCATTCTAAAAGAACCAGCATGCTGTATGTTTTAGTAGATATGAAATAAGTTCTAATTAAATGCAGGTAATTATATAAGTAAAAGTAGCGAGGTATGTCAGGCTTTATTAAGTCGGCACCCCCTAATCTGTCTCATGTCATTACATCTCTCCTTATGCAACGGCATGAAATGCAAAGTGTTCACCCAGAGGCTGAGCTGAGGCGATAACATTACTGCCTGAATCACTGCAAGCAAATGACTCATCAGCATGAATTCTCAGCATGTTAGAGAAGTTTGATTCTGGATGGTAAACTTTGCGAAAACATTTATTCAGAAGAAATCTTTCAATATTCTGTATTGCTCGTGATGTAGTTTATGACACACGATGCAGCACAAGGGTGACACCATTAGGTTTCTCCTTGTGAACGAATAACGTACATATATTACTACTATATATACAAATATACATCTGTCTATTACTACTATATACATCTGTTTATTATACTATTTACACTATTATATATTAACATACGTTAGTCTATTATACTAAATATATATTATACTATACTATATTATTAATATACAATTATGTTGGTCTAGTACTACTATACACTAATATACATCTGTGGATTATTACTACATAATAATAAATATCCACATATTACTACTATACCCTAATGTACATCTGTACATTACTTTTATATATTAATGCATATCCATGACTGCTATATACTCCTATGCATTTATTACTACTATTTTAATATACATATGTCTATTACTACTATATGCTACTATCATTTGTATATTTCTACTATATACTAATATACTATATACTAATATGCATCTGTGTATTACTAGTATATTCTCTCTCTCTCTCTCTCTCTCTCTCTCTCTCTCTCTCTCTCTCTATATATATATATATGCATGTATGTATACTAATATACATTTGTGTATAAAAGTGACAGCATTTCTCTCAATTAAATGGTTTACAAATGGAGTTGCACTAAACATGCATTAAAATATGAGAACACATTGTATTTAATATCAACGTCATGAGATGTAAGAGCAACAATTTATTTGCATTATTTTGTACTATTCCCACGAGAGAGAAATATAAAGTTCATGGGTTTCTCAGTGAGCAGTGACCTAAATTAATCTCTAATGACATCACCTCCGTATCCCTGATGCTCAATTACGATTTAAACTGTGTCCATCTCTAGAGTAAGACTTGAGCATGGCATAAGCAGTTGAGAAAAAGCTCAGTGAATTAATGACCCTGAAACACTTGCTCACATGAACATAATAAGCCGGTCTGTCTGCGACCCCTCAACCTGCTGTTTAATTTTCTGACTCTCACAGCTTTCTTACTTTGTTTTATGAAAGTCTGTCCAGACACAGACACAGTTTTTTTTTCCCTTGATATATTATTACTGTTTAGTCATAACCTATTGTTATTGCCTCAAATATATTTCTTCTGTACTGCAATGTGTAAAAGCAACAACAAAAAAAATGACATACATTTCCCAGATGATCATATGATCATATGTTACTATGTGAGTAATATGTGAGAAGCACATGACGGTGCATTTCAACATGTTATTCCCTGGAATTACATATGTATACGTAAAGTGTCTTTAAACAAATGCAAATTTCACATCTGAATCATCTGATTATTCACACGTGACGTTTGTATGACTCTTCGGTTCTGTTGTTTAATGAGAAGCACTCTATTTATGATTTAACCATTCTTTTCTAAGAGTATGCACTGCACACATTATGAATTGATTTTTTTAAAGTCTGCTATTAATTAATGTGATACCAGGACTTAAGCAGCGATCCAAAAACAAGCCATGTTTAATAAACACTTGCACATACTTTATTCATCAACACATATTTTAAGAGTAGGATTATTACGAATGCACGATGAGATCAAAGTTATTAAAGAAACCCATAGTAGATATTTTTCAAACTCTAGCATCCCTGAAAATTCTATGCAATCATATCTCATCCATAAATAAGACACGAAGCTTCAAAAACTGCAGTGCGTGGGAGCACAGACGTTGATAATCCACTGCTGCGTTTGATAGTTGAAGGTTCTGTTGTTAAATTGTTTTCGGTCTGTCACAGCTTAACAGTGAAAAAGTGATGGAATAATACTCATCAAAAGAGGAAAGATCTCAGGCGCGTTCGGTTTTTGTTTTCATGGATAGTGTCTCGTCTCTTTTTAGCAATTTGACAGATGAATTGTCTAAAATGAAAATCTTCGGGACATTTTTATCTCAAAGTGCTGTGCAAAGTGGAGAAAATGTTGTCCACTCTACAAATGCCCTGAGCTGCAATGAGCGAATGCTGAAAAGTACTTCAAAGGTTCTGCGTGAAACCGAAGCGTCGAGCTTTGATGTGGAAACATGCTGATATCTAATGCAAATGTAAAATTCCCATGTAGCTGCTGGCGTATTTTGTTTTGTTCACATGGAGAAGGTGTGATAAATGCTGGTGACCTATTAATTGCATAAAAACCTCAAATCAGAGGTACAGTTAAAAGTTGGATCTTTTACACTAATGAAGATTTTTACTTGTTACTTTGAGACAACATTTATCATGTTGACTTGATATAGCCATCACACACACATTTGTCTTCCTATCCTTGTATGGACCTTGACATATTCATTAATGCAGCTAATTAATGCTAGGCCTACACTTAAACCACAAGGAAATCTTTTGGTGAGTAACATAATACCGACATGACTGATTCAGATGGGACTAAAATACCAGTACATTGCCCATATTCTTATGTAAATTAATTCAGTCGGAATAAGACATATATAGAGAAATGAATGCCCATGTATTTTTGACTCAGTATGTATTTTAACAATTAGCATTTACTTAAAATTAAATTGTTTCCCCAAACAAGTGAGAGCTTTGGAGGAGCAGTGAGGAGCTGCCTCTCTCCCCACCATCCATCCATCCATCCATCCATCCATCCATCCATTCATCTATCCATCCATCCATCCTCCCACCCATTTATGAACTTTAACAAATGCCTCCTAGGTGAAGCTCACGCAGGAAACTGGTTGATAAGATGCCAATAGTATATATAGTATATATACGTACTATTGAGTATATATATAGCTTCATCAGGAAGACTGTTACGAATTTTAAATATATAATAGTTTAGATCTTTTTTTAAACACTTTTGCATAATTACATATGTGTAAATATATTTCCTCATTTGTAAGTCGCTTTGGATAAAAGCGTCTGCTAAATGAATAAATGTAAATAAATGTAAGTAAAAATATATAAAACCCTTCTATGAGCTGGTATGTCTAAACTTTCCACAGGTAATGTACTTCAATAATAACGTAGTTGAATTTTTAAGGGCCACACTACAGCTCAGTTATTTTCAGCATGTTGTTCAGGATAATCTTGTCTGAAGTGAGAGTAATTGAGGTTTTAATCCTCCTTAAAATACTGTCAGAAATAATGAGAACTGTGTTTGAGCAGCTGCTCACCTGTCAGCCGGTGTCTTCTCGTTTTTAGATCACACACAGTACGCAATTCTAGATGAGTAAATGCCAAATGCTCTCATATTTTGGCCTGGGGTAATTTGAGGCAGCAAATTTCACACCTCATTTTTGAGACCGTTTCCTTGAAGAAAACGTGTGAAAAGGCAGGGCACCACCAGGGGCGACTCATTTATTATGATGCTTGTGTTCTGTGCAACTGCAATACGAACTGGGGAAGTGAGAGGAAATTACCTCATAGCTGGCAAATGGAAGGTGATGGAAAATGACACATGGATACATTTTTTTTCTTTTTAAAGACTGGGAGTTTGTATTGTTCTGATTTACTGTCTAATGTAATGTAATGCGCTCTCAGACAATGGGCCTAAAATGTAAATTGCATGATCTGGCCTCCTTGCTTTTGATAGACTTTTTTTGTTTTAAATTCTCCTCAGGCAAGAGCTGACAAATTTTAATTACAAAATAAATTGCAAATATAGATCCACGGAGCCATGTAGAACCATACCGTGCATTGAAGGATGCTCCGTCACCTTTATCCTATGATGAAACATTTTTATCCTGATGGGAGTGGCCTCTTCCAGGATGACTCCACCCCATTCACAGGGCCTAAGAGCTCACTTAATTGTTTAATAAAAAAAATTAAATTATGTAAATCATATGTTATGGCATTCTGTGCATATTGCCCCGGGCCTGGGACAAACCATTTAGATGGCCACTCAAGGAAACACAGTACACCAAACCATTTTACAAAACAGGGGAAATATTAACCAGATCTCAACCCACCAGTGAGAGATTCTGAATTGATGTCTTTGACAGAGCTCTCCACCACCATCACCAAAACACCAACTGAGGGAATATCTCTTTTAGTAAAGAGCCAGAGACTTGATACCAAATAGTATTGAAGCTAATGGTGGGTTGTTGTGGCCAAACATCTTATTAATACACTACATGTTGGTTTTTCTTTTAATTTGTCACTTGTCTGTGTGTACTAACTCTGCCAGAATAGGTGGTCAATATTTTCTCCTTTTACTGAACACACCGTATCTGTTTAAACTCTCCCTCTATCCTGATTTCCTTTTTAGTCATCCTCAGGCAAGAGCTGACTATTATTTGACTATGCAACTTATTTTACTATGGAATGTTGCATAGAGAGCCACAGATACACGAAAAACCCTGCTATGCACTGAAAGATGTTCTCATACAATTATATAGGTCACGCCACAAAAAACTGCAGCCATACAAATGTATATACATAAATGGCAATAAAATTTAACATTGCATTCAATATTGTTAAATATCATGATTAATGTAAAGTGTTACACCTTGATATATACGTAAGATAATTTCAAAGTCATCATGTTCCTAATCATAACGCCTTTCTAAATTCTCCCCAATAATTAGTGTTGGAAATCGTGACATTCCTTACCTTACCTAATAATGTAAATATTTTTTGCCTAAATTCCTACAAATTCTAAAGAATTAGCTTGAAATATTCAAGTTAATAGATCTTGAAACTGGACCAAATTATTGATTAGTTTCAAACTTCTGTCAATGTTATCTATTGATTTGTCAAATGTTTTCCTTTTTTTTTAAATAAAAATTTTATTGATAAGTTCATTGTTAGTTACATGTCCTTGTTACATGCACAACACAGTAAATGTGATGTCTCATAATGTAAAAAGTGATTGCCACTTAAAACTCATGTTTGAGTGGAGATGTTATATTTTGACCCATATGCCATCATGTCTGATGGTAACATCAGTGTTAAGGTGGGCGTGTTCTTCAAAATCCCTTTTTCTGGAATTTTACCCTCATGTCACAGTTTGGCTGCAGTTTTCATGGAGTGACCTATATATGAGTGCAACATTTGCCAACAGTCACTCTATTTGTCATAATCATAGCTAATTTGGTTCAGTCGTGACACTTGAGGATAGTTGGATGTATTGGACAAACATACAAAGGATGATTAGATGGCATACAAAGTGAGGCGGAAAATGAATTTTCGAGAGAATCCATATAGTTGATATATCTGAGTCATTGTGCAAAAGTCTTCATTGCCCATCACAGAGCAGCATGTGCTAACAGTCTTTCTGGATGCTTTGGCTCATATATAAGAGTGTAAGCCACACTAACATTAATACAGACTGCTTTTCATCTAAGAGATAGATACAGTTCAGAGTCGTGGCAACTCAAGCATGCCATACATATTATATAATTATTACTATGAATAAAACATGAACATGAAAATATTTCATGAAGTATTAGGAGATCCTGTAATACATGGAACACAATCAGTATGACTAACAAAAGTCACTAAAACATTGCCTCAACTCCCATCTTCAAGTATTTTTATGTTATGACTCTGGTTTTTCAAAAAAAAAAAAAAAAAAAAATTTTATGAAGGTACGGCATAAAATTTTATAAAACAATAAAAATGATATTATACCAGTGCATTATTATAGTAATAGTCTCATAGACATTGCCACAAGGACAAATTCAATTTCAACTGCAGTATACAGTCGAGTGCAAAAATTGGCATACCTTTAGGACAAACTGAAGAAGATTTATACCAAGTACAACCTCCTTCAATTCTGTTTCAATTTTCAGGCCCTAAATAACAATTGTGCAGTCCTCACCAACTTCTGTAAACAAACAAATAACCTCAACAAATAACACAAAAGATTTCAATATGTAGTCAATCTCCCCCCCCCGCCCCCCCCCAAAAAAAAAAAAAGTAAACCAACATTGAAAAAAACAGGTGGGAAAAAATAAGTACACCCCTCCTACTTCCACAATCATTAAGAGAGAACTTAGCAGCCAGGTGGTACTCATGAAAAGCACAAGTTAATTAGTTGACTAGTTAAAAAGGAGGGTGTACTTTCTTTTTCCCAAGACTGTATATTAAAATAAATATATATTTAACTCCCTAAAGCCTCTGTACACAAGTGGTTTGGTGGCAAATGTCCCCTTAGAAGGAAGCAGTACTACAAATTAATACAAAGTTCTTCTAATTAACCAGCTATGGTGGTCTCTTCCAGGATGACTCCGCCCCATCCACAGAGCACGAGAGCTCACTGAATGGTTTAATGAGTATGAAAATAAAATCATTTAAATTTTAATTCATATGATCTGAACTTCACTGTCATCAGATGTACTAACTCTGCAAGAATGCTTGGTCAATATTTCTAACTCACACATTGCTTTCTTCAAATCAAGTCTGAAGGCAGACAGGGTAATGACAAAATGTAATATTTTTTTCTCTTGGTTCTTTTCAAACTATTTTTTTCAACTATTGCTATTTAATTCAACTATTGCTATATGGTTACTGGATACCACCACATCTCATTTTTAACTTCATGGGATGTGTTTTGTAGAAACATTGTACAGATATATATATATATATATATATATATATATATATATATATATATATATATATATATATATATATATATATATATATATTTTTTTTTTTTTTTCTTTAAACCATGTGCTGCTGAATTCTGTTGAATTCTTGATGAGGTTAATTCTGATTGGTCAGAATGTCTATTATTTTCAATAGTAATGTTTTTCTTCTAAAACATTACATGAATGTGTATGACCAGTGGATTTAAATAATATGTGATTGTAAGTATGTTGAACTTTTCTATGAGGAGATGTTTATTTAGCATTTTTGGAAGGACTCTCCAGTGTCAGTGCTTTGCAACAATGAGACACAAAGCTGTAACATAGGATGGAGTTCCCGTCAGCTGCTTCACACCTCCCCATAGTTGATTACGTTCCTATAACAGCACACCTCATCGAGGAGCAAATTGCTGGTGTCTGGGAATTGTTTTCACAATTGAATGGTGGTCAAAACAATTAAACAAAACATCCAGTTAGGGAAACACCTTGTTGTTGAGAGAGGTTAGAAGAGAATGGCCAGACTGGTTAGGCTACAATAACTCAAATAACCACTCTTTGCAACCAGGATGAGCAGAAAAGCATCTCGGAACACATGGTATGTCAAACTTTGAGATAGATATTGTTTACATATGACCACATGAACAGAACCCCAGCATACATTAGCAAGAGGGCCCACCTCTAGGTACAGCAAATGTGGGTTTACTGTGGAGCAGTGTGAGCATGGCAAACCCACACTAATCCCACATGGACCCCATGTGATTTAGCCCACACAGGGCCCACAGCAGTTTAGCCTTTTTGGGTCTCATGAGGATTTTCTGCGGGTAGCCCCCAGAACAAGATCAGAAATCTGAGTGAGAGCAACAAACAGTGTATTTCCAATCAACTGGCCAGTTTCATCATGAATGAATGAATGACTCAACATGAGGAAAAGTCAGAATCACTGAAACAAATAAATAAACAAATACATGTTTTGTGGAACATCATTTATTTAACTTTTTTTTAAAATTCAATTAAGTTTTATTAGTATAGTACTTTTAACAATGGACATTTCCACTTTTAACAATGGACACCTTTATATACTGTACAGTTTAGCTCCCCCACATTCCCTACTATTTATATAAAAATATTGAGTGTATATGTATATTTACATTTACGGCACATAAGAAGGAGTTTACAAGGTCTGTAACAAAGCAATTTTTTTGTGAGAAAAAAAGCGAGTTACAGTCTAATTAACCCGAACATTTGCATTAATTTATTATTATTATTATTATTTTTTGCAATTGAATATGCCACCATCCAAAATGGCGGATAGCAACAGCGCCATCTACTGCAACTTCATCCGCTTGAGTTCTCTTCTCGCGAGATTTGGAGCTTCGGTTGCCATGATGCCGTGTTGTATGGGAACCCCGAGCTGCTCGGATACACAGCGGCTTTATATGCAGTGCTGATATTTACCTAATTAAAACGACATCATGGTAAATATAAACCTACTTTAAACAAACACTTCTCATTTTCATAACTTCACCTTTGTTTATCTTATTAATATTGTTTTATTTCTTGTATATTTACTGCATCAGTACACCAAGACAGATTCCTTGTGCATGTAAACTCACAGTATTTGGCAATAACCTCATCCTCAAAATATTTTGATTCTAAAGGGTATAAATGTATATTCATAGCTAACAAGCTAGCTTTGAACAACCAGTACAGCTAGCCTATGTTACAATCCGCTAGTTAGCTAAACAACATTCGAGCCCAGTCGACTCATCTCTTGTTAAATGTGTGTTTAAAGTGTAAATACGGAGTTATGGTTAAACTTATAACGTATTAATGTTTCAGCCTCCGAAAAAGAAAGGCACAAAGTCTTCAAAGGGAAAGAGCAGCACTGTAGTCGATGGACTTTCTACAGAGGACATGTCGAAGGAGCAGGTAAAGTTTTAAGAAATGTGCAAATTGTCTTATCCTAACTAAATCCTCACCTAAATATAAATGTATGAACATAGTAAACCATAATCACTGAGCACGGACTGAGACGTGATGACTTTAACTTTGCATGCCCTTAAATACATAGGATATAACGTAATTTAAAGGTGCGAATGTCTATTTGTATTTATTTATTTATTTATTTATTGCTTGTATAAATAACCTGTAAAATATGATGCAAAAATAAATAAATAAATAATGGTTTAAGTCATGACGTCAGAACAAGTAGTATATTAATTGGCTGAGAAAACCCGTTTGGAAAACTGACTTCCGGTCCGGAATGCTTGTTTGTGTTTGGCCTCTGGTTGGTCAGTTATATTTACATTACATTTACGTTTATTCATTTAGCAGACGCTTTTATCCAAAGTGACTTCCAAAGGTGGAAATACAAGCAAAGCGATGTATCAAGCACAGAACAATACAAGTCGTGCTACAATACAAGATTTTAAATTTGAGTCCTAGAGAAGCAAAGTGTGAGGAGTAATGATGATGAGTCTTTATTAATAACATATACATTTCAGCACAGTGAAATTGTTTTCTTCACATACCCCAGCATGTTAGGAAGTTCGAGTCAGAGCACAGGGTCAGCTATGATACAGCGCCCCTGGAGCAGAGAGGGTTAAGGGCCTTGCTCGAGGGCCCAAGAGTGGCAGCCTGGCAGCGCAGGGACTTGAACCCCCGACCTTCTGATCAGTAACCCAGAGCCTTAACCGCCAAGCCACCACTGTCCCGAGTGTAGAGGTGTGAGAGCCAGAGTAAATGTTTTCTTTCTTTCTTTCTTTTTCTTCTTTTTTTTTTAAATAATGTGGGGTTGGCGTTTTTAGGGGTTAGTTAGGTGTTGACGGAAGAGGTGGGTCTTTAGCTGTTTTTTGAAAATAGTGACAGATTCTGCGGTCCGGATTGAGGTTGGAAGTTCATTCCACCACTGAGGGACAGATAGTGTGAAGGTTCTGGATAGGGACCTTGAGCCATGCTGAGTAGGCACTACTAAGCGTCGGTCATTGATTGATCGTAGATTGCATGAGGGAACGTAAGCCTTAAGGAGAGTGTTGAGGTAATATTACATTTCATAGACACTCGAATGATAAGGGCTTTGAGAATATGGGTGGGAATAGGATGGGTTCAAGGAGTAAAAAAAAATATATATATATATATATATATATAATCATTCAAATATTGAACCAACTTACTTAATGGTTAAAAAAATCTTACCTAATGCACCTTTTAACTTACATCAACAAGACTTTAAGTATGTTAGGTCAAATAGTGTACACTATTTAAGGAATAAACTACTTGGGGAGGTGCTGTTATAGGAAATGATCAAGAATGGTGTGGTGTGATGAAGCAGCGTTACTGTTACCACCCTGATGTTGATTAGTTTCCTGCAACAGCATTTTATACGCATTTTATTCCTCTTATTCTTCAACAGTTTGCTGTAGAATTCATGTAAGACACATTATTATTATTATTATTATTTTTTTTATACATTTCTAGTTATATTTTATATATTTTATATTTCTAGTTATATTTAACAAGTTAGTTTCTGTTATGAAGCACTTAGGATACAGCAGCTATAAACCCTCGTTTATTTTTGCACTTAGCATAACTCAACATTAACTAAGAATTTTTTGTAAGTGATTTGCTTTATAACACTCTATTGTGTGCTATAATTCACCACTAATGTTGATTCTCCGTCAGCTGGAAGAACACATTATCCGGCTGCGTGAGGAGCTGGACCGGGAGCGAGAAGAGCGCAATTACTTCCAGCTGGAAAGAGATAAGATACATACCTTTTGGGAGATCACCAAAAGACAACTAGAGGAGAAGAAAGCTGATCTAAGGAACAGAGACAGAGAAATGGAAGAAGCTGAAGAAAACCATCAAACTGAGATCAGGGTATCAGTAATAATGATCAGCGTTCTTCAGTGACTCAGAAAATGTCTAAAAGGATGCATCTTATGTTCTGTTTTATTTATTTTTTTGTCCTCAGGTGTATAAGCAGAAGGTTAAACACTTGCTGTATGAACAGCAAAATAGCATTTCAGAGCTTAAGACAGAGGGAGTGGTTGCCACCAAACTCTTGGAGAAAGAGCAGGCAGACCTGGAGAATGAGCTGTGGAGAGGCATGCGCAGCCTGAAAGTGGATGTAAAAGAACAGGAGCTCTCCTACGAGAACTACATCAAGAACCTGAAACTGGTGTGTGCAAGCTGAGGTTTGCTCTCTGACACATGACGGTGAAACAGTGATACGTACCATTATAGACATGACTACCGTTACTGTCTGACTGTTACAAAGAACGGACACCGGAGACTCCTTCAATAAATGCCAAATAAACATCTCGTAACATTATACGTTTTCTTTGTTAGTCTGTTTGTTATTAACCTTAGAACACAGGTCGCAAACTCAAGCGTTTTCCGGTGACACAGTGCTGAAACTCTGGTTAAAATCAGTGCTTATCTGTTGCATGTGATGTGATAACGTGCCCAAAAATGGATCCAGAAATGCATTAGTGCTGGCCTTTAGTGTGATTCAGTGATTGGCTACTAATCCCAAAATGGTGTAATTCCCTAGTGTAAAGACCTACAAATAATGTTGAAAAAAGAAAGGTCGATGGAGGGCAAAGACAGAAGAGATGGGAAACTTAGGACATGTTTGTTCTTAGCAGAGGTAATCCTATGCGAGTTCTTAAATGCTTTCCTTAATAAATATTAGCACCTAGGCCTAACAGTGTATAAAGTTAATCAATAGAGTAGATAATAATATAGAATAGCCTTAGATTTAAGGCAGACCGGATCCAGCTCTTCCTACCCGGGTGGAGTTGAATCAAACGTTCAAGAGGTGGAGTTGTACCTAATCCAGCTCCTTGTAGCATGCTGTACACCTTGCTGCAGAACCAAAAGTCCAGGGGGTGGAGTCTGCCTCGTTCCAGCACCTCCTACCTAGGCGGAGTTGAACCAAAAGTCCAGGGGGTGGAGACTGCCTCGTTCCAGCACCTCCTACCTAGGCAGAGTTGAACCAAAAGTCCAGGGGGTGGAGTCTGTCTCATTCCAGCACCTCCTACCTAGGCAGAGTTGAACCAAAAGTCCAGGGAGTGGAGACAACTTGAATTATATTATGTGGTTTATGTCAGACTTCAGTCACGTAATGTTATGTCACCATGCACTAAGCAGTTCATCCATGGGTCCTTGAAAAACCCTAACTTTTTTTAAGTTACATTTGAGAAATTAAAAGCCATGATAAGGATTAAACTGTCTTAAATTTGAATTGTCATGACCTCAAATCATGGCATGAACATTTGTAAATAAGTGTGATTTTTAAAAATAATCTCTCTCTATTGTCTAAATAATAATTCACTCTAAAAGCATGAAACCAAAAATATAGAAAAACTTTTAGATCAGCTGATACAGTAGAGAAGCGTAGAGCTTCGATTCTGTGCTTTCTTTCAGTGAGTTAGTAAACATAATGCAGATGTCTGTACGGGACCTTCGGATTATTCATCATAACCTTCATGTTAATAGGCATTCATTTGTTTCCACAGAGCCACGATAAGGAGAACACCAAGCTGAGAAGTGAATTTGAGGAAAAAGTACGAGGTACTGTATTAACAGCGTTTGTCTTTGACTCTCCATGAAGTGAAATGTAGCTGTACATGGAGCATTGTACCACATCTGAACCTGCTGATGTTTATCTACAGAAATCGAGGCTACATATGAGAAGAAGATGCAAAAACAGCGACAGGAGCAAGACCTGAGGCGCAAGACTGAAATCCATGAGATCGAGCAAAGGAAGAGCATCCACATTAACACGCTGATAAAGAACCACGAGAAAGCGTTCAGCGATATTAAGAACTATTATAGTGACATCACTCTCGGGAGCTTCAACCAAATCAGCTCGCTTAAGGTACGCTGAGAAGTGTTATCATCTCCTGCTGGTTAGCGTTACATCAGATTTATTCTTATAATCTATTCAGAATTACTTAAGTCATCAGAACACCCATCCTTAAAACCATCCTGAATTATTAATTTGCTGCAAATGGGTGTCACAGAAGCGTATCACTTATCTGCATAATCTCCATTTTGTTTGAAGCAAGCGTTCCAGCGCTTAACAAGTGTCCGTTTCTTTTAGAAAAAAATCTTCCGGTTGTAAATTCATGTCGCACTTTCAAGTATTTCACGTGACTCGTCCTCGTACATCTATTCCATTCATTTCACTTGTACGGTCTGCTTCATTCTGTTCATGAATAGAGAACAAAATACTAGACAAAAATTTTGTCTTTTTGTTCATTCTTATTATAGAGGACTTTCCATGCAAGTGGCGGCTCTAAGTGCCGTACAAAGCAATTAGTAAAGTGAAATGGTAAAAACTAATCTAATAGCGTAAAATAAAACACTAAGTGAAAATATAAGTACAAAAAAAGAGCGTATACAAGTACACAAATATAGCATGAAATGAAAGTGTGTGTGTATGTGTGTGTGTGTATATATATATATATATATATATATATATATATACACACACACACACACAGTAAAACAGAATAAAAATAAAGTACAAATGATAATTCAAATAAAAACATTAAGTAATTCGAATCATTTCAACATGAAAATAAGATGAAACTATAAGTCAGGTTGGTTTTCTTTGTAAAGCACATTTAGAAATATCAAAGTGTTGACCAAAGTTCTGTTTATTCAATTATTAAATAAAGTAACAAATTGATTAAAAAATTATCTTGAAATAGATTATAAATAAAAGAAAGACATCACACACACACCTTTTTTTTCCCCCTCATACCAGACAATAATTGTGACAAAACTAAGGAAATACTTTATCCATCCATCTCTTTTGCTTTGGTAACGTTATTAAGCAATCATACCAATAAAGCACACTTTGAACTCGAATTTTTCTTTTATGGCTTCAAACAGCAAGTTTAATTTTTAATTCTCAAACATAATGCTGTATGATTCTCGTTTTCCTTTAGGTCAGTCATAACTCCTCACCTATTTGGATCTCTGCTTGATCTCAGCTTTATTCTGATCCCTGCGAGTCATTATAGCTCTTCATTCTCCCTCTGGCTGTCTAAGTACAGGAGCAAGTGGCTGACATGAAGAAGAAGGAGGAGAGGTTGGAGAAGGAGATGGCCGAGGTGCTGCAGCAGAACAAGCGTCTGACGGAGCCACTGCAGAAAGCCACGCAGGAAGTGTCAGAGCTGCAGAAACAGCTCGCCAACTATAAGAAGGACAAAGCCTTACTGGCTGTATGCGTCTCTTTTAATCTCAGCCTGCACTGCAGTTGCATCATCACTCTCACTGTTAAATTTACGCTCCATTATTGCATACTACATTCGCATTTAGTAAACTTCTAATATTTTGAGATACTGGATTTTTGATTTCCATGAGCTGTAAACCGTAATCATCAAGATTAAAACAAAAAAAAGGCTTGAAATATTTCACTTTATATGTAATGAACCTAGAATATATGAAAGCTCCACTTTTTGAATTAAATTATGGAAAAAAATGAACTTTTCCACGATATTCTAATTATTTGAGATGCAACTGTACTCTATAAACTCTTGTTAATAGTTACACGTAATATTATGGAACATCTGCAAAACATGTCAAAACATATTAACACGAGTGCATTCATATAAATCTGTTATTTGTTACAGAAAATTAATCAACACCTTCTGACCATTCAGAATTGAGAATTAAGCAGCGCTGTGGTCTAAAAGTTACTGAAATATCGTGATACGTTGTGTGTTTGAGATGGTTACTGCGTGCGTGAGTACTAAACAGACCACAATTTCTAAGTGATCTTGTTTCATTCCTCTGTCAGGGAACAAAAGCACGTCTCAAAGTGGCAGATAAAGAACTGAAGGACCTGAAATGGGTGCATGAAGTGCTGGAGCAGAGATTCAGTAAGGTGAGAGAGAGAGAAAGACAGAGCCCAAAGTTATTTAAGACGTAAGTTTGCTCATAATCTCTCATTTCATGGTCGTCAGGTGCAGCAGGAGCGCGATGAACTGTACCAGAAGTTCACCAAGGCCATCCTGGAGGTGCAGCAGAAGAGCGGCTTTAAGAACCTGCTTCTAGAGAGGAAACTGGAAGCTCTTGCAGACACCCTGGAGAAGAAAGAGGCACAGCTTAATGAGGTCCTTGCTGCCTCTAATTTAGAGCCCAGTGCCCTGAACGTGGTCACTCGCAAACTGGAGGTACTGCTGATGACTAAACCTGCTCTCTGATGAAGGAAATGGAAACTTGAGTCATGGGTATTGGGTTGTCCTGTTGAAATTTGTAAAAATAATAATAATAATAATAATAATAATAATGATAATCAAATTTAGTAGTGAATTCAGCTTTTTAAAAGAAACTTTATTTAATGTTAAATATATGCTGGGGTGGCTGGTATAAAAAGTGGTTAGCTTTCAAAGATACAGACACGTCAGTATAAGGTTTCATATTTGGCATCCAGATCAGATTATGAAGAAGCGAGGCTGGGGCTGATTTCTTTCCAGCCCAGACAGAGAAATGCCTTTGGAGGAGAAACTGAAAGTAGACAGACTAAGCAAACATTGTCCAATTAAAGTAGCAATTACACCAAATTACACCAACACCATAAATATAAGTTTAGTGTTTTTTGTTTTGAATGAAAGCATTGCAGGCATTTCTGTTTATCAAGCACTGCAGACGCATAAAGCTACCTATCTGCCTTTAAAATAGTGTGTTTGTGTGTGTGTGTAAAATAGTTTGCCTCATATCATTCTTACCATGTGATAATAATCCACTGTTCAACACTAATAGTTTCTTTTGTCAAGATATTAGATTTTAGCCTCATTTCTAATCTGAATCTCTGCTCATTGTGATTCTGACAAAATCTTTGTGTGACATATCAGACAGAGTTCTACATTTTCTTCGTTATTAGGGTTCTGATTCATTTTTGCTTTTATTTATAGGAAGTGCTGGACTCGAAAAACGTTGCTATTAAAGATCTGCAGTATGAACTGGCTCGTATGTGTAAGGTAGGTCCATCAGCAACCCTATTCCTTGAGATAACTTTTTTTATATATAATTACTAAAAAAATTAAAAAAAAAAAAAAAAAGAATTTCCTTATCCATGGCAGAGTTTATAGAAATACAACATCTCCCATTTAATCTCTTTTATCTATTTAAGATCTATCTTTCCGGTGGTTAAGGACTCCTATCCAACTCCCCAGTCATTTAATAATAAGAACGTAATTAACAGCGCAAACCTCTGTCCACACTCGCAAGGGACAAAGTGACACACGTCTATTTATTTGCTGTGTGTGTTTGCAACATGGAGCTTTGACGTCTGGCAACAAACAGTGTTTTATATTTTGGTATTTCACTGTTTATTTAACATAAAGGAGTTAGGAAACTATATTAGGAACCCAGGAACTTTTTTTTGGATCCCAGGACCTTTAGGCGTATTTGAACCAGCGGCACCTTTCTCGAAACCCGTCTCAGAAATGGAACTGGTTTGGAACCACCAAGGGTCTCTTTATTATGCATTGTTTACCTGTTAAATGTAAATATATTCTAGATTTAATATAGTTTAAGGTACATCATTGAACCTTAAGGACCACTTACAGTATGTCCCTTACAGATACACCACATGTACCCTTGACAGTATCACCCCAGCAACAAAAGAAGAGTACAGCTTGGTACCTTTTATTTCTGATAAAAGTGTGCATTTAATTCCCATTCAACAACAAGTAACAAAACATAGATACCAAAAAAAACAACCCCAATAGCTTGTATGTATTTTAGCTACTTAAATTCTTTTATTGGAACTGTAAAACAGATGAACCAGCCACACCCACAGGTGGTTAAAACACGCCCACACGAGACAAACAGGAAATGAAATGACCTCAGTGATGTGCTCGTGTGAACACAGGTTAAATACAGTAGAATCTGCTTACAAATGTGAAACCTAACCCTGGTGGATGGATTTTAAGAACGCCCGTAAAGATATTTGCTCTAAAAGCTTGTTTTCTCCCCTAGGCGCATAACGACCTGCTGAGGACTTATGAGGCGAAACTGAAGGCTTTCGGCATCCCCGTAGACGAACTGGGCTTTAAACCTCTGGAGAGCAGTTTACTAAAACAGACCCTAGGTCAGGGACCAGCCGGCCTGGTGTCTGCCCCTCTCTAACCTCACGACCTTATTACTTATCGACACAAAAATCATGGAGGTGTAAACTTTTGAACTTGACTGAATTACGAGTCTATACGTGCATTTAGAACTTGGATTTTTTTTTTTTTTTTTTTTAACTGTGCAGGACTGTCCCTTCGAGAACTCCCTTCTTAATCGTTTCTCTTCGCAAATCTGAAACACACTACATTCCCCTTTGTCATTTATCAGAGATACATCATCAAAGCAAAAAGTCCGTCTGTATCTATGCAGTAAAACTGTGCTTAAAAAGATTATGCTGAGTGGAACAGGTGACCGGTTCTGGTGTAATAGATACTCATGTGGCCCCTAATGATGCCTGCTCTGTTGGGCCATGATTGTTTTGCTAGTCAGCACAGGCTAAAAGCATATCATTATCCTGCGCTGCTCTTTTCACTGAGCCAATCCTGGAGAAAATTAGATGTCATGGACATGAAGAAGGGGTGCGGGACGCGTGTAACCATAGAGACCTGGCCCTGTGTGGCGGGAGCCGCACCAGGAGGAGGGAAAGCGGCCTTACGATCAGGCTATAAAGAGGACATGGGATCGACTCTTCCTGTGCCATTACACCATGACTCCTACACATGACTCAAGATGATTGCAAGCTTTGGAAATTCAGTCTTGAGATCTGAAGGACAACAGATAGCAGCTTCTCCTTACATAGTTTTAAGTCAGAAAAGCTGTGGTTTGAATGATTAGCATAAAATAGCAATAAAATGATTCATTCGTTTATACCGATAGGAAATGTGCGATAAGTCGATTTCCATTCTGCCGGTGGAATGCAACGCCAGTCTGCTGCTAGAAAGGGTTAAACTACTTCAGTATGTGCAGTTGTGTAGTAAAGTCGACACCTGTGGACTCGTCTAGTAAAAGTATTTCAGCAACGTTCCCCTCTTTATATTACTGTCAGTTCTAAAGATCAACAAATACTGATTCTGCTACTCTGTATGCTGCATATAGTGCATTTGTCAGATTTGCAAAACCTTTGCCGTTGGAAATACACATTTAAAAAAAATAAACATATACACCATAAGAAATGTAACTTTTCTTTATAAACCTGAGGCAGAGACTGGTAAGCTAACAAGCAGAGAGGATGCTGGAGCAGCAGCTCATTAAATAGTGCAGTGACTCGTTCATACTCTCTCTCTTCTCTCTCTCTCTCTCTCTCTCTCTCTCTCTCTCTCTATGTCTTTCTCTTTTGTCTCTCTGGCGCAATTACTGAAAATGGACTTGGGATGAGGAACGCTGCTATTGAGCATCTTGTGTAAACATTGAGGTGACATGTCAGAAACGGAGTCTAAGTGTCTCGATCACAGCCGGACCACTTGTGAAGCAAAAGCATGAAATTAGTCCAGGTTTACAAAGCCTTTGAACCTGTAATACATTTGTTTTGATTGCAGTAGAATGAGAATTTCGAAACATTTAGTGGTATGAAGTCATCACGCTCAAGACCTAGAGAGAGCAATCCAGGCTTTTAGATATGACATGACATGACATGATAGTGCTTTGTTCAAACAATGCCTTAGCCATGTGAATCTGCGAGAGACATATTTATACAATGTATGCAATGTTAATGTAACTATATGAAGTTGTGTGTGTTTTTAGATTAATATATTTGATTCTTAATACTGATGATTCATTTGAGATCAAGATCCGAGCCTGTCCTTTAGACAGAAGGGAAGGCTCTTTATCCCCTTTTGGTGTAACATTCGATCCTTTCAACCCTGTACAATATTACTTTCAGTACAGCGCTGTTGAATACGTAGAGCATTTTAATGTGCTTGTTCTAATATGTTATTGTTTCTATACTAACAGCTAATTCATAGGGGCTTGTATTTTCTATGCTCCACTATAATCTAATAAACAGATGTGCTGTTTAAGCAAAAATGAAGCAATTTCTCATGAGCAAGAATTCCATCATCACTATAGGATATTCGGTATAACTGCACTATTGCGAGTGCGATTATGCTTTTATACAACGGTTCTTTAAACTAGAAATTAATATCGAGTAATTGAGATTGCGTACACATTGCGGCCAAAAGTTTTGTTTTAATTTTGCTCTGTTAGTTTTTGTACATTCTCGTTAGAGCTGCTTCCGGTGAAATTGGCTTCCCTTCTTCCTTTTCATCTTCATTTGACAAGCATTCATATTTAAGTCACAAGTTGTATTCCTGAAAAGTATCGTTTGCCACGTCCACTGATGATGTCTCTAACTCTACTGTAGTAACCATGTCGAACTAGGAAGTGGAATTTTATGTGCCGAACACAGACACGTGGACTGATACACACAGTGAAACGTCCCATTGTGGTTATAGTAAATAAAAGCGTTCTTGGAACGTCGCTTGATCAATCAAATCAGTGGGCCTGAACTAACTGTTAAAGAAAAACATATAATTGTTCATATAGTGGGGGGCGCTTAATGGCTTAGTGGTTAGGACGTTTGCCTTGCCCCTGCAGCACTGGGGGATCTAATCCCGCTGCTGCCCTAATAATGTAAGTGATAATTGGAACTAACTTGTTAATAATGTAGGTGATGATAGGGACTAACTTGTTAATGATGTAAGTGATGATAGGAACTAACTTGTTAATAATGTAAGTGATAATAGGAACTAACTTGTTAATAATGTAGGTGATGATAGGAACTAACTTGTTAATAATGTAAGTGATAATAGGAACTAACTTTTTAATAATGTAGGTGATAATAGGAACTAACTTGTTAATGATGTAGGTGATGATAGGAACTAACTTGTTAATAATGGAGGTGATAATAGGAACTAACTTGTTAATAATGTAGGTGATGATAGGAACTTACTTGTTAATTATGTAGGTGATGATAGGAACTAACTTGTTAATAATGTAAGTGATAATAGGAACTAACTTGTTAATAATGTAGGTGATGATAGGAACTAACTTGTTAATAATGTAAGTGATAATAGGAACTAACTTGTTAATAATGTAAGTGATAATAGGAATTAACTTTACGTTTCATCGAGTATGATGATCCACCTTGTTGTAGCTATAACAGTGCGCCATGTCAAGTTTTATTCCTTAAAATTAACACAATTTCTCATCCAAAACCTCACAACAGAAGACTTTTACACGGGTCTTTTGCATAACATCCTTGTAAAGATGGTCGGATTATTATTATTGTTTTTTGCCGTTATATTATGTTTGAAGGTCGGCGCACTGTTGTCTTTTTATTTTAATTAATATCAGTACCCTGGGTGACACAAACACAATTTGTAAGTCATTAGCTCAAGTGAAAAGGTTAAGTGCCTCACGGGGTTGTATGATCTACAACTAATGTGAATACGTGCTACATTTTAATGATCTCTTAAAGCCTTTATGTCACACAAGTTCTGAGTGTAGGCTGGCTCATGGCATCGTGTACTCACGTTAATGCTAAGCTTACGTCGATCCTATTTCTGTCTTTTTATTAAATATTGACATGTTTGCATAACCCAATTCAGGGGCAATGAAATTAGACTCAAATAAAATAAAGGATTGATTTTTAGTTGTTTAGAATCCAATCTAAAATAATTATTGCTATGACTAAGCTGATCAAATAAAGTAAAGCTTCTTATTCATTTTGCAAAGCTGTTTTACTCTTGAGAACAAGAGGTACTAATTCCTATAACTCCTCACAACCAGTTAAGTGAAAGTCTGATATTGACCTGGAAACAAACCTGGTGTGCATTACAGCATGAGCCATCTGCTTCAGCCAGACAATTAGACAGGGGTTTTGACCAAAGTGTAGCCATTTTACACCGGACACGATCTCTCCATGGTGCTTTTTAATTTACACCAAGCACAGCTTGCATGCATCAACTATACAGAGAGTGGAGCATTCGTTTGTATGCTTTCTTGCATTGGTTTAGTAAACATAATGACATATATAATGACTGTCAGATTATTATAGAAATGCATTTCCTTTGTGAAAGATCATATTGTGAATTCTCAAATCTAATTGGTCAGAAGGTGTCAAATAATTTTCTATAACAGCAGCTCTGACAGTAGTGTCGGTTTCTAATTCAAATCACTATATTACATTAATTATATAAAAATGCACTCATTCTAATACATTATAATGTCTATAGTAACAACTTACACAGGTACTTGTACTGTATGCTGGACACCTCACAGAGGAGCAGTGTGTATTCGATGTAAATTATAAAAGTAATCCAGTGATGTTTGTGTATGCAGCTACATGCGGCAAATTATATAAACAATTTGAAATGATGCACGTTTCATTCATATTCTTTCTCATAGAGCGTGTTTGATTTAGTTTTCCTCTACGTGTTAATTATATACATTTACTAACAAACATCATAATTCACGCATGGATTCATACGTCTCGTCTCGTAGTTAAGGTTAGCTCTTCATTATTTTGTGATGAGTACATGCCGTCACTCATCACTAGTTCATATTTAAGTAAGTATTAATTCAGGTATTCGTGCATGATTTTTCATGTACTGTTATTGTAAAGTCCATTTTGTAACAGTCAGTAAGTTTTCTCCTGCAGGAAAGTCTTCAGGACATAGGAGTTTTAAGGTCTCTCAGCAACAAGACAAGCTGAATTATTATTATTATTATTATTATTATTATTTTTGCCATGTTAACTTCAAGAAAGAGAAAAAAATCGAGGCTGGTGAGAGAACGAATGTTTGTAGCTACTATAATGTAATGTAAGTGTTAACTTGTTTTGTGGATGTTGTACAACCTTTATGTGCATATATACATAGAGTAGAGAGCTTTACTGTCCTTCTAGCCATACGCAAGTTTGCAGTAGAATGAAATATTGTTCTCCAAGGCCTTACAGGAAGCGAGAACAGTGAATCACTAGACAATATGTAGTGCAAATTAGGAAAGTTTCAGTGCAATGTATAATGTATAATGTAACACGGGCAGTGGTGGTTTGGCCAGGCTGCCACTGTTGGGTCCTTGAGCAAGGCCCTTAACCCTCTCTGCTCCAGGGGCGCTGTATCATGGCTGACCCTGCGCTCTGACCCCAGCTTCCTGACATGCTGCGGTATGTGAAGAAAAGAATTTCACTGTGCATATGTATATGTGACCAATAAAGACTCATTATCATCAACTATTAAAATGAATACAATAATTTTAATCTTTGGTAAAGAGGAGTAAAACACACACTTGACTTCATGTCGAGCCACATCACACCATCCTGTTGTTGATTATTTTCCTTTAATAGCATGTCCCCAAGTGTTTTATTCCTTGCTTAATGCAATGCTTCAGTTGGAAAACCTTGGTGATATATTATGACCAGTAATTGCTCTTCTGCGCCTGACTGTGGCCGAAACAGAATCTCTAATAGATAACATTACTTCACGTTGCATTTTACAAACTCCATCTAAATGCACATCTAAGCATTAATGTTGTTGTGCCTGCGGTGTCTAAAGAGTTTCATTTCCATTTACCCTGATTGCCTTCCCTAATACACCTCGCTAAATATACAACACATCTACAACAAGCAAAAACGCAGTGTCTCCTCCCTGTCACGCTGAGAGTCAAAAACACAGCTCAGAATTCACACTCACAAACCTTTCAGATGTTCGAAACAGGTCATCTTACAGAGTGGAAAGAGTTGATTTGTTCCTGAATGGCACAGGATTTTGTGTTCTGTAGCATTTCTAACTGGAACGCGAGTGGAAAAACATTCACCACGTGTGTGCACCTGGAGTGAAAAGCCACACTCATTAACAAAATACATTAATATTCTGCCGTGCCTGAACTCCGGATACAGTGTCTTGTGGTATCTTTGTGTCGTGCCATAGGAGACAAAAGATAGCTAAAGTTGCCAGTTGCACCTCAGCGTGTGTTAATTGTGAGAGTCTTTGTGTTGTTGCAGCTTGACAACAAGCATAGCAGGAGAGAAAAAGAGAAATGCTGTGGAGACAAGGCAGGTGGCTGCTGTGTCGCCCTTTAGAAGCTAATGCTAGGAATTATTCTTGATGAATTAAGGCTGAATCCTCCTGCTGCTAGTTTCAGCCCTGGTGCCACATTGCCATTACTCTTTCAATTTGATCCTTTATTCATCGTTTCACAAATTAAAGTTCCCATATGGCCTTAGTTTTTTTCATAACCTTGTGATCCGGCGGCTTTTTGCCAGTTGAGTCGGTCTGACACATAGGTTCTAGAGGAGATAGCGCTGCATAAAAGACGGTAACAGGAGTGATAATGTGATGAGGGGAAACGGTGCACAGGTGCTACACTGAATGCTGATTGTTATTTGGGACGGAGATGGAAGAAAAGAATTATCGAATAATGCCAGCTTAGGTTAGACCTACAAGGCAGCACTCCCAGACATCATGTTACATGAAATTTTCACCAGCATACATCTTAATCCACTGTTCATTCCTGGAGAAGCATTGATGCCCGGCAGGATAAAATAGGACTAATATTGGCTGTCAGATTGTTTGATTAGTCCAGATTAAGATTAACACACACACACACACACACACACACACACACACACACACACAATATAATACAGACAAGACCTTCTTCTTTTTTAGCAGGTGAAACATGTCAAACCTTAGTGCGCCTTGTTTCCCTCATTCTTAATTGCTGTGTCGTGAACACTGACAATCATTCTGACACTTAAGGACACATAAGTATTGATCCTACTCATCACTGCTGGTTTCTGCTTTTTCACTGGACACACTGATGTGTTTAATGAGAGAAACAGAAATTCGTGAAAGAATACTACTCCACGAAATTACATGAAATATGTTTCTATGGAATTATTTAGGATCTGCTTAAAGATTCCGGCGCTAACGTTGGGTGGTCCTGCATTTTCATTATCCTTGTAGGAAAGTAAAGGTTGTCTGCTGCGCTGATGTCACATTGCTAGCGCGGTTACGATCGTATTTACTAAAAAATAAATCTCCCTGTGGCGACAAGAGGAAGAAACCTTGAGAGGAACCAGATTCGAAAGGGAACCCATCCTCATTTCGGTGACAACGGCTAGCGTGAATATAAACGATTCCACTTTTAGAGCTGTGTACAATAAAGTCAAACAGTGCTAAGTGCTAAGTGCTATCAAACTGAAGTTATCAACTGTTCTATGATGGTTGACTTGAGCGTAAACGGTTCACATTTCTGAGATGAAAGAAGGCTATTCTAGTATGATTCAGTCCGTACAGGATTTCACTGATTTGTTTTGTGGTTGTTGCGGCCAAAAAAGCCTGATTTTGCATAATCTTGATTTATTTATTTATTTATTTTTTTCCGGAAAACTACTTGAATTGGCGAAATTGCAATCGCATGAAATTGTTTTGCAGTTTTGTAGTTCGCAGTGATATTTGTTGTTAAATGAGACCTTTTAGCTGTACTCATGTTCGACGCACGTGAATCGATGAGGACTTTAACTGAGTGCGTGTTGTGATGACGTCACATGATGCCCAAAATCTGGAAAATCCACAGTAAGATTGAAAAATTGCAAGCTCCTCGGAATACTGCGAAGTTTGCTTGATTATGTGTTGATTTCTCCGATCGCAAAATCGCGAAATCCTGGAGGGACTGGTTCGTTAAACTGACTCTTTACACAATGTGGTCTTTGCAGAATGTGAGCCTAGGCAAGATTAAAAAGTAAATAATGTTTTTCACACATCATTGTAGTGATATTTATTTCTTAAAGCTGAGAAGTATAAAAACCCAATTTTTCAAAAATGTTGGCTTTTTTTTTTCTTTTCTTTTTTTCCCCAGATAGCTAGAGCTGTGATTGGGTTTTCCCAGACCACCACACACACATTCCAACCATTTCTCTTGAAGAAATGCATTAGAACTGGAAATGCATGATATCTGACATGACATCTCTCGTTCTACTAATGAATTTAAACCGAGATTGACACACAAAAAAAAGTCTTTCACAGTGATATTTGTTGGTAAATGAGACCTTTTAGCTGTACTCGTGTTCGACGCATGTGAATCGAAGACGGCTTTAATTGAATGCGCGTTGTGATGACGTCAGATCATGCATCTTGGCCCAAATCTGGAAAATCCACAGTAAGTTTGAAAAATTGCAAGCTCCTCGGAATTAATTTCTCCGATCGCAAAATCACCCAATCCTGGAGGATCCTGGAGACAATAATCACAGGTCTTTTACTGCAACTGAAAAACCATCAAGAGTTACTATGCAATCAGAAAGCTTGCTTCTAGCTGCCTGTGGTCTTAGTAGAAATACTTAAGTATTAAGAATTAAGTAAAAAGAAGTTGCTCAGCATCCATTGTCCCTTAATGTCCTTTACATGTTCCTCAACTTTATTAATCTGCTGTCTCTCATCTGACTTCTTGGTGTGGTTGGAGGTTGTAGCCTGAAGGCTGAAGTTTTGGAAGCTGTTCTGTTTGAGCAGAGTGCACAGATGAGGATATGAGAGAGCTGGACAGACTAAAGCACTAAAGTGCCACTGCGTCACTCCTTTTAAGTGGAGATGAAGCCAGGCTTAAATCCCTCTGGCACTCCTATCAGCAGATGGTCAAAGAAACCACCTACCAAAGTGAAAACACAACAACCTTCAACATTTCGAGTATTTTTATTAGTAAATTAAAAAGTCAACTCACAATTTTATTACAGAATAAATCTTGGATGTCAATGCCAACCACATATTGATTATAAAGATTAATATGCTAGTCATTCAGGGTGGATTTTCGTTCCTTTAAAGCTCCAAAGGCAAAAAAAATAAAATAATAAGTTTCACTCATAAGCACCATAATATCAGATCGCTTCTAACCTCTCATAAGTAGTCTCCTCTACATAAAACCTTTCCACTTCAGGTGACTTAACATTAAAAACTTATGACAAAGAATGCCTTTGGACTTGTTCTTTGCTCTCACTGTTCTCTTTTCTGCAGCTGACAACACTTTTATTTTTATCCCACGTGGGTGGCTGAATTTGGAAAGCGTGACTTAGTTGTGTTTCGAAGGAGTGGTTAAGAAATGACACTGTTAACACCATCATATCAATTAAACAGCACCTCGAAATCATGAAGGCTTTTATTTTATCCATCCATCTTCTATACCGCTTATCCTATCCCAGGGAGCATCGGGCACAAGGCGGGGTACACCCTGGACAGGGTGCCAATCCATCGCAGGGCACAATCACATACACACTCACACACCCATTCATACACTACGGACACTTTGGATATGCCAATCAGCCTAGCATGTCTTTGGACCTGGGGAGGAAACTGGAGTACCCGGAGGAAACCCCCGCAGCACGGGGAGAACATGCAAACTCCACACACACAGGGCCACGGTGGGAATCGAACCCCCGACCCTGGAGGTGTGAGGCAAACGTGCTAATCACTAAGCCACCGTGCACACCTGTTTTTATTTTATTTGCTGACGAATACGCACATAAAACCTTATCATGGCATTGAAGCTCAGCAGTGCAGTACTGCGAAATTCTACAGCAGTGTGCGATATTAGCAGGGACGGCCTCTCGCTTTCCGCTCCTGTGCGCTCGTTACAGGTTCGGATCTCTCTTGTGGTTTTGTGTGGGTTTTTTTTGGATTGCTCTTGTGTTTTTTCACCTTTGCCACGGTTGTGTACCACATCAAAGCAGCTTGTGCTCTCCTTAATGAATGGCTGCCTTCATTATTTAGGTACTTCATTACCTTTGGTGCACAAAGCTTTACAGAGAGGAGAAGCTTTTCAATAGTAAGAAATGGACACAGGGTTAGATGTGTGGATTTACTGTAGGTCACGTCCATTTAGTTTGGGATTGAAAATCTACTCTGATTTTAATGTAGTACTGATTTATTTTTCTACACCTGATGTATATCTCAATTGAAGACTATTTAAATGATTCTTAGCTTGAGCCTTTTACAAGAGCAATCCAGTATGTATGTTGGACCGAGAAAACTCATCAGATGTCTTTCAATTCTGCTAAGCAGCCAAAAACATTGAGTTATTATTTTTTTTAACCAATTTTATATATATACATAGGCTATTTCACCAAAATGTGAAAATATTTGTAGTTACTTTCTAATCTTGTCTGCGTATTATCAGAAGGTGACGATTAATTTTCAATAACAGCAGCTCTGAACATAGTTATGGCTGTAATTTATCACATGTTTACAGCAATGCACTCATGCTAATACGTTATCATTTCTGTAGTACCATCCTACACAAATATATGTTTAATGAACAATCTACATAATCTAATACTAGATTAATAAGCTGATAATTATAGACTAAAGACTGATAATAAACAGAGTGAAAAGTACATTTCAATTCTATTCAAGCCTAAAGGTTTTCAAATGAAATACAGTGTAGTATTTCAACTCGTGAAGACTTTTCCCAAACCTGCCTATACACATATACGTGAGCAGTAGGTTTAACTTTTCATGTAAACAGAATGTTTTGATTAGAACCGACCTATTGTGTCAAAGGTGTCAGATTCTGTTTGCCTTCAGATACTGAAGGCAAACAGAAGTGCAAACTACTCAACAATCAGTGGGTTTTGTTTTCTGTTGGCATCACAAGACCCCTGCGCTTTCGTGAGGAATTAAAGGACTCTTGACAATCCTTGAGTTTCACTTAAGCTGCTTCTAATGCACTGACAAATAGCCGACTGCGACAGTCAGACTAATACGACACACAAAAGTCGGCTTAATTGCTTTGGTTATACAATCAGTACAAAGTGCTTGAGATACAAAAATATGCAAAAATATTATCTAACCAAGTACAACATTTTGAGAATAGAAAAATCTGTCAAATATTTCTCGTATTTAATGTCCAGACACATTTGTCATTTTTAATTAATGTTATCATTTTTAATTATCCAACTGCACTCGTAAGTAATTTATCTTCCTTTAAGAAACAAATGATTGAAGGAAGCAAAATGATATGCCAGATAACATAATTTTACTTCATAGGATTAATTAAAAATAGGTAACAGGAGAAATAATCACATAATTTATATTCTTCTCATAATGTGTATTAAATACATAAATGCATTATAAAAAGTTTTATTTTTTTCAATTTTTATTCACGTTTTTACTCAGTAAGGTATTATATTTGTACTGAAAGGCCTGTTTTATGCACACTTGAATTTTAACTTATTAAAAATACTTTATGTTCTCTGTTAATTCCTATATTGAAAACAATGGCACATGCTATACTATACTATACTTTACTATACTATACCATAAAGGTAAAGCGGTCAACATTACAACTTTTCATATTTCAATACTATATTACACCATTACTGTGCACTACTATAATACACTATACATTATACATAATACATAATACACTACTACATTCTACTATATCATAACATACCAAGAGTAAAAACATCAACATTACAACCTTTCATATTTTCTATATTACATCAAAACTAAGTTATACTGCATTTACTATACCAATACAATAAAAGTAAAAACATCAATATCAAAAACATTCTTATACTATATTGAAGGTAAAACTTCAACGTCAGAATCTTTTATACTATACTATACCATACCATGCTTTATCTTGCAGGGAATATTAACATTTACATTTATTCATTTAGCAGATGCTTTTATCCAAAGTGACTTACAAATGAGGAATTTGTATGAAATATTTGTATGAAATATATGAAATATTAACATTTCATTCTTAACATCTTCTAACGTTATTTTGAGATAAATTGTAAATTAGAGGTATGTCTCATCCCCCTGCAAACCAAGGGGGAATAAAAACTTTTGCCATTGACTATATACTACAGTACTGTACATCAGTCTGGGAAGGGTTACAAAGCTATTTCAAAGGCTCTGGGACTCCAAAGAACCACACTGAGAGCCATTATCTCCAAATGTAAAAACTCGGCACAGCAGTGAACCTTCCCAGAAATGACCTTCCAAGAGCACAGCAACTACTCAACCAGGAAGTCACAAAAGACCCAAGGACAACATCAAAGGACCTACAGGCCTCTCTCGCATCAATAAAGGTCACTGTTCATGACTCCACTATCAGAAAGACACTGGGGAACATGGCATCCATGGAAGAGTGGCGAGGTGAAAACCACTGCTAACCCAGAAGGCTCGTCTGAATTTTGCCAAAACACATCTTGATGATCCTCAAACCTTTTGGTTTCCCCCACAATGCTGTGAAAGTCTGATCCCCAGTTATCGGAAGAGTTTGGTTGCAGTTATTGCTGCTAAAGGTGGCACAACCAGATTATAAGTTTAAGGGGGCAATCAGTTTTTCACATGGGTGATAGGTGTTAAATAACTAATGTTGTATTTTGTTTGTAGATAAAACTATTTAGTATGAGATATACACAAAAACAGAAAAAATCAAATACCTTTTCACAGCACTGTATATATATATATATATATATATATATATATATATATATATATATATATATATATATATATATGTGTATATACATTGCTGGGAATTTTGCCATAGTGGTGTCTCTAATCCAGTATGCATGAACATGGCCTTTCTTTGTCCTGGAGCTTTATATCTGACTACCTTCCCCCGCCCCTTCCAGCATGAGAAAAAAAACAGCATGCCTCTGTGACTTCTACACTGCCTCCCATAGGATCCCAGTCCCGTGTCACCTTTGACGTACATGGACATTCTGGATACCCACGAAAGCCTACATCTGAAAATGTATTTATACATACAGTAGCTTCTTTGCTATAAGAAGAAACATGTAAAATACTGGAATTTCTTACTGCTATAGTAGCTACTATAAATAATGGACTAGATCACAGATAGTGATCTATTAAAACTATTTTAAAACTATTAAAATCACAGGTAGATTTGATTGTTTCCCATGCTCTAACGGAGGGGCTGTTACTTAGCTGAATCAGGTGTGTTGGGAGCAGGGGAAACACTACAATGTGCAGGACACAGGGTTCCCCATAATCAGGGTCAGGAACCTGTGGACTAGACCATCAGATACACATCAGTCCCACTTTAAAAGCCATCTAATTTCCGATTCTCTGATCTTTCATTCAAGTCACACGTAGGATGCCCTCATTTCCCCTCAGTTATGATAGCTGCTATTCCTCTCAATAGTGATTTGGGACCAAACATTGCATCCACTTTTTAAATCACAACTGTAATCCAACAACCTGTGATCCCTTAAGCCAACAAGAAGTGTGAGGTCACCACACTGTCGTAGATGCTCACAATCAGCAAGGGCTTTCGCAACTGGAAATTACCATTGTCAGTTATGAGGATAATTATTATAATTCTCCACGTACATCAAACCATTACCAGTGTAGTGTATCGGAAATAAGGGCCACATTAAAAGCTTGCTTGTGGAACATTTGTTGCATTCACTCACTCTAGCACTCGCTCTCTGAGAGCTTCCACCTTTTTAAATAAGTACTACAACAACCACTTACTTCTATGGCGAAATGTACATATGAATGAGATGGCGACATTACAAAAGCGTCAAATCAATTTTGCTCTTAGGATAATTGGCACATGGTGATGCAATCTGGTCCCATTCAATGCAGACGCGGAGCTTGATTATCAGGCAGAAGCGCCACTTCGCTTGGATCTCTTTTTATCTAATAACTAGGTGGAAAAAAAGTTCTACATGAGCATTTAGGATTCTTTTGCACTTCAGTTTCAATATTCTATAATTATTATAGATTACCACAGCTTTATCAGTGGTTGAGGCTCTTGGGATGTTATGGTTTCTTAAGTTTCAAACTGCTTAGATGAGTACTTGGATTGTATTCTAGCTAAAGTAATCATCATCAAATGAAACAGTAATCAGGAGTGACCTGAGAGACCTTTTTGCATGCTTCATGGTCTGAATTCAAGCTATGAGGCTATACGATAAAGGTTTTTCTCACAGAAGACAATGTGTATATGCTCATTTTGTTCTACTTTGTGCTAAATACAGTATATCCATGACTGTGATTACTACAGTTCAGTGGTAATAAACCCATAGATCTTTTAATAACAAATGGAAAGGTTTTATATGATACTTATTAGGTGTAAGAAAACAAGTTTGAATCAAGTTAATATTTGGTCTGGGAAAACCCATCAGATGTTGCTGTGGCTGAATTCTTCTTCTTATTATTATGTAATAATGGGCGGCCATGTCTCAGATGGTAGAGCGGGTTGTCCACTAATCTTAGGGTTGGCGGTTCGATTCCCGGCCCACGTGACTCCACATCCTGAAGTGTCCTTGGGCAAGACACTGAACCCCAAGTTGCTCCCGATCTCAAGTTAGCGCCTTGCATGGCAGCTCTGCTATCGTTGGTGTGTGAGTGTGTGTGTGAATGAGTGAATGAGACACAGTGTAAAGCGCTTTGGATAAAAGCGCTATATAAGTGCGGACCATTTACCAAAAATTTCACATTTTTTTTCAGCATAAAATGCTTTTTTGTATTATACTTTGGCACTTTTAGCACACTTCTGGGAACTTTAATGTGGATCTAGTAAAAGATATGCAAAGTACACAGTGTTTCTAGAGATGTTTTGGACAAAAGTCCCTCATCTGCTATACAAGTGCATCTGAGGCGAAACCAGCGAAATATTTTATCATTCAGGTAAAGGGAAAGAACATTTAAAATAAATAAATAAATAAATCAGTTGCAGGTTTAAAGAAAGACATGAAGGATGCACAACGTTATTAGCTGACAGCCTGTCTTTCACTATATAAATAAATGTGATATTTTTAGCTTGTCAAGTAAAGCATGCTAATGCTCACTGAAAGTATCACACAGATGCAGAGATATGTCTAAACCTGAACAGCACTGTCAACATTTGGGAAAGTTTTACTCTGTTAGTGGTCAGTATTTGCACAGACCTTGTTACTGGATTGCTGGTTCAGTAACCTGGAGTGCACTATGTGGTTATCAGTGTAGCTTGAACAAATGAGAACAGAAGTTTGTTATCTTCAGTGAATGACAGAAGGTGGAAAATGATAAAAGGGTAAGCAAAGTCAAAGAAGAGCGTGATTTGTTTTTTGTATTTTTTTTTTTTAAATATGAAGAATGAATTTTTGCTGTTATTGAATGTATGTGTTTTCAATGTGTGCCTACAGTGTGTTAGCAGCTGTGGTTGGCCTGCTGCCTCTGTCTTTGAGCCTGGAGTTAACGGGATTGTTCGGGAGCTTCACTTCTCCCAACTTTCCAAATGTGTATCCTAATAACCAACTCATCGTGTGGAACATCACAGGCCCAGTGGGCCACAGACTTCGTCTGTACTTCACCCATTTTGGCCTGGAGCCCTCTCTTCACTGTGAATATGACTACTTACAGGTAATCTCCAAGATAAACTCAGTGATCCAGCACACATACTGTTTATTATAACTGTGATAAATGTACGCTGAAAGTAGAATTTATTTCAACCAATAAACACTGACTCCGGTTCCAATGCAAATCTATTACCTGGTATGAATGCTGTTCATTTAGAATCTTGACGTGTACACATGAAGCATTAGCGCTGCAGATGCTGCACATACAGTGTTATAATTACTAACACTGCGTTAGGCCAATTAGGCATAATCTTGATGGAGTAAATGAAAGTCCTAATTAAAGACCCTTAATGAAGAACCTATTTCCATGCCTGCAAACCAAACCACGTGCGTAATCAGGTTTTTAGAAAAGCGACTGCTTCAAAATATGTGTTTATGTTCTATATAGCTCTATCCTGAAAAGTGCAAAAGTTTACACACCCTTAGGACAAAACTAATGCTTCATTTAAAGCCAAAAGACAGTTAGCATGTTATGATTCCCATGCTGTTTTTGTTTTTATCATTGCAGATAACAAAAGATAGTGCAGGGGTTCTCAAATTTGTAACTGTAAAATAAATTCCACGGACCCCCTCCGTACAGAATCATTTCATTAACATTATGAAAATGTGTACAATAATATTTTGTATATTTATTAGAGCTATAGAGCGTTTGTTCTCTTCTTGAATCTTCCACCAACAAAACCCATTAGGTCTAAACAGACATGGCAATGGTGGCTCAGTGGTTAAAGGCTCTGGGTTACTGATCAGAAGAAATTCAAGCCCCAGCACTGCCAAGCTGCCACTGTTGGGCCCTTGGTCAAGGCCCTTAACCCTCAATTGCTCAGTTGTATAAATTAAATAATTGTAAGTCACTCTGGATAAGGGTGTCTGCCAAAATGCCGTAAATGTAATGATTTATACACCAACCTCTTATTGAAATTTGAAGATACATTGACATTTATGAAACCCTTTCGGGTTAAGTGAACAGGCTAATAACTATAAGAATTCAATAATAAATATAATAGGTTTGTTAATGGTGGCTTGTGATTTCCATCACTGTAGCTAAATTAAAAATCATGGATGAATGTAAATGCTATATAAACTCATTTCTCTCTCTCTCTCTTTCTCCTTTGGCGTGACAGGTGATTTCAGACGGCAATGATACAGTCCGATTCTGTGGTGAGAATGAGAAAAATTATGACGATTCCCCAAAGAACACCAATCTGTACTCTTCCACCAACACAATGTCTGTGATCTTCAGATCAGATTACTCCAATGAGGAACGATTTACCGGCTTCCAAGCTTATTACACTGCAGAAGGTGAATAAAATATGACTACATCTGGGGTTTTGTAACTGTACTATGCAACCCAGTCACAGATCTATATATTCAGCAGCACAATGTGGGAGTTCGGAGGATGTAGCCATTTTTGGACATGAAATTAAGACTACATTAGGGACGGCACAGTGGTGCAGTGTATGGCCGTCACAGTACTGAAAATAAACCACATCTTCCACAGAGCAATGTGATGATGATCTTTACAACAAACAAAGTCCCTGGGGAATCTTCACAGCAAGAAATCTGCAGTTTATCACCAGGAGTGAAAATATCTCATCTTGAAGAGAGGAAAATCAACTAAAACGGTCATACGCTGGAGATTCCCCGGGAACTTTGCTGTAAAGAGTAGCAACAAGTTACACGGTTCTTCTCAGATGGTGGGTAAATGCCTCCACCAATTGAAGAATAGCAGTAATTAACAACTGTGTGGTTACACTAGGCAGATAACATCCTGGCTATTAAACATACAGCTGGAAAGCCACATTAGTTGATGATTAAAGACTAGGTGACGTTTTCCCAATCTTCAACATCCAGTTTGTGCCCACTGTTACCTCAGATTCCTGTTCTCGGCTGACAGGAGTTGTTACCCAGATGAGGACGGGTTCCCTTCTGAGTCTGGTTCCTCTCAAGGTTTCTTCCTCTTAACATCTTAGGGAGTTTTTCCTCGCCATCATCGCCACCGGCTCGTTCAATTGGCATAAATTCGCACACTTAAAATCTGTATCCTGTGTTTACATGTTTCTGTAAAGCTGCTTTGAGACAATGTCCATTGTTAAAAGCGCTATACAAATAAAATTGAATTGAATTGAATTGAACCTGATGTGGTCTTCTGCTGTTGTAGCCCTTCTGTCTCGAAGTTGATGTGTTGTGCATACTGAGATGCTTTTCTGTTCACCACAGTTGTAAAGAGTGTTTTTTTGAGTTACTGTAGCGCTCCTGTCAGCTTGAACCAGTCTGGCCATTCTCCTTTGGCCTCTCTCATCAACAAGGCATTTCCTTCTACAGAACTGCTGCACCATTCTGTGTAAACTCTAGAGACTGTTCTGAGTGAAAATTCTAGGAGATCAGAAGTTTCTGAAATACTCAAACCAGCCTGTCTGTTACCAACAACCATGTCATCCCTGAAATCACATTTTCCCCCTCTGTTCTGATGTTTAAAGTGAATATATGCAGTATATTTTGTCTGCATTTATAGTTGTTATTATGGGAGAAATGAAGTGAAGTTTAATCTACATTAAACTTCTAATTTCCTACTTACTTACTTTAAATGGAGGCTCGAAAAAATAACTTCCCATAAACTCACATTCAAAACATATGGCAAAAATTAGCTGTTGCAATTAAGCCATATCCAAGAATATTTACAATGTTGTGTATAACCCCAGTCTTCATTGTGAGAATGCTGACTCATTACAGAGAATATAATGTGCAGAATGAAGCTTTGTCAGCAAGAACGCAAGTACTAATTGCTCGCTTTCTCTCTGTGCACAGACATTGACGAGTGCGTGATTACGGTGGATGGAGAGCCTGTGTGCGACCATTACTGCCACAATTACGTGGGGGGCTATTACTGCACTTGCAGACTGGGATACCAGCTCCATGCCAATAAAAGGGATTGCACTGGTAAGGATGCAGAATGAGCGTGAACAGTGTGACCTTCAATTAATTTGGTGGCTGATCACTGAAGCATACGAGGAGAATTCGTATTAATACTGGAGGCAATGGATTTGCAATTTGCTTTGTTGCATTTGTAACAATTTGCATTTGTGGTGTATAATGAAGCTGGAAGTGCGCCGATGATTTTTCACTGTCATTTTAAATGTCATCTGTGCTAACAGACCGCAGCATCGCTTTTTATATAAATCTTCATATTTAGCTAGATACTATAGCAATAAAACTTCTCAAACAAACGTGTCCATGGCTCTTTATGCTTAGATATTTCAGAATGCTCCTGTCTGCCTTTCAGATTGGTGCACAGTATGCAGGGCACCATTGATTATTTTCAACGTTGAACTTTGCTCCTTTGGCAATACGTGCTAGACAGTTGTTTTCTTATGATCATCAGCAATGCTATTTATGTGTATCAACACCCTGGTGCCCTGAAGCCAACACATACAATTGACCCTGTCAGAAGCTGTTGATTATTGTAGCACAGGCCACAATAGAGTAGAAAATATAGATGGGAAAAAAAACCCAAAAAACATTGCAAAGATTCCTTTATAACTGAAAGAGATATCTCTGAGTGCTCAGGGTGGGTCAAAGAGGTTGTGCAACCCTGTGTCACATTAATGCATTTTATCATGTCAGTAATACAAAAACAGGAATGTAGCCTAGATTAGAATTGGTCTGAGAGAAATGAATAACCCATAAGGCACTGGTTCTCAAAGTGGATTCTGTGAAGCATAGCCAGGGGGTTAAATTATATGTATTATTACATTCTTATAGTTATTAGTCTGTTTGATTGGTCACTTATAAAAAAATGTTTTTTAAAAAGCACTAAAATATTATTTTATTTGTATAAATAATGAGTGTAATATTCAAATAGTTGGATTATGTTTGGAGCAGGTCTGTGATATTAATTTCACAGGTAAAGGGGTGCAAAAAGTTTGAGAACCCCTAGCTTAAGGTCTGTAAATAAATAGTGAAAGTTGTCTTGGGTGGGCAGTGTGATCATTACCATGTCTGCATATGAAACACTACATCTCTTTGTCAGTCTGAGGCTTAAGTTAATCACCGTAAGTTCCTGAGGGAACAGCAGGATGGCGAGCAGAAGAAAATTGATACCTGTTTGCTGCTTTAATAGAGTGATGATGGTGGGTAATTAATCACAATTATCAGCTTTGACGTGCCTCTTAATTATTGTACTCGGCCGAAGAAAGTGACATCACATTATGATGAGGAATGGGGACAAAGACCTGCATCTGCGTCTCCCTAATTATATAAATTACCTAACCTTCCCCACCTTTGGTAGAGCGTCTCCCTTTGTCATATTCTCCTACGTCTGATTTGCTTGAAAATGGAATGTAGCAGTTGGCAAAAACAGACAACGCTAAAGCCGTGTAACTAAAAGAAATGAAGAAAAAATAATGGTGGATCATTCATTTGCAAATGTACAATATTAAGCGCTGCAAAATCTCAAATCTGATTGGTCATCATAACATCATATTTACTAATAGGAGGATGCACGGTGGTTCGGTGATTAGCACGTTCGCCTCACACCGCTAGGGTTGAGGGTTCGATTCCCGCCCCGCCCCTGCCCTGTGTGTGTGGAGCTTGCATGTTCTCCCCGTGCTGTGGGGGTTTCCTCCAGGTACTCCAGTTTCCTCCCCTAGTCCAAAGACATGCATGGTAGGCTGATTGGCTTGGCGTGTCCGTAGTGTATGAATGGGTGTGTGAATGTGTATGAAAGTGCACCCTGCGATGGATTAGCACCCTGTCCAGGGTGTACCCCGCCTTGTGCCCCATGCTCCCTGGGATAGGCTCCAGGTTCCCCGTGAGGAGTGGTATAGAAAATGAATGGATGGATCAACTCTAATAGTAAAGCAGATGCTTTACTTAATCTAAGGTGAATAATAACAGCCAGATTAAAAACCATGCAGTTATTTAACAAAGAAATACATTAATTATTAATAAGCCAACATACGCAAAGAGTAATTTCTTTGTAAGCAATAAGCAAAAATTATTTCTTTAACATTTAAGGAAGGAGTTTCCAGCACTTTGCAACAGTCAGTAAGTTTTCAGCCACAGAAAGTGTTCAGGACAGAGGAGTTTGTAAAATATCCAGTTTCTCAGTAGCATGAAAAGTTTTTTTTTTGTCTTATTAACTTCAATACTGTGAAAAAGTGGGGGGGGGGGACCCAACAAAAAAAACAAAAAAAAACAAAAAAACAGCTTGTTTCATGGACATTCCACAACAGTAATTGTAACAATAAATAGATTTTAAAAAAATTTATTAGCACTGCCACATTGCTGTGGTATGAGAGGAATAAAACACTTTAGGATGTGCTGTTATTGTAAAATAACCAGCTTCGGGGATGTAACAGTAACTCTGCTTCATTCTGGACCACATCACATCTTACATACTCAGTGTATGTGAGAGAAAGAGAGAGTAGAATGTTGATAATAATAGCAAAATGAATGACTCCTTTTCCTTTCTATAGTGCAATGCAGTGGCCAGGTGCTGTTGGACAGGTCAGGTGAGCTGACGAGTCCAGGGTATCCGTTTCCATACCCCAGAATGAGTCAGTGTGACTACACCATCCGCCTGCTGGAGGGCTTCCAAGTGAGCCTTGAATTTGTGGATATCTTTGACGTGGAGACTCATCCGGACGTTCCATGTCCTTACGACATCCTCAAGGTTGGTACTAGCCAGGAGGCACTGATAGTTATTCATGTAAAACCAAGCTTGAAATATCAAGGAATTTCACAGCTTTGAAAGAATACTGCCAATGTATCTCTCAGACTGTTACATACAGATGACATTTTAGAAAAAGTACAATTTTAGGAGGAAAAAATAGCTAATGAATTAAACATAATATTAAAACAGTCAATGAAGAGCAAATTACATCCATGATTTTAGCTCTGCAATTAAAAAGAAGCCATTTACATTTGTTTGCCTTGGGTTGATGCTTATTTGTGCTGTGAAAGTTTGGTGTATTGATATATTATAGTGTTATATTCAAATATTAAAATAAGCGCATGGTTGGCACGTTCGCCTCACACCCACAGGGTTAGGGGTTCGATTTCCACCGTGGCCCTGTGTGTGCGGAATTTGCATGTTCTCCCCGTGCTGCGGGGGTTCCCTCTGTGCACTCCAGTTTCCTCCCCCAGTCCAAAGACATGCATGGTAGGCGGACTGGCATGTCCAAAGTGTCCGTAGAGTGTGCACCCTGGGCAACGTTCAGTATCATACTGCTGAGCGGCTAATCCTTCCACCGCACGAAAAGAAGAAGATTAAAATATGAATAAATTAATTAGTATGTATTATGGGTCAATAAATGTAGGTCAATGTCCAAAAGTTATATCACACTAAATTAAATCGAACAAATTTTTATATTTATATATCATTTTTTTGCTTTTTGCTTCAGATATTTGCACTGTGAAATCACACTCGGTCTGAGACATGCATTGAAATAGAGCTGTTATGCTAGGAATGAAACACTTTGGGGCGTGCTGTTATAGGAAAATAAACAATGACAGGTGGAGTTGACGAGGTGATCATTTTCCAATAACAGCATGTGTTATTCCTCTTATACCACAGCTATTTGCGAACGATTTTTTTAAAAATGTATTAATGAACGACGTGTTTTTATCCATTTATAGTTACATTTATGTCCACAAAACAAGTTAGTTCCTGTTATTACTTATACAGCAGTTATAAACACTTGTTCTCCAACCAGCCTCTCTTTTCAATAATACAAAAAAAAAGGCAACGTTACGTTACTGAGAGACTGCAAAGCGCCCCGATCTACGCTTTCCACCGCTTGCACGGATTGCACGCAGGTGTTTATCTTCCCCGAGCACCAGCACAGAGCGAGAGACTATTCAGTGCATCATGTTCTTGATGAGAATAGGAACCGTCTCTCCCGCCAGAAAGCTGAGCAACTTTTGTTCTTGAAGAGAAACCTGCCATTTGTTTAAATAGAAAGCATTCCAATTTGCTATGTGTATAGCAATTACATTCAAATTCGTGTAGCCCTGCAACACTTTCTTCTTGACTCGAGGCTACATCTGTTGTTTACAGTTTGAGGTTGGTTTTAGTTCCATTGCTGTAGTTTTGCACAATAATCTTTAATTCATATGGAAATATGTTGACATAATCAGAACAGAGGCCTAGTTCATGACTTGACTGTTGTTTTGCATATTATAATATGCAATTATACATAAAATGCAATTAACTTTACATTAATTGGATAATTTGATAAAAAAAAAAATCTGTTAAATTTGATTGTTACAGAACTGAATATATTTAATATTACTTTTGTTTTTCGATAAAAGTGTGATCATTTTATTGGTTTGTAGTTTTTCAATTCAGATTAATTAAATTAGTAAAATTAATTACAAAGTCTAATATTAATGCAATTATACAAAAAATATATATATTTCATAATTTGAAAAATTCATTTTCCGTTTCGGTTTTCGGCCAAGTGCATCCTGAATTTTTGGTTTGGGTTTCGGCCCAGAATTTTCCTTTCGGTGCATCACTAATACTAACTGCAGGTCCTGAGAGATGCCAAGCCCTGTTAAACGAATGGGTTCGAAATGAGTGGTAGGAAAATTGTATTTTAATTCAATTAAAAATCTATTTAGGCAGAGAAGGCCAAGTGAGAGTTAGAACTTACTTGCATCAGGGAGCTGCGACAAAATACAATAAGAAGGCCAGGCAAGATTATATTTAAAATGTGGATAATTTCATAATAAATGTTAATAAAATAGATTAAACACAAAATGACTAGCCCACAATAAGCATAAATGTACTGTGTCCAAATATAGACTCGTTTACAAAGCTGATTAAGTTTGAAAAATAATATATGAGTGTGCGATTCAACTGCTCCAATGCTGCAGATTTTTATTTATTTATTTATGCATGTAAGTATGTATTTATTTATTTATTTTTACCAACGAGAATCTTCCAAGCCTCACATACCAGCACACTGCTTTCTTACTATGGGCTTTGGAAACAGAAATTCTAAAACCAGTCAGAGTAAATTATGTAACCAGGCTTTATAAGTGAATAATAAATCACACTGAAAAAGATGACCTGTGTACATGTGTGTACCTTTTCCTGATTTTCGTTTAGGAAAAAATTATTATGTGATATGTGGGTTTTTTTGTTTTGTTTTGCCATACCTTTCAAAATCTTTCAATAAAGATCAAAGAAAACCTCAATTAATATATCACATATTTGTTTCATTTAATACATCGTGTACAAGTTCCAAGCTGGTAACAGGGCTATTGAACGACTCTTTATTCTGAGTATTATTCGGAATGCATGAACCAAACATCATTAAGTCAAACATCTGATGAGTCACATAAAACGAGCACTTTGATGGACCCAGGTATTATTACTGAGAGTGATTTAACTATGCACTCTCACAAATATTAATTACTGGTTCCGCTAAAGTAATTAGCAGTTTGTCCATCTCTAGCTTGTTGTGGCTTACTTCGCTTTTATAACAAACGAATCAGTATTTATATATGCATGTAAATGAACTGTCTTTATGTTCAATCAGTTGTGCCTCTCTCAGGCTTCTGTCTCCTCTTTAAAACAAAAGCGGGCTCATCAGGCATGACGACAGCCATTATAGTGCTCCCCAAGCCCTACTGATCAATGACCCGAAGGCCCATGAATAAACAATATACATATGCACTCTCATGCCCCTTTAAACTGCCTGTCTTTATTTCTCCCAACAGATGTGTAGATGCACTTTTCCCTGTATTTATCCTCTAAAATGGCCATGTTCTGCTGGCTAATACAAAGTCTGCTTTATCTCTGCTTGTAAGATCGCTGCAGGTTCGAGGGAGCACGGCCCATTCTGTGGAACCACGCCGCCGGCTAGAATCGAAACGGGCACTCACGAAGTGCGTGTGACCTTCCGCTCGGACGGCTCAGGAAAAAACAGAGGCTGGAAGATAAAGTACTCCAGTACAGGTAGCGTCCGAACCACTGGGACATTAATAATGCTTTCAATGTTCTTCAGCTTCACTTACACAACTTTATACCACAGTGCTGTTTAAGTCTCAAATCTGATTGGGCAGAAGGTGTTGATTAATTTTGCTATATAACAGCAGCTCTGACAGAAATACTGCTGCAAGGCAGATCACAGGTTTATATTAATATGATCATTCTAATAGATTATTATTTCTGTAATATCTCTGGAACTTGTATCATGGATCCGCCACATAAAGAGATTAAAATGTGTATAAACCTTGATATGGGGAAGTTTTCAGGATAGAGATGTTTATTCAGCATTTTTGGAAGGAGTCTCCAGTGTCAGCGCTTTGTAACAGTCAGAGGTAAAGCTGTAACTTGAAGTTTTATGACATGGGGAAGGTTTTCAGGCACTTTTTGGCTTCTCAGTAACGTGGCAAGCTGCATTTTTGTCTTATTGACCTCAAGAGAGACAGAGGGAAAAAAAAGAAGGCTGTTGAGGGCTGTTTATAAATGCTATAGTAATAACAGGAACTAAATCATCACATAAACATATACACGACTACTACTATAAACTGATTTTTTTTAAAAATAATAAAAAGTACATGATGTCAATCATTAATGAACACATAATGCAATTATGTATTTAAAAAATAATAATCAACTTTGGGATAATAACTCAGCACGTTCGCCTCACACCCTGTCCAGGGTGTACCCCGCCTTGTGCCTGATGCTTCCTGGGATAGGCTCCAGGTTCCCCCGCGACCCTGAAGAGGAGTAAGTGGTTGAAGATGGATGGATGGATGGGATAATAACTCTGCTTCATGTCAGGCTGCATCACACCACTCGGTTGTGGATTATTTTCCTTTAACAGCACGTCCCATTGTGTTTTATTACTACTACATAGCAGACGAATAGCTCCTAAATTTTGTGGCAGTAAACATTTTAGTGATGAAAGCTCCGGCACCAAACTATTTTCCATTTTAACAAAGTACACTTCAATGGTTATGCATAGAGACATTCAAGCAAACAGCAGCGTTTAGAATGAAGAACGCTAGCAGCTTTTTTTTTCCTTTCCTCAGTACCCATCTAAATGTATGCTGCCATTTCCAGCTATGTTTGATGACTTAATGTTTATCGTTCCTCTCTCTCACAGCCAAACCTTGCCCAAACCCAGTGTCTCCTCTCCATGGCCGCATTCACCCGCAGCAGCACCAGTACATCTTAACCGACACGTTCAACGTGACATGTGACCTCGGTTATGCTTTAACGCTGGTATAAAACCTCAAAGTTCACTTTGAAAAGGGACTATATGAACTCATCTTCTTTGCTCTTTTGGAGGTTAAAGTAACTTTTATATCTTTAGGGTGATGACAACTTACCCTCTTATCAAGCCACATGCCTGAAGGGTGGATTTTGGGATGGTCCAATGCCTCTCTGTACATGTAAGCAGACTCGAATCAAAAGAGCATGAACTGTACAAAATTGTCAGTGGGGCTTTAATGAAAAAGCCTTTACACCTTAAAGCCTGATGTGGAGTAAACCAGAAAATTCAAGCCAGACAATTAAATACAATTAATATACTATTATGTAACCTTTTATATGCATAAAATTCTATTTAACCCAATGCAAATGTATGTATTAGTAACCATTTTTCTTTCTCTGGCAGTGGTTAACTGTGGGCCTCCTGACAACATTAACAATGGGAGTGTCGAGTTCACCACAACCACATATCAATCTAAGATCAAGTACAGCTGTGAAGAATTCTACACCATGAAGGACAGCACCAATGGTGAGAGCTGATCATATAACACAGTAACCACAATATACACAACAAGGAACGCACAATACACGTGTGGAAACCTGGGAAAACCTTCAGACAATGAAATGTTGACATTTTCTGTTTTATAGAGTTCTGAAATCTACAGCCTTTTACTTGTATCTCAATCAGAATGTACATGTCTGGTTACCCCAAAAGTGAAAAGGGAGAAAATTACATTCAAAGGTTCCATTCCAACTGTGGCAGAGGAGCATCACGGACATTTTGACAGCCAGTATCTTTATCGCGAATGACATCGACTTAATCAAAGCGTAACATTCCCAATGTGAGGAAATCACACATAGCTAGCAAGGCTTTAGACATTTTCAGGCAAAATTCAGCGATAAATAAAATAATTTCCATGTCATATTGGTAAAATAGTCAAGGTGTCAAAGTATGTTATAGGCATAGAAATCCAAGCACCCAGCAACGTCCCTTAATGTTAGCATTTGGTTCCCATTTGGTTGAAATTTTTTGGGAAACATTTCATGTTCTGAGAGCATTCTCTGAACCATAATATGTGATGGAATGTGATTGTAATATTTCTGTAAAGAAAACCTTCCTGGAAAACCAAATGGGAACTGAAAAAAAAGATTGCTTCCAAAATCAAACATTCCCAGAACTTTTCAAGAACCAAAACAAATGTTCCCAGCATGTTCTAAGAACCAATCATTGTTAGCTGGGAATCGGCCAAAACAAAACAATCCTCACATTTGTGAATTGGTATTTAAGCGTGTTCCCTCACTATTTAGGATTCTACACCTGTGAGCATGATGGCTACTGGAGAGACACATTGGGTGGAAGAAGTCTTCCTGACTGTATACCAAGTAAGTAAGCTAATCAAGTTCCATCAGTGAACTGAAATGAACAGTTTTCTTGTATTAACTGGTCTACCACGTGTCAAAGTCTGTGGGAAGCCTACAGGGAGACTGGCTAAGGTGATTGGAGGAGAGAATGCAGAGAAGAACGAGATACCCTGGCAGGTAATGATCCTGAATGGAGGTCGTTTAAAGGGTGGTGGAGCTCTTCTCAGAGATGACTGGGTCCTGACCGCAGCTCATGTCCTGCACGGTTATGGCGATGTGTCCAGACTGGCAGTGAAACTAGGCTTGGTCAAGCGCTCTGATCCTGAAGCAGTGGTGGCCATTCCAGAAGACATCTTCATACACCCGAGCTACCATCACGATGGGTTGAACTTTAACAACGATATTGCTTTGATCAAACTGGGGCACAAGGTTCCTATCAAAGCAGCCATTATGCCTGTGTGTTTACCAGGGAAAGAGGAACGATTTATCCTGAAGACTAATGACTATGGGACGGTAAGTGGGTGGGGCGTATGGCAAAATACCAGTCGTCGAAGCTCTCATACTCTAAAATTTGCGGAAGTACCTGTGGTTGACTTTGGAGAATGTAAGGCTAAGTACGATGCTCTAGTAACACCAAATGGGAAGCTGGTAGTAACAGACAATATGGTGTGTGCGGGTTTGGAGGAAGGGGGTGTGGATTCATGTCAAGGAGACAGTGGAGGGCCGTATGTATTCTTGGACAACCCAAGCCGTAGATGGTACATTGGTGGCATTGTGTCCTGGGGATATATTTGCGCTGAAGCAGGGTATTATGGGGTGTACACAAAAGTGACTAATTATCGTACTTGGATAGAAGACATCATGTCACAAAACAGTTAAATAAACAGTCATTACAGTACAACATGCACCGCACCTCTTGTTTATTTTAGTCTACTGTCGTCGTCGTCCCCCAGCATTACAGCTTTGTTGATTCATTGGCATGATCACCTCGAGTTATTATTAGACACTTAAGTGGATTAATGCCAGATGTATTGTTTGGAAACCATCACTGCTCGTGAGGGACTTTGCAAAAACCAACCTGTTGCATTTGAGCAGATCTCAGAAAGACTGGATGTAATGTAGAGATGTTGTTTAAAAGGCAAATGAGCTGCTTGAGGATTCTAGCTTCAACATAATCATTTACACTCATTTAACTCATGCATTATGCATCTGATGACAAATTCACAACACACGCTTTCTCGGTGTGACCCATTCAGACCTCTTGACTTGGGTGTAATTGCCTCTCCAATGGCTTCTAGCCTTGTAGACACACAGCTTTTCTTCCACTTATATTGTCATCAGAATTTTAGCAATGTACAATCCAGTGTTAAAATACAAAGTTATGAAATGATGAGGGGGAGAAAAAAAAACAGAGGTTGTGAATCTTCCGGGTGTCTGATACCGGGTTTATGCTTTGTTGCTGGTAGATAACATGCAGTTGATTTGTTTGCCTTCGGCTAAATCAGAAATCGGTGATGTGCAGGTCGATGTGGCTTCGGTGTCAGACTTTTTTTTTGGTGAGAGAGACCATGCTTGGGAAAAGAACCAGAGTATTAACATAGCAATAATAACAGATGAATAATCATTTCAAATTAAGTCATGCAAGCGCAAAAAGAAATAATACTACTACTACTAATACTACTAATAATAATCAGTAGTTAATCAGTAGTAAAAAACCAATACAGTGAATACCACCAGAATCTGCAGTGAAAGAGATAAAGGCAGCATTTGGACTATAATTCAGTGGCAGGGGGTTTGATCTACACGCTGGAGAACTGAGTTGCAGCCAGCTATTAAAGCTTTCAAGACAGGGAGACTTATGCCACCTGAACTACACCCCATTCACAGCCCCCATTAACGGCTGTGACGCTGCATACAGAATACCCATACGTTGAACCCTTTATCAATATAGTAGCACGCTGCATTTAGCACATAGACTAAAAAGCTAACCATGTCAAGAAATCGTGGCAGTTTCAGGGTCAGTGGGTTGTTTTCATGTGTGTCGTCAGGCGTACTGGTCAAGCTCTTCAACAACACAACTCTGTGCTCATTACACTGTAAGGCGGAGCCACATCCTCGAGAGTGACCTCAGTGCTTTTTTAACAAGACTATTCCACTTCACCGGCGTAGCCGTCCATCCAACAAATCATTTCCTTCATTACAATCAAAGTGTTCGGCATTAATAGCATCCAGACTGTTGTGATAAATCCACACGTGAGCTATTCCGAGTCCAAGTCTGGCTTCTTGTCAAATCTTCTGACTGTATAAATTAAAGTGACCTCCTTAGACGGAGATACGAAATGAAATACGAAGAGGATCGAGACATGACATCAAAACAGAAAGGTAACAAAAAGCAGAGGCACAAGACTTATTTCACGGATAGTTTAGTAAATGTTTTTGGATTTTTGTGTCAATCTCGCTTTAAACTCATGAGTAGAAAGAGAGCTGTCATGTCAGATATCATGCATTTCCAGTTCTAATGCATTTCTTCAAGAGAAATGGTTGGAATGTGTGTGTGGTGGTCTGCGAAAACCCAATCACAGCTCTAGCTGGCTGGAAAAAATAAAAAAGGCAACATATTTGATATACTTTGACAGCTCAGTTTTAAGAAACTGGAAATAAATAATCACCATATTGATGTGGAAAAAATGATTTACTTTTTAATCTTGCCTAGGCGATCATTCTGCAAAGACCACGTTGTGTAAAGAGTCAGTTTAACAAATCGATCGTAGAAATAAACGCAAAATCAAGGAAACTCCACAATATTAGGAGGAGCTTGCAATTTTTTACAATTACCTCAGATTTTCTGCAGATTTTGGCCAAGACACCTCATATGCCATCATCACAACTTGCATTCTTGGTGGTTTGACGGTTAAGACTCTGGGTTACTGATCTGAAAGTTGGGGGTTTAAGCCCCAGCACTGCCAGGCTCTGGGTTACTGATCGGAAGGTCGGGGGTTTAAGCCCCAGCACTGCCAAGCTGCCACTGTTGGGCCCTTGAGCAAGGCTCCAGGGGTGCCGTATCATGGCTGAGCCATACTGGGATATTCGAATTAAAAAGAATTTCACTGTGCTGTAACGTATGTGTGACCAATAAAGACCATCATCATCATCATCATTCACCTAAAGCCATCTTTGACTCATGTGTGTCGAACACGAGTACAGCTAAATGGTCTCATTTACTAACAAACATCACTGTGAAAGACACTGTGCAAATGCAATTTCACCAATTGAAGTAGTTTTCCACAAAAAAAAAAACACACAAAAAAACTCAAACTGCAGTAAATCGTGCCGCGGGAAAATCGTGCAAAACGCCGTGAAATCCTGAATGGCCTGACAAACACTGTGGTGAAAACAGTCAGTCTGCCTAATGATGTCGAACACCTTGCTAGCTAGGTGTAATTTCCTCACACAGTGAAGGTCAGGCTTTGATCAAGCTGTTTGCTAGTGGAAGTGCTGTAGTGAAATGTACATAAGCCTAATCAATTCAGTTTGTAATCAGCTGTCAAACGTCTGCAGTTTTCCTCCTCCAGTCGGAACGAAATCCGAAAAGCAATTTTCTCCTTTTTAACTTGTGGGGGAATTTAAAATACTTTACTTATGGTTGAGGAAAAAAACAAACAAACAAAAAAACAACGTATTTCTATTCATGAAAGTCTGTAGTTTTCTGATCTATCTAAATAGAAAAGAACTGAATTTCACCATGTAAAAGGTTCTCCCAGGCTAGATTCAGGAAAAAAAAGAACTAAAGCAATCCCATATTTCTCTACAATCACAAACTTCTCAAGCATTTGAGAAGTTTATACAATATATATATATATATAGTATATATAAATAATATATTATATATATATATATATATATATATATAGTATATATATAATATATATAAAAATATATACATATAATATATATATAATATATATATATATAAATATAATATATATATATATAAAATATATATATATAAAATATATAATATATATACACACACATTTTTTTTTTTCAGTGAAACAACTGTTATAGGTTATGTACCTTTAAAAAAAACTTTTTTTCAAAATGTTTTAAACTTCATGATTAGCAGTAAAGCTATAGTGCTATACTCATTGCACCTTACCAAAATTAACTGGCTGTACTTTTACTAAATCAGGTCCCCTTTAACAACCAATACTGTGTAGAAATCCTCGCCACTTCACATTATGCTGCAGCTACGTGATAGCAGAGGTGAAGAGTCGATAACTCGCATATGATTTGTTTGAAATCGGTGATGTCCAGACTCCTGTGCTTTTCAGTCTCAGTTCAAGACTTGAGTGTCGCTATGATTAAACACGGACCGAAAGCACTGACAATACGTTGCCGTGAGACACAGTATACCGCATTAACGCAGAAAAAAAAAAAAATCGTTTAGTTGTAACTAATGAGGTTCAGCTAAATCAATACTTAATTAAGTCACCTTTAACGCCTGTTATTTTTGTGCGTCGAAACGTCTATTGTTCCTCGCAGTCTTGGTGTTCCTGTGCCTCAAAGGTTATAATTATGAGAACGTCTCCAGCTGTTTTAACTAATCCTGTGCTCTGTACAATGGTACTGAAGAATTCACATCAAACACGGTAAAAAAGAGAAAAGTTTTAATCATTTAAAAAAAAAAAATAAAAAAAAAAAGTCATCCCATCAATTGTTATAGCTATTTCTAGATTATTCTGTTTTTATTATGGCTCATTACATAAAATTGTCAACCTAACAGTAAAGCAGATATATAAAATAATGTCACAGTTGTAATATAAAACACTTCCTCTTTGGTTATAAATCTTAGTTTTAAATGTTATTCACGTGTGCGGTGAATTCAAGGACGAATAAACACCAGCAGTGAGTTGTTAGTGCTAAGATCACGTCAAAATCATTTTAAACTAAACATCTGTAGTGTTTTAAAGAGAGGTTTGTCAAACACGGATAATAAGAGGTGCGTATGATGCCAGAAATGATATACAATCAGGCAAAACATTTTTGGAGTAAAAATAAATGGAACTAGACTTATAAAAAACAATATAACCCTGAATACAGCAGAGTATCACCAGCGAGCCTAAACACTGCTCAGGCTATTTTCTGCGTTTAGCTTTGGTCTCCTCTTGATGTGGCGGTGTTGTGCTGCACTGCGAGTGAGCGCTGAGCGACTGCATGGCTTGGACCTGCTGCAGACGTTTACTCAGCTCTTCCTCACAGGCCTGTAGTAACACCGCAGTCCTGTCTCTGTCCCAGCCCAGCTCGTCCATCATCGTCTCAACTCCCTGCTTTAGCACCATCTACACACGCAATGGTTTATCACAAAAATCAAGGCACTGTGTGTATTCAAAACTCACTCGCTGTCCACGTACCGCAGCAAGCCTGGCACGAGCAGCTATGATTTTCTGCCGCTAAACTAAACTAAACTATCGATCTTCCTTTCAGTGCTTCAATGCAGAGTTTTGAATCAGATCAATTGTGTGAATTAAAGTAAGTAATAACTGAAGAACAGTGTAAGCGGGAATAGTCTGCGTTCAGGTTATAGAATGACGAAGAGGGCTAGTGCCCCCATGTGGAATTTAAATGTAAGTGCATTAATAGAGAGATTGTGTTGTAGGGGAAAAAAAAGATTCCTGACCACATAGTAGGCGTCCAAATCTATTTCAAATATAAATGAGGGATCTTCACACACTCCAATATGAGGGAACAATATGTTAGTCAAATATCTTGACAAGAAAACAACAACAACCGAGGTAGATAAATCAGGAATTCATTAACTAGGCCGACAGGCATGTAAAAGCTCCAATGCTGCACAGAAACAACTGACTAGGATTTAAAAAAATGATAGTGAGCTAGTTAGCTAGTTAAGTGCGTTAATACAGACTAAGAGACATGAATCATTTATGAATTCCTGGAATCCTTATTCGCTCCTTATAAAGTTTCTAATGAAGCACGTTGTGTCCGCGATCTCGACAATCACCAAGTTGCTTCCAAAAACGTTTTTGCCATGAGAAGTTTCTAAATATTATTCGAGTATGGTGTTTATTATCTCTCAGTATGTTTAACTGTCCGCGTGTTGTGCTAGCTGGAGAGTTAAATGACGACTTTGCGCTGCACTTTATTTATTTCATCAGTTCTCGGCCAATGGGATTTGGAAGGAGTAGTGCACGCTATATTTACATCATCGAGGTGGCTCGTACCACTGTGAAAGACAAGTCGTTTCTTTCTCTGGTTGTTACGTACTACTTGTAACCTACTTTTCTGCCGGGCAACTATGAATACACAACTGGACATGAAATCTGCTTGACCATGGAAACCCGGCTAGTGATTTGTCCACCCATGAACCAGCTCCACGAACCTTCATGCTCATTCCAATTACAATAGCTATAATATTTAAAGAGACCTCACAGTTACTGAACATGGCACACTGGTTCATTGTTGAAAGTAAGCTGTAAATGTATTATATGGATGTGGCAGAGAAATGCCTAGTAACGATGGTGCACAATATTACTCCTTATTAGGATTAGCAAAAAAGCAGATACAATTGCTTCAATATTTTTGTTGTTTTGCTCAAATTTATAATTAATAATTATATAATGCATCAAGATTAGTGAAAACACTGAGAAGTGTGCAGGTGTCACCGATCATAACCGCAAATGGCTCATGTAGCTGCCGGTTTATATTTCAACCACAGTGGTGCTGATAGTTGTTCAAAGACCGAGCTGAACTGATTAAACATGTGGAATCAGGTATGACTCCTGCAAAGTAAACCTGGTGACCTCGGATTCGTTATTGTACATTGCTCCAGCAGCCAAGACGTGGCATCTGCCATGTTCAGATGATTTCGTCGGGTCTTGCAGTTCTTTCAAAATCTGCCAGCAATTTACATGTCTCAGCAAGACAGCTTGTTACTAATCTTCTACTACAGCATTTCTGCCTTGGCCTGAAGTTCCCCACACAACATATTTCCCCTGCACACCTGAAGGTCTGTTAGATAGACGCAAATATAAATTTTTGTTTAAAGAAATTACAAAAAAGATGTAGAGTGCAAGTGCGATCAAAGAGCAGGACTTCAAAACGTCCCATAATTAATACATAGGTGTTGTCCTTTACGTGTGGGGAAAAAAAAAAAAAAACAGACTAAGATTTTCAGTCTTCTTAAATATTTGAAGTCTCAGTGAGTTTCCAAATTGAGTGCATTAAAAAAACTGCACACGACCCCTAAACAGCCTGACGCCCCTCTTCTAATCTATTCAAGGTGCAGATATTTATCTGTATGCAATGTGAGAAAGGCCTATGAAGAGACACTGGTCCCGTACCTGCAGTTCCTCATTGGAGAGTCTCGTTTCAGGACTCGTTTTGCCCTTCAGAACCAGCAGGATCCTAGCGTTAAACCCTACAGCCGAGTCCACCTCGACACCATCTGCCTCGTCAAGCACTGCTTCACCTGCAACACACAAGATCAATAAAAAAAAATGTGCATAATCTATACTGAATAAAATCCTGCCAAAATGTCAACTGCATGGATCATATAAACGGTTCACATACTGCCACCACCATCTGCTGTTTCGTCCCTGAATTGCAGCACACTTCATTTGTTATTGAACGGTATTATCTTTCACAGCACAATGGCACCACCTTTTGGCTGCAGGGTTTCTAGAAGACATCAATAGATGTCCCCCCCATCCCCTCCCCTCCCCTCCCCTCCCCCCAGACAGTGTCACCAACAATAACGTCCTACCTTGTTGCAAATCCTGGCTGCGCTCTTTCTCCACAACGTTGAGGTAGAGCTGCAGCAGCTCTTTGGACTGCCGCTCCTCTTCTCTGCGGTCCAGCACTCTCTGCAAGGTGTCTTGTAAATCCTGAGTTTTCTGCTCTGGGAAGGCGAGCGCTGAGGCCAGGACTGCACGAGGTACAGCCACCAGACTCTGTAGCGAACACACACATTAATACATAAAACTCATTAACACCACAGCACTGTGGAACTCTCAACTCTGATGGGTCAGGAAGTGTTTTCATTCATTTTCTATAACCGCAGCTCTGATAGTAGTTCCGCGTTTATATTAACGTTCTCGTTTTGACAGATTGTTGTTTCTATGGTAACGACTCATTCACAGGGACTTAAACGCGGATACGTCCACATAATCCGTGGTGGTGTTATGTAACGAAAATCACACAGGTTTCTTTGTTAAAGAACGTATTGTTCGTATCGTGACGCTTCCTGTTAGGAGAAGTTTATTTAACATTTTCTTTTCAAAAGGAGTCTCAAGTGTGAGCACTTTCTAACAGTCAGAAATGTTCACAGTCCCAAATAAAAGCTATTTTTTAATTAATTTAAAAAAACAAACAAACAAACAAACAAACAAACAAACAAAAAAGTGCTGTGGTACAAAAAGAATAAACCACATCACACCACCTGGTCAACGGTTATTTACCTATAAGGAATTATTTAACAATTATGTAATAAGTCTGGAGTGAGGAAAGTTTCGAACACACCTGTAGATCTGCCTCAGACATGAGGATGATGCTGGCCAGGTTGTGTCTCAGCTGTTCAGCTAAACCGCACCAGGGTTCTACACCACCGTGTGTACTGTCTACCACGTCTGGGTCCGCGTCAAAGGACCGCGTGAGCCATGCCGTTCCTCCGTCAACTACAGAGAACAACAGTCCTGATCAGGTTTTGAGATCGAGATTCGCACAAAAGTAAAAAAAAAAAGGTTTTCGCCAACAGACATTCATACATCGGTTTGCAGGCTTCCACGTCTCTTTATCTTGCAAGAGCATGAATTTGGTGTTCGGTGGAAGGCATAAGAAGTAGGAGTCATCTTCCACAATGGTTCCGTCGTCGTCAAGCACCACGGACACTGATGTGTCGGCACTGTAGCCCAACGCTTGACTACCTACAGGACAAACACATCAAAAATATTTCGGGTAAAAATTGGACTAGAATCTTTAGAAAAACAGGCCTGTGCTTATACCTGAATGTCATACTTTGGCAAAGAAGAAGAAGATGAAGAAACGTGGGAAAGATTATCTGAAGTGAACGAGTCTCTACTCGCATTAAATCAGATAGTTAGTCAGACAAGCAGCAACTAGTGATGGATATTCCGGCTCTTTTTTCAGAGACGCAGATTATTTGGCTCACATTACAAATAAAAACGGATTCTTTCAGGCTCACAACTGACTCATTTCCATTTTTCCTCTACATTTTCTTGACCCTTGATTATTGGTCTTTCTCTACCTGTGCAATGAACTCGACTAATAAAATAACATTAATTTGCAGTTTTGAAAATTGATGTAAATAACTGTTAAGTTCACAATGCACTGCCCTGCTGAAAAAACAATAGAAAACATCATAGAAATTCTAATGGTTTCCACTACAAATACCATTACAAACCATGGTATCCACTAGATATAACAAGCCACCAATAGAAGGGACCATTACAGTTTCCATTAAAACAAAATACAACTCCCATTATAACCATTACAAATTCTAGAAGGGTTTCTATTGGGGGTTTTCCAGCAGGGAAATGTGTATTGACTATTGGCATCTCTGTATTAATGGCATTGCGCTGCTGTGTTTGTGTTTCATTAGGAAAATAGAGAGACAGAGAGGAAGACAGAGAGAGAGCGAGGGCGAGAGAGACAGAGAGAAAGACAGACAGAGAGAGAGACAGAGAGAGAGAGACAGAGAGCGCAAGAGAGACAGAGAGGAAGACAGAGAGAGAGAGAGAGAGACAGACAGACAGACAGAGAGAGACAGAGAGAAAGACAGACAGAGAGAGAGACAGAGAGAGAGCAAGCACAAGAGAGACAGAGACAGAGAGAGACAGAGATAGACAGAGATAGAAAGAGAGACAGAGAGAGAGAGAGAGAGAACACCAGAGACAGAGACACAAAGAAGGAGAGAGAGAAAGAGAGAGAGCGAGACAGAGAATCAGCGAGACAGGGAGAGAGACAGCGAGACAGGGAGAGAGACAGAGACAGGGAGAGAGACAGACAGAGAGAGACAGAGACAGAGAGAGGACCTAACTGTGCCTCAAGAGCAGAGGAGACAGTAGAGGAGCTCAAAATAATGACTTCAGTTTTACTTTCATTGAACTCCAGACAAGTGTTAACCATCCAACATTTAATGTCCTCAAGACATATAAAAAGGGACCCAAAGGGACTGATTTATGTGATTTGACCTAACTGGTGAATATAATTGGGTTTAATCAGCACAGCAGTTACAGGAAATACCACACTTCTGATACACAGCACCCAGGGGAAGCAAATAAACAACAAGTTCCTCATTCAATTCACATCCAGCCCTTATAAAAATCCATTACGGATTAATACAGTAGAACTAAAGTTATATATAACTAATATAATATATAACTATACTTAATTCTTTTATCATGGTTTTACGAATCTACTTCATAATAACACTATCGTGTTTTAACATATTTTACTGTACCTTTACGACACTTAAACTATTATAAAACATTTATGTAATAACATCTGTACACTTCACACAGATTGCAGGCTTCACCTGTGATTATCTGTATAAACACAAACAGAAAGCACTAATCTGAACTGTGTGTTTAGATGTCAGTGTTTGACTTACCTTTTACTTTGAGCTGGCTGAGAGACACCACCACCACGCCGAAATACTTCTGCCGGCTGAAATTACACACTTTACAAGGCTTTAACGCTGACATGACAGTACCAGTTACACACACATACACGTTCAAAATCCTTATACTTCTGTTCAGAGACTAGTTTTAATGATTAGATACGACACGTTCCTGTGAGCTAACGTTAAAGATTTGGTTTAAATTTCACTCCGCCCCAGAGACGCCTACGTACTATCCAAAGATAAGGCGAAACTTCCTTAAATCCCAATTTGCTTCATATTTGATATAAAGTACACTACATAGGTTGTAACCGCCATTATGTTCCGCCCTCTGTAGTGTTCTAAAGAAGGGAATATCGAGCCGTTTGGGACTTATCGCATGACTTATCACGTGATCAGCTATTTTTGGTCTGACAGACGTTCGAGTCGAATAGATTCAACATTGAGTTAGCTTAGCTTGCTACACAGTCCGATAGAAACGTCTTTTTATTTTTTATTTTTATTTTTACACAAGCATGTAAAAGACGCGTATCAAGCTCCCTATCAGTTAGAACAGTAGTTTTCGGCTACTTTGCTAAACACAGCGAGCTAGTAATGGGAGAAACGAAGCTTTTTCGAAACTGAATCAATTGAACCGTTGCAAAACGATTCAGTGATTCGAAGCACTCGAAACACCACACGCTGGCTCCACCTGCTGGTGGAAACGCTGTAACAGCAACTTCTCGTTCTATGTTCTTTCTGTTTGCATATGTTTTCATGGAAGTGTAATGTTTTAAATATAATTTACAAATAAATAAATACCATTAAATATTCGTGCTTGTGTTGTGTTTTTACTTACAGGCTTGGCTAATCAGGCCATCCATTTAGACACAGTTAACTCTCACTCTGCCTGTTTAATTATACACAAATGGGTTTGTCATTAAAGCGGTCTCTAAAAATTTGTGTCTCATTATGATATGAATCTCAACAAGATTTTTAAAATACACATTTTGTTTTAAACCATATAGGCCTGAGTGTGAAAGGGACATGATGTGACTGTGTGACAGGAATAAAGTAAAACAGAAATTCATGTCATTAGGAATTTTTATTTAAGAAAAGAAGTTGTTCCAGTGTTTCAGCATTTAAACAATTTCTCATGGCACATATGTTGCTGGTATTGAAATATATATATTTTTAAAGAGATGAGTGAATATTGTTTGGTGTTTTCCCCAAATCTCCAGTGGATCACTTGTTCTGCTGAGGTAAGTGTGTTCAAGTACTGTTGAAGTACAACAGTTGCATCAGCAGTGACACTGTGGACTTTTTGTGTCTCACTTATCTTATGGCCCAGGAGCTCCTATAAGTTTTCCTCTCCATCTCCCTGTCCTCCTGCTGAAGTGGCTGCTGCTGAAGTTGATAGCTGGGGTGATCCTGGTGATAGCGGAGTAGATGTTTCACGTATGTGGTGTTTGACTGCAGCATCAGCGTTGGCCACACTGCCAAAAGCTGCAGTCTTAAATCTAGGATCCAAAAACGTTGCCTTGGCCCAAGTCCATATGGACTCTACAGCTCCGAAGCGCTGTTTCAGGTTCCTTATCAAGTTATTTGCGAGTTCAGTTGCTATTGGTGATGTCAGTTTGTGAGTTTGTGTGCTCTCTCATTCATTTTATGAAATATCATCCTGATGATAAATATTATCTTTGAAGCTGTGACCACCTTCTCTGTTGAGAAGAGGGAAGGATGAAAGGGCATGCGAAAGGGCACTGCGGGATGGCCTCAAACGGTCCACTGTTCATATAATGAGTCTTTATTGGTCATATATACATTACAGCACAGTAAAATTATTTTTTCTTTGCATATTCCAACATGTTAGGAAGCTGGGGTCAGAGCACAGGGTCAGCCATGATACGGCACCCCTGGAGCAGAGAGAGTTCAGGGCCTTGCTCAAGGGCACAACAGGGGCAGCTTGGTAGTGCTGGGGCTTGAACCCCCAACCTTCCGATCAGTAACCCAGAGCTTTAACCGTCAAGCCACCATATAGTCTTTGAAGTATACAATATGTGCTGTTCCACCTTGTTTCCAGTTCCTGAATCAGTTTCAACTTTGGCTTGTAAGATGTATGGAAAAAGGAAGGATGTACTGCTAAGAAATTTATGAAGTAGTCTGGACCAATGGAATGTCCCTTTTAAAATAGTGAACAGAACATAAACATAATGTAAAGCTTTGTGTGTGTGTGCCTTCAAACACATCCACGTTTTAGTACACATGAAGGAAACTGAAAAAGAGACTCATTACATCATGTGTAGGATGCATTCAGTGTCCGACAAAACACTGAGGGGATTTCATGCGTATTTATATCACTAACACACACAACATCTTGCTTAAACAGGAAATTACTTAACATGATAAGATATAAAATCAGAAATACATTTGACCACCATTAAAAGACCAGTAAAACATTTCTCAGTGGGCTAGATAGATAAATCTGAACCGAACTGAACGAGTAGAAGTGAAGCTGAACTTCAGGCCAGGATGAAGATCGTCCTCATCACCACCCTCTGCCTGATCTCAGGTCAGATATTCATCTTTAGTAAATGCATTTGAGGTTTGCTTTCCTAGAGCAGGGGTTCCCAAACTTTTCCAGGGCAAGGCCCCCCAAATGGCACTAACATTTGACCAAGGCCCCCCTTTTGCAAGATGTCTTTAAAACAGATAGAAAATACAGACTTCTGAATATATCCCCCCCTTTTTTAAATAATTATATCTTATATCTTTACATTATATTACATTAGGAATTGATTGTGTGTGTGTGTGTGTGTGTGTGTGTGTGTGGGTGGGTGTGTGTGTGTGTGTGTGTGTGTGTGTGTGGTTGTCTGAGAGTGAGAAAGAGAAAACATATTAGTGGGAAGGATGGGCTTGGTGGCTCCGACACAGTTTGTCAATCCTGGACAAATCGTTGAGGTCCCGCGGGCGCCCCCTGGCGGCCCCCACTTTGAAAACCACTGTCCTAGAGTATTTAACGTTTACTAAGGTTAATGGACCAATTTATTTTGATTGACAGGTCCAGTGGGTCACTCTGAAGTGATTGGATACTCAGGTGGACATGACATTATACTCTCTCAGCTGATCAATGACTGTTTTTATGTTTTGTGATCGTTCATCATGAGTCCCTTGTTATTATTTGGTTTAAATATCTTATTTTGTTTCTTTAATACTGCCCTTCAGAAGCTACATAAGTTATATGTTTATATGTAAAAACACCAAAACAAAATAATAACAATTTACACCGATCATCCTGTAAGAGCCATTATGTTGTATTGCATGTCTGTTGTAATTCCACTCTTTAACACTAGGTGGAGTGTGGGTCTAATTAGTATATAGGTAGCTAGAGGGTAATAGAAGGTAGGTGTGTAAGGGAGGGAAGCACAACCATTTTTGAGCGTATCAGGACATGTGCAGGTGGAAGCAATCTTGTGGGATTACTATGTGTTTGCGCATTGCAACTGTGAGTTTAAAATTACATCTACAAGCTTTGTGATAAAATAAAGTTGATAAAAGCAGTACTAGACTGGAAGAGTGTCTTGTTCGGATCTCACACGTCGGAAACAACCCTACAACACCTCTATAGTAAGTGACAAGATGGTCATTTGTCACTTCACATCCTGTTCAAAAGTTTACACCCCCCGGCTCTTAATGTATCGTTTGCCTTCGTGAGCATCAGTGAATGTTCACACCTTTTATAATAGTAGTGTACAAGTCCCTCAGTTGTCCTCAGTGTGAAAAGGTGGATCTCAGCATCATATAGCTGCTCTTGGAAAGGGGTCAAAATGCTGGAAGATGCTGGAAAAAAGCAAAGAACTGGAGGATTTTTCTGAAGAACAGTAGGCAGTTTAGAAAGTGTTTTAATACATTAGAAAGGCATAGAAAGAGCATTTAACTGCTCAGGGCAAACAAGGGACTCATGAACAACTATCATGAAACATAAAAACAGTCGGTGTGTTGTCATTAAGGTAACAACACAGTATGAAGAATCGAGCGTATGTAAACTTTTGAACTGGTTCATTTGTGTAAATTCAGTCAGTGTGTTTTGTAGATTATTTGTAAATGTCTGTTATGTGAAATAGCTTATTCAGGGCAGGACTAAATAGAAATCAAAATGCAATTTTAATGATTCCTCTTTTTTTTCAAGTATTAACAATTTTCAGTTTCTTCAGGGGATCATGAGAATTTATGAGCACAAACTGTAAACACATTAAAAAAAACTGAGTTGAACTGTGCAACTACAAGATGACATCATCAGCACTAACAGAAATCCCACTGGAGGCATTATATTCCAGCAAACACTCACTCATTATACATAACTTACTCTTTTGTTCTGTATTCATGTTAAATGTGTACTGTCAGAGAATCAGTGTGTTACCGTCAATGGATTTTACAGTGAAGGCATGACATAATTACATCACAACTGATATAAATAAATGCGTTTTTTGGTCATATACAGTATGAAGAGGTCATTTATGCAGTGTCTGTTCCTATTCTGTATTGTCTCTGTTTCTGTCTCCAGGTTCCACTGTCTTCATCAGTGTGTCTGTGTCTGTGTGTGTGTGTGTGTGTGTGTGTGTGTGTGTGGCTCTGCTGCTGTTTGGAGGATATGCGCCGACAATCTACATACTGTTATACACCAAAGGTTATAATAATGTTCTCATGACACTTCCATCTTACATTCAGTATGTTATGGCCCAAATGCCAAACTTCTCTACTGCCTACGAGTGGAGAAAATTATTCACTGGACAAAAATAGCATACAAAGACTTGTCTCTCAAGGCAAAAGGGTGAAAACTGTACAACTAGGACTGATGTGCACTCTACAATCCCGCTACACTAACATGTAACAGTGATTCATTTCTCTTATTTTAGGTTCTGTCTTTTTAAGAGAATGACCTGGCTAATTGACCCCCATCTGAAAACTTGAACAACGCAATAAGATTGAATCATCAGAATGTGTATTCATGTACAAGCCACTCAGAGTCAACTTCAGGCTATGCGTCTCTGACTAACACCACTGACCAATCGCATTCCCACTACCAGTGTCTGAATCCTAGAACTCAGACGAACTCTATTTACCACACCCTTCAGTTTTAGTGTTTAATGTAGCATTTAATCTTTCTTTTTATCATGATGCTACTTTATTTTGGTCCATCATTACAAGGTGATTTGACACAATTTATGGTTAATCAATTATGAACCTGCCTCGCTAGACAAAGATCAGTTGTAACACCCGAGAGACACATAATATACTGTATGTTAAATAAAAATATCAGTATTGTAATATAAAGAAGAAAAAAACAGTTACTTTAATGACAAAGGTGCGTGTGAGCAGATCTTCATCAAAAGATACAAATGTCAATTTCAAATCCTTTGTCTATGGATATTGCAGTGATCTATGCTTCATGCTATTTTTTTTAAGGAGCTAAGGTTAATATGGCTGGTTCATATATAATATCATGTATATTTATAATATATGTTATATACATTATGTGTTTGTCCTGTCCACGTGTAAAGTGTGTGACATTGTGTTGGATTAATTTCAGAGTATCGTTTGTTGCAATGCTGGAAGAATAACATTCACTGTAAAACCGCACTGCAAAACCGAAGCTCATTTAACTCATAAAATTTGAGGAAACAAATTACCTCAAAATTTTTAAGTTGATCAATCAATTTCTTTAAGCCAAATACACTTAAATACAACAAAAATGTAAAACAAACTTGTTATATTTAAGTGTATCTGGCTTAAAGAAACTTAAAAATTTTGAGGTAATTAGTTTCCTCAAATTTTTTGAGATTAATGAACTTATCCGGTTTTACAGTGTTGAATATATATATATATATATATATATATATATATATATATAAAAAACACTGCTCAGAAATGTACACGTTCAATACTACTCTGCAATAGAATGTGTTGAATTTGGTGTTTACTGTATTCCTCACTATGTAGTTTATTGTATATCTTATAATTTTTTTTATAATTTATTGTCTGTACTTACTGTAATTATTGACTTTGCATTTATTGATTATAGCAATTACTAATCCTCCTGTCAAACTTTCTTTCATGTGACATATGCCACTATGATTCTGGAGTAACTACATTACTTCTGTGACAATAAAGCTTCCTTGACTTGACGTGTTGTAAGGCACAACCTGAAGAGTTTCATAATAGCAGCAATAAGTTACGGAGGTTTGTAACTCACAGCCTGCATTGTCGAATTCTTTGTGGAAACAGCGATGTCCTGATAATGGTAGTGATGGTAGTATGTAGTATGTAACTAATGTAACCGAACTGCATTCCAAGATCCGATCAGCAGTGACGACAGTGATGGTTTTCAGCCGAATTCTGAGTTGTATCGATTGAATTATTCATTATGTTTAGCTCTCATGTTGTGCTAAGATTATGAAACATCTCTACAATGTGGACCTCACGAATAATTTGATCCTGGTTATGGCCCTGCTGATAGGTAGTAGAATTCTTTAGCCTTCCCAGGTAATGTCACGCCCAGTCATCACTGGGGACAAGGTTTAGTGAAGACGTTAAACAAGACAGATAGAACCACCATGACTAAATCACGTAATACAGAGGAGATTAACAGTGTGTTAGAGAGTGTTGAGAAGATGGAAATGAAAATGTAAAAACACCACAACAGACAGACACACACACCTACACCCACACACACACAAATATATAACCAAAAGAGGAAATTACTTGTGAAATTACTGAGGAATAAATTGGGCAACAGCAGCTAAGAGAACTCCAGTAGAACATTTCATAGTGTGCTGGAAAGGGGAAATGAAGTGAAGCTTCAGTCCATGATGAAGATCCTCCTCATCTGCACCCTCTCTCTGATCGCAGGTCTGATATTCTCTTTTATTAACCATGTGTGAAGTTATTTATCATGAATTGTGAGTGTATTAATAGAGTTCTAAATATTAGTAAAGATTTCCTTTTGATTGACAGGTCCAGTGGGCTGCTCTGATGTAAAGGGCTACTCGGGAGGAAGCGTCATTATAATCTCTAATCTAAAATGGGATTCAAGACATAGTAAATATGTTTGTAAGGTGGGAAAAGAAGCCTGCAGAGATTTAATACATTTTAACACCAAAGAGGACCATGTTATAGTAGAAAGATTCATGCTGTATTCAAACACAAAAGGATATATGACAGTGTTTATCAGACAGCTGAAGCTACAAGACGCAGGAACATACAGAATAGGAGTAGAGACTGGGAAGAGCACTGATGTAAACCTGGCAGTTGTTAATGGTGAGGAAATGTTTAACCATGTTTTATTACTAAAACTGATACTTTTTTTGTCCCTTCAACATGAAATTAAGATGTTTTTTTTCTGGTTTGTATGATTGACAGATTCCTGTTGTTCTGGGCCAAAAATAATAAATGCTTGTCTTGGACAAAATACCAGCATCATCTGTAACTATCCAGCAGTGTATGAGAGAAACTCCATGCATATCATTAAACTCGATAATAACAGTGTTATTAAACACATTCTTAACACTCAGACAAAACCTCAGAACGGCAGATTCTCCGTTTCCGATGACAGAAGTGCTAAAGTTCTCAGTGTGAACGTCAGTGACATGAGAGAAGCTGATGATGGAGTTTATTTATGTGGAGTGTATATCGGAGAGGGCTCAGTCCTGTTTTACTCCTTCTTCACAGAGATCCAGCTACACATTCCAGGTGAAACATTTAATCCTGTTGCTTCAAAGATGTTTTAAACAGATCTCACTAACACTAAATAGGTGTGATTTACAGGACAGCATTAAAGGCATGCTTAGTGATCAAAGAAGAATGATTTACAGTTATTTTATTCTTTCCTGTTTTACACAGCAATTCACATGATGACATCAGCAGCACCAAAAGAAATCCCATCTGATGCTGAATGTTTCAGTAAGAGCTCACTCATTAGACATGCCTCTCACTGTTTAATTCTGTATCCATGTCAAATGCATGTGTATACAGTCAGGGGATCGGTGTGTTACAGACCGGGGATCAGTGTGTTACAGACCGGGGATCAGTGTGTTACAGACCAGGGATCAGTGTGTTACAGTCAGGGGATCAGTGTGTTACAGACCGGGGATCAGTGTGTTACAGACCGGGGATCAGTGTGTTACAGTCAGGGAACAGTGTTTTACAGTCAGTGTTTTACAGTCAGTGTGTTACAGCCAAGGGGATCAGTGTGTTACAGTCAGGGGAACAGTGTGTTACAGCCAAGGGGATCAGTGTGTTACAGCCAAGGGGATCAGTGTTTTACAGTCAGGGATCAGTGTTTTATAGTCAGGGGAACAGTGTGTTACAGTCAGGGATAAGTGTGTTACAGTCAGGAGAACAGTGTTTTACAGTCAGTGTGTTACAGTCAGGGGATCAGTGTGTTACAGACAGGGGATTAGTGTGTTACAGTCAGGGGATCAGTGTTTTACAGATAAGGGATCAGTGTTTTACAATCAGGGGATCAGTTTGCTACACTCAGGGGATCAATTTTTTACAGATAAGGGGATCAGTTTGTTATAGTCAGGGGATCAGTGTTTTACAGTCAGGGGATGAGTGTGCTACAGACAAGGGATCAGTTTCTTACAGTCACGGGATCAGTGTGTTACAGACAGGGGATCAGTGTGTTACAGTCAGGGGATCAGTGTGTTACAGACAAGGGATTAGTGTTTTACAGTCAGGGGATCAATGTTTTACAGTCAGGGGATCAGTGTGTTACAGTCAGGGGACCAGTGTGTTACAGTCAGGGGATAAGTGGTGTTACAGACAAGTGATCAGTGTTTTACAGTCAGGGGAACAGTGTTTTACAGTCAGTGATCAGTGTATTACAGCCAAGGGGATCAGTGCGTTACAGCCAAGGGGATCAGTGTTTTCCAGTCAGGGGAACAGTGTTTTACAGTCAGGGATCAGTGTGTTACAGACAGGGGATCAGTGTTTTACAGTCAGTGTTTTACAGTCAGTGTGTTACAGCCAAGGGGATCAGTGTGTTATAGTCAGGGATCAGTGTTTTACAGTCAGTGTTTTACAGTCAGTGTGTTACAGCCAAGGGGATCAGTGTGTTACAGTCAGGGATCAGTGTGTTACAGTCAGGGATCACTTTGTTATAGTCAGGGATCCGTGTTTTACAGTCAGGGATCAGTTTGTTACAGTCAGTGGATCAGTGTTTTACAATCAGGGATCAGTGTTTTACAGCCAAGGGGATCAGTGTGTTATAGTCAGGGATCAGTGTGTTACAGCCAAGGGGATCAGTATGTTACAGCCAAGGGGATCAGTGTGTTACAGTCAGGGATCAGTTTGTTACAGTCAGGGATCAGTTTGTTACAGTCAGTGGATCAGTGTGTTACAGCCAGGGGATCAGTGTGTTATAATCAGTAGATCAGTGTGTTAGGGCTCCACAACAGGAACTAGAACATGATTAAAGATGGAAGGTTCCTGGTTTCATATCTCCGTTTGGTACCCAGTGTTGTTAGTTCTAACCACTTCTTCTACAACATGACTCATATCACCAGACATTAAAAAAGACCAGGAACTGACCAACAGCTCTAATGTACACTCATACACTCTACAAAATACATGTTGTGTATGAAGATTGTGTGTCTGGTCTGTTCCGGTTCTGTATTGTTTCTGTTTCTGGCTCCAGGTTTCTTTGTCATCATCGGTGTGTGTGTCTGTGTGGCTCTGCTGCTGATTGGAGGATTTGCACTGATGATCTTCAAACTGAGACACAAGAGAACACACGGTACACACGCACACACGCACACACACACACACACACACACACACACACACACACACATTCTATCATGTATAGGATTTGATCACTGCAGTCATCTGGAAGAAACTGAGCCATTTGTATAATTACAGATTCAACACCTTCATCCACAGACAATGAAGAGGTGAGTATTTATGTCTGATTGTGTTAAACCTACATGTGTGTAACAACATGAGATTTTGATGTAGGCTGTTTGGGCAGCAGCCCCCTAAAGTCCCAATGCTGTAGGCATGCTTGATATGCGGAAAATGTTGAGGTCTTGTGGCCTAACCAAGATCTTGGGGGTGGGATCTCTGTACTCTCACATTACTACAATACTCATAAGCCAACAAACCTATCTACAGTGGCTTGCATTTTGTAGTGTTACACTCTGGAACCGAAATTGGCATAAAGTATTTAACTAACAGTATAGTATGTCATGAATCTGCAAAGCATAGCCATTAATCAATATAGTTTAATCAATATATAGATTAACCTTTAATCAACAGTTTCTAAAATCTCTTCTCTGAATCTGATGAGACCAAAATTTCATGAACCTTCTAAGCCTAATCATATGTCATGAAAACACTAGGATTGATTCGTTTAAGAATGAGTTAAAAGTATTTATTACATATCAATCTTGTTCAAATAGTGCAGTGGAGATGTGGGTGTGGTTATGATGGTGCCGAACATGTCCTACAGAGTGGTCTCGTGAAAGTATGATAATCTATGTTGATATATGTCACGTGCTTATGAGAGGATGTTGATATTCATCAAGGTGCTACAAATCAGTTGTTTGTAAAAGGTTTTTGAATGAGTCTGGATCATAATTTTCTCACCATTTCAGTCTCTAAACCTTTTTACCTACCTTGATATACGATTCTCTGACCACAATCAGATTCCATGAATTCCCTGAATAATTGGCTCCACTTATGGATGACAAACAATAGCACAGGGCAGGGCCATAAAATATAGAATATATTGAAAACTGTACAACTCTTAATGCTGTGTTTGTGGGAGTGAAGGATATTCTACCATCCCACACCACTAAAAAGTAACAGTCATTTATTTATCTTATTTTAGGCTTCTTCTGATTATGAGAATGACCTGGATAATTTACCCCCATATGAAAACTTGAACAGTGTAATGAGATTGAATCATCAGAATCTGCATTCAATTACAAGCCAATCAGATTCAACATACCAAACACTGGACCCCCGTACCAACCAAGCTGATTCAGGCTACACATCTCTGACTTACACCACCGACCAATCATATTCACACTACCAATGTCTGAATCCTAGAACTCAGACTAACTCCGTTTACCACACCCTGTATTCTTAATGCTTACTTTTTTTTATTTATTCTTTTAATTGTGATGCAAAGTAAAAATGTAATTGTGGTGAATTGCTGTGGTAAAAGATTGGACATGATGTTATTGGAATATAATCACCTCAGGCTGGCAATAGTAACTCCCTATAATTGATTATTTTCCAATAACAGCTCGCTTCATCGTGTTTTATTCTGTACTTCTGTAATGTTTAATTCATGTCAATAATGTAAACTTAAAACTGTGATGTAATGTTAAAAAAAAAGGGGGGGGGGGAATGTATATCTTCTATATGTGAATGAAATGTTGGTGACATGATGAAGTGGTATTAGGTGAAGATTGCATCGTAACACCTGAGTGAAACTCTATGCCATATAAATATCAGTTTTATAAGTGTACTTGCATATTGAGTGAAATTTGATGGCAAATTCATGTAAAGAAAAACAAACAATAAATTATTTTAACTTTAATAATCAAGGTGCATGTGAGCAGTTCTTCATCAAAAAAAATAATAATTCAATTTTAAATGTTTTGTCTGTGGATGTTTCAGTGATCATAAATTGTAGGAAGCTGCTTATTAATTTTCACTGAACTGATAAGGTTAATATGAATGGTTCATATTTAATAATAAAACACTGTATATTCACAACATATTTCATATGTGTTATACTGTATGTTTGTCTTGTTAGACATGTGTAAAGAGTGTGCAACTTGAAATACATAGCAAGTTAAACTAATTTCAGAGCAATGATTGTTGGAATGTTGGAAGGAAAACTCTTGCTTTTATATATGTGTAATTTTAGTGACAACATCCTGGCTTCATGCAGATTTTATTGTTAGATGATGAATTTATATACATATTATGTAGTAAATAATAATAATAATAATAATAATAATAATAACAACAACAACAATACTACTACTACTACTACTACTACTACTACTACTACTAATAATAATAATAATAACAACAACAACAACAACAACAACAATAATAATAATAATAATAATAATAATAATAATAGCTGGTAAAGGAGAATAATTAGATAAAGTGAGGAATGCTAAGCAATAAACAGGACAGAGGGAAGGCATGAACAGGAGGTAAAAATTAAACATAAGCTCTAAAGCCCTATGCTGTGGATGCTCCACCTGACATCTTCATCACACTGCTATGTATGGATGGCCAAGGATTACAGGTGTGGATGGGACCCAAAATAACTTGTTTATTCCCTTTATAATAGCTTGTTTGTTGTCCATTTGTAACTTTAATAATAAATACAGAGAAGAAGATAAGTTAGATAATAGTATAGTTTTGTAATCAGTGCTCATGTGGAGAGTCTTGCACAACAGCATTAAAGAAAACCGACGTAACAGAGTAAAAGTGCTCTCTGAACATAGAGATATCGAGATTATATCTGGTGTAGTACTGAAGGTGCAGGAAATAGATCTGGTTTTTATGAGATAAATGATCATTTTCTGTATTACAGCCATTATTTAAAAAGTTTTAGTGAACACACTTTGAAAAGGCAGTTATAACCACCAACAGAAATCACATACAGTAATATAGAGGAAGTTAGTGGTGTGTTGAAAAACTGTACATATAAAACACCAACACACAAGATCCTGTCTAAATGAGGAAATTCCTTATGACATACAGACCTTTGGGAAATAACAGCGAAGAGACGTCCACTAGAACATTTCTCAGTGTGCTGGAAAGAGCGACAGAAGAGCTGAAGTGAAGTGAACCTTGAGTCCATGATGACGATCCTCCTCATCTTCACCCTCTCACTAATATCAGGTCAGCTGTTCATTTTTATTAACCACATGTGAAGTTATTTGTCATGGATTGTGAGCGTATTAGCTAGAGTTATAAGCATTAGTAAGATTTCCTTTTGATTGACAGGTCCAGTGGGCTGTGTTGATGTGATTGGCTACTCTGGAGGAAGCGTCATTATGGTCTCTAAACTGTCCTGGAGTTCAGTAAATAGTAACTATATTTGTAAAGTGGAAAACAGAATGTGCACATATATATTAAGGTCAAACACTGGAGAGAGCAATGTTCAAGTGGAAAGATTCAGACTTTATAGACAAAAAGAAGGATTATTGTCAGTGCTGATCAGAAGGCTGAAGCCACAGGATGCTGGAGAGTACCGCATTGGTGTGGGAACTTGGAGCAGCACTGATGTGACCCTGAAAGTTGTTAATGGTTATTATTAAAACTGAAACATTTTATCCATACAAAACAAAATGAAGGCATCATTAAGGCATTACACGGCTACTGAGATTTATCATGTTATTGTTTGTATGATTGACAGATTCTTGTTGTTCTGGGCCAAACATTATGAATGCTTATCAAGGACAGAATACCACCATCATCTGTAACTATCCAGCGGCGTATGAGAAAAACAACAAGCATATCATAAAAATTGATAAAGACAGTGTTATTACAAACATTCTAGAAATAAAATCAAAAAATGGCAGATTCTCCGTTTCTGATAACAAAAGTGCTAAAGTTCTCAATGTGAACATCAGTGACGTGAGAGAAGCTGATGATGAAGTTTATTTATGTGGAGCGTATATCGGAGAGGGCTCAGTCCGGTATTTCTCCTTCTTCACAGAGATCCAGCTACATGTTACAGGTGAAACTTTTATTCATGTTGTTTTAAAGATGTATGAATATTTATACTAACAGCTCTCACTAACACCACATATGTGTGATTTACAGGACAGTATTAAAGTCATGACTAAAATTCTAGGATTTACTGTGTAATTGTTTCTTTCATGTTTTACACAACAACCACTACCTCCATGATGACATCAGCAACACCAACAGAAATCTCATCTGATGCAGCCAGTAAGAATTCACTCATACATAACACTCACTCTTTTATTCTGTATTCATATTAAACATGGACAGTCAGAGGATCAGTCAGAGGATCAGTCAGGGGATCAGTGTGTTATTATGAGGACATCGGTGTGTTAAATTCAGGGGATCAGTTTTTTAGGGCTAAACACCAGTAACTGGAACTTAATTGGATTTGAAGGTTCCTGGTTAATCCTAGTTTGATACCAATATACTGCTGGATGTAATGTCCTTCTTCTACAACATGACATCATTACACCAGCAGAAAGGATTTTAAAAAGTGCAGAAAGTGATCAGCAGCTCTAATCTACACACATACACACTATAGCTTACATGTTACTGGTTATGTATAAAGATTATGGTAATGTACATGTTTGGTTTGTTCCTGTTCTGTAATGTCTCTGTTTCTGTCTCCAGGAACTTCCACGGTCACCATCATCATCAGTGTGTGTGTCTGTGTGGCTCTGCTGCTGATTGGTGGATTTGCACTGATGGTCTACAAACTGAGACAAAAGAGAAGACAAGGTGTAGTTTCTTCTCTATAACACGCAAAAATGACATCCTGCATCAGAGATAAGATTTTATAACTGCAGTCAATGTCAACTGGAATAAACTGAGCCATTTCTTTTGTGTACAATTACAGGTTTAACACCTTCATCCAACGACAATAACCAGGTCAGCATTTATGTCTGAATGTGTTACTGTACATGTGTGTAACAGTGGGCCTTATTTATCAATATAAGACAAAAATGTGAGTGGTATTAATGAAATCACAGTTAGTTCAGAAAAATGTTCATATCCTACAATAACTTTCAAGTTTGTTTATGTGTGTGTGTGTGTGTGTGTGTTATATATATATATATATATATATATATATATATATATATATATATATATATATATATATATATATATATACATACATACATACATATATATATATATATATATATATATATATATATATATATATATATATACATGCACACACACACACACATCTATATATGTGGTTAGGGAGGTGTGGTAAGTGTCAGTGTGTGTGTGTGGGTATGGTCACACTGCAATGGCTGAGCTGCATTACTGGAAGGTTTAGCACACATCACACTTAGAAAGCACTCTTTTACCATCATTAATCATCATTTTGTGCTTTTCAGATCTCTGAGCTATTTTGCCTTTTATGGAGATTTCTGGGCAGCAATAAAGGCAAACCAGCTGTGCCATGAAGCCCTTCATAATCTACATGTGATTGGAATTTAGTCATTTTTCTAAATCTAGTGAGAATATTTTTTTTTCCAGTTTGACTTATGAAAACAGCAAAACTATTTTTCGGCAGTGGGTGAAACACAACAGACACAGGATAAAAGCACACATGCGCATTATAATATAATCTCATGCCCTGGGCTTGGTAGGCAGTCGGTGTTGCAAAAGTTTTCAAAGCAAATAACATTGCAGCTTGTTTGTTCAGCTCACACACTCACTGCTCAGGAAACAGAAATCATATGAATATACATGGAATACAGCTTATCCTTGCAATGCTACCTGCTGCAGACTCATGCTAAACCCCGTCCTCACCTGCTACAGTGTGTGTACAGGACACTGAACAAGTTTTTGCATCACTTTTTTAAACATTATACATGTTCTTCTACATTTTTCTTGTCCACTCTCAGGTCCCCCATGCCGCTTGGATCTATGAGGAGATTAACCACACCAACCATGTTTCTGACTCAGATACTGACATTTATATGAATGCTTCATCACCCACTAACCCTGATAAAGAGATCTCCTCCACAGTACAACCACCCCAAGACCAAAATCTCACTTACACCACTGTGAGTTTCCAGAAGAATCCAGATGATGCTGCAGTCACCTTCAGTAAGGAGGAATCTGCCACTGAATACGCCACTGTCCAACACCACTCAGGACTGGAATAATTTGATTATGTTTTCAACAAAATATTCATTCATAATTTCTTACATTTAATCATACAAACAGCACAGCAGTATTAAATAAATAAAAATCTTATTTTCATAACCGATATCATTTTGTTGGCAGTTTTGAACATGCTGCTGTAGTAAAATAACAAATAAATGCCGCCTGGTATGACATTAAATGTACCATTTCCTAATGTAACTATCCATATGTGAACTCTTATTTGGCTTTAAGTTTAGTTATGGATATCTTAATGGTTTTTAGTAGGTTGTGAGGAGGAATCTGAACTGATGTGACAATACTGAGAGAACCGTCCTAGTCCTTTCATGCATAGTGGTCACTACAGTGGACAGCTATTCAAAAGCCATTTTCTGGCTATTGCAAGGATTTCAATAGAACAACCGCATAACAGCCACTAGAGTGGACACTGATTCAGTATACCATTGGTTGCCACCTTGTGGCAACTACTTGTAATTACAAAAAAATGCCTTGATATCCAAGATGGCCGACATAACTTCAGATGGCCTGACCACTTCAGGAACATCTGTACAATCCTTCTACAAAAGAAGAACCATTGAGGTAAAAAACAAAACAAAAAAACAAAACATATAATACTTTGATGACATCATCAAGTAATAGCTAAGGAATAATATTTTGGGGATATTTTTCAAATATTGATTTATAGATTTTAGACACCCATGATTAATCATGTGTCCACTAAAGTGGACATCATGCACCAGTCAAGTTATAGCACAGCTTTATTTGTGCGAACATACGTATAATTTTTTTAAATAATTTTTTTGCTCTTGCTTAATTTTCAACTGATCTATCATTATAATATAATTTGATGTTTTTATTTATTTATTTATTTATTTATTTATTTATTAGCATTTTCTGCAGTTAGCGCTATGGTTTAATTAGTATATTGATTTTTGTATTTTGCAGAGTAGCATGAAATAGAGAAGCCTACAGGATTGTAGATGAGATTCCAAGTCAGTCAAGTGAGGATAGTGACAGTGATGATGATGATGATGATGATGATGATGATGATGAATGGCAGCCAGATAAAGAAGGATCAACAAGTTTTTGGAAAACCAAAGACAAGCAGTTTAAGGGAAACCTGCCTCCTTTTTTAGGAAAGTGTAAACTGAATGTTGAGGGAACAGAACCAGTAGATACATTTTTTCATCTGTTTCCAAATGACCTGGTAAACCAAATAGTGCACAGAAATCCCTGACTCATTTCACTAATCGTAGTTGCTGATTCAAAGAAGGATTGTATCACATATTTATTCTAATTACATTTGATTTCTCTCTCAGTTAAAATTGACATCAAACAAAAATAACCAGAATTCTTATTTCTGTATTTTACAGACCTCACTGCATGAATTTACCACAAGGTGACGCTAAAGGATTTCATCTCAAATGGCCTTTTGTATTTCATCTTTAAGAAAACAACTGAAAACATCCAGACACGTCTGTGTGTTTATGATGAATATATCAGATCTCTAGTCAAATATAGAATATATACAATGTAAAAAATGGAACGTTTTCACACTGTTTAAAAATAATGAATATTTCGAATCATTTTCACGAGCACTAAACTTTACAAGCAGTGTGTAATTTAGAGTTGTGCCTCTATAGATTAACTGTAACGGGATTTTACACTAAATCCTTTTTACAAGTGAGAGAAAAATGAACACCAGATTTTACTCCCACCAACAGTGACGTCCTACTGAATGATATAATCACAGACAGCATTCCAGAGTTTAAAGGAAATCAGGGAAATAAAACTTGCGGTTCTTGCGGAACCTTGTGGTTCTTTCCTTCCTCTAATTTCCATATCATTCTTAAATAAATAAATAAATAAATAAATAAATAAATAAATAAATAAATAAATAAATAAACAAACAAACAAACAAACAAACAAACAAACCAGGCAGATCTTAGTGTTTAAGAGTGTCACTGCAATGAGTGCTTATAATCCTCTGGACATTAACTTACATAACAAAAAAAGGTATCTACAAAGACCTGAGCCGCCCTACCAGGGAAGTGGTAGCTCAGCGGTTAAGACGGTGGAGTTCTGCTCGGAAGGTTGAGAGTTCAAATCCCAGCACTGCCAAACTGCCACTGTTGGGCCCTTGAGCAAAGCGCTTAGCCCTCAACTGCTCAGCTGTATAAATGAGATAATTGTAAGTCACTCTTTATAAGGGTGTCTGCCAAATGCTGCAATGTAATGTAACTGAAAATACAACCAAAAAAAGGGCAACAAGTGAACAAATACATCAATTTAACAAAGTAAACAGTATGTCCGAAAGAACTCTGGGAGGTGCTCATGCAGATCTGCATCACTGACGAATACAGCACTGTGAGAAAAGAGGAAATGACAGAATTGATAAAGCTGAAAGACAGCAGACTGCAAATAGAGAATCAGTAGAACTTTCCTTCTTGAGATAGACAGAGCACATTTCAATAGAAGTAAAGGAGTAGAAGTGACGTGACGCTGAATTTCATTCCAGGATGAAGATCCTCCTCATCTTCATCCTCTACCTTATCTCAGGTCAGATATTCTCCTAACTTATTCTCCTTTAGTAACTGCATGTGATGAGTGAACTATATAAATGAGTGAGATTTTCTGTTGATTGACAGGTCCAGTAGACTGCTCTGATGTGATTGGTTACTCAGGAGGAAGTGTCACTATGATATCTAATATCAACTGGTACACAAGCAATAGTAAATATATCTGTAAGGTGAAAGAAAACGACTGCATCGATATAATACGTGCTGAGACCAAACGCCACCAAACACAAGAAGGAAGATTTTTTTTGTATTCAAACACAAATAACTTATTCCTAGTACTGATCAGAAAGCTGAAGCCACAGGATGCTGGAACATACAGATTTGGATTGGAGAATCAGAGCAACGCCACGGTGAACCTAAAAGTTGTTAATGGTGATTAAATATTTAACCTTGTTGTGCTAGTAATAACTATGAAATATTTTTTAGCATGTACACAAAGTCAAAACAATAATAAGGTATTACACATCTATAAAGCTTATCAACTGTCATTTATTTATTGTCCTGTTTGTATAATTGACAGATTCTTGTTGTGCTGGGACAAAATTAAAGACAGCTTATGTTGGGCAGAATATCACCATCACATGTAACTATCCAGGGGAGTATGAAAGAAACATCAAGTATGTCACCAAACTGGATGACGACATGAATATTGCACGAGTTCTCGATACTGAGACAAAACTTCAGAACGGCAGATTCTCCATTTCTGATGACAAAAGTGCTAAAGTTCTCAGAGTGAACCTCAGCGATGTGAGAGAAGCTGATGGAGTATTTTATTTATTTGGAGTGTGGAACAAAGATGGGTCAGTCGGATATTACTCCTACTGTACAGAGATTCAGCTGCATGTAACAGGTGAAACTTTTATTTTTGTCATTTTGAAAATAAACGTCTAGACAATTAATTCTCACTAGAACTACACCTGTGTGTACAGACAGTATTAGACTTTTATCTCAGTCATGGCCCTTTTTAAAAGTTATAAACAGCTAATGTGTCCAAGATTTGTGCAATTTTATATTTTAGGTACAATAGGATTGAGCACAAGCATTCAACCAACAACAACAACAGGCACCGACATGACGACCTCAGCAGCACTGACAGAAACTCCATCTGCAGTGTGTTTCAGTAAGAACTCACTCTCTATACATAACTCATTCTTTCATTCTGTATTCATGTATAAAGTGTTACAGGCAGAGGAGTTCGGTACCAGGATGTTGCAGGTTCTACTGTCCTTTTCTGCAACTTTACATCATTAGACCAGCACAGAGACATACAAAAAGGACCAGGAACAGACCAGCAGCTCTACTGCACACACACACACACACACACTACAGAATATGTGTTTATGGTCATGTATGAAGATGGTGTGTTTGGTCTGTTCCTGGTTGGTCTGTAATGTCTCTGTTTCTGTCTCCAGGTTCCTCTGCCATCATCATCGGTGTGTGTGTCTGTGTGGCTCTGCTGCTGATTGGAGGATTTGCACTGATGATCTACAAACTGAGACTCAAGAGAACACAAGGTACATTTCACACACACACACACACACACACACACACACACAGACACGCATACACACACACACGTATGCATGCAAACTCGCACGCACACACACACACAAACACACACACGCACGCAGACACACGCAGACACACACACACAGACACGCACGCAGACACACACACACACACACACACACACACACACACACACACACACAGAGTGATTGAGAGTGTTATGTCTTTTGTGTACAATTACAGATTATACACCTTCATCCAAGTGTAAAGACAATAAACCAGTGAGTAAGTGTGTCCATGTCCATGTGTGTGTGTGTGTGTGTAAGAGAGAGAGAGAGAGAGAGAGAGAGAGAGAGAGAGAGAGAGAGAGAGAGAGAGTTTCCTCAAGTTACTGTGTAGCATTATTTATGACTTGTTTATGGAATATGATATAATTCTATAATGTAATCTATTGAAACAGAATTATTGTGAATGTAATTAGGGAAATCTCATTCATATCCAACACATGATAATGTTAAACTGAACACTGAATGCAATACTGTGAGAGGATTAGAGTGACAATTATCTTTATTTTTCTGCTTTCAGGTTACTTCTGATCATAACACCGATTCAGCTAATTTGTACGAAAATTTCAGAATGAGCTCAATATGAATCTGCACCAGGACACAAACCAATCAGACTGTTGAGCTGTTATTCTTAATGTTCTGAGCTGCCTCGTAGTGCCTCAACTCCCAATGCTGTAGTGTGTCTCTCTTCAGCTCTTTATAGGACTGTAACCTAAAAAAGAATGCTGATCATAAATCCATGCCAGTTTGATCAGGTGCAGTTTCTGGAGGACTGCTAGCCAGTTTCTCTCTCTCTCTCTCTCTCTCTCTCTCTCTCTGTCTTTCTCTCTCTCTCTCTCTCTCTCTGTCTCTCTGTCTTTCTCTCTCTCTCTCTCTCTCTCTCTCTCTCTATCACTCTCTCTCTGTCTTTCTCTCTCTCTCTCTATCGCTTTGTCTCTCTCTATTTCTCTCTCTGTCTTTCTCTATCACTCTCTGTCTCTCTCTCTCTATTGCTGTCTGTCTCTCTGTCTCTCTCTTTCTCTGTGTCTCTCTCTCTTGCTCTCTTTCTCCCTCTCTCTCGTTCTCTGTCTTTCTTTCTCTCTCCCTTGCTCTCCTTCTCTCTCGCACGCGCTCTGTCTCTCTCTCTATCACTCTCTTTGTTTCTTGTAGTTTTTACATTTGTTTAGTTAAATATAAAGTGATGATTGTGAGCAAGGTGTTATGAAACTTATTATCTATATAAATGAAACATTATCGATGTATAATGACTGATACATGATATTATTATTATTATTATTATTATTATTATTATTATTATTATTATTGTTGTTGTTGTTGTTGTTGTTGTTGTAATGATTACTTAATTAATTGTTTCTTAGCTAGTTATCCATTTTATATCATGACATTACTGTGCTTTATTCTGATCTGTTATAGGAGTTACTTTATTACAGTTTAAATATGAACCCATTTAGTGCTGTGATCTCGTTCAACACATGGTACGTTCTGTTTTGATTACGCTGTTGAGGCTTAAGAAGGAGAGCTATATTCGAAATAACTGTCTATATCTAATTGTGTATTTCTGTTATATGTCAGTGAAATTCTCTATATCAATAAAAACACACTTCCTGTCCTTTAAACACAGCATTCATTTTTCTCAGCACTGTAAGTGGAGCCTGTAACTTCTTATTTGATCTAAATACCTTGTTTTATCTAATCTAAAATGCATCAATCATTCAAAGAGGCATGGAAGAAGAAAGCAGAGAAAGAGAGAGAGGAAAGGAAGAAAAGGAGCTCCAAGAGAAAGTGACACAATCAGAGAACCTGGCCCAAAGCATCCAACCCCCTACTGGGAGTTCAGGAGGAGAGCTGCACGAACATTCCTGAAGCCTGGTCTCCCCTCTCGGAGGCTCGCCCAGAGATATGGGCCTCGGCTCTCTGGAATATCTCCCCAACAACTGGACATTGAGATTGAATCCAGTGAATGGGTGCATGAACAGTTGATAATATTAAAACAGTAGATGCATAGATCTCTTGATCAAATTCAATTCAATTCAATTCAATTTTATTTGTATAGCGCTTTTTACAATAGATATTGTCTCAAAGCAGCTTTACAGAAATATCAACACGGTATACAGATATTAAAGGTGCGAATTTATCCCAACTGAGCAAGCCACTGAGTGGTGACGGTGGTGAGGAAAAACTCCCTAAGATGTTTTAAGAGGAAGAAACCTTGAGAGGAACCCGACTCAGAAGGGAACCCGTCCTCATCTGGGTAACAACAGATAATGTGAAAAAGTTCATTATTGACTTATATGAATTCTGTATGGCCAGAGAAGCAGTCGTAGTCCCAGCAGTATAGAACTGGAGTAGATGAGAGCTCCATCCAGAGGAAGGACATCCGAAACGGATCAGGCAGGTCCGGAGATCAGAGAGGATCAGGATCTCTAGTATCTCAATAAAATCGTGTGTGGCTCGGCAGAAGGAGAGAGGGAGGGAAAAGATTATTAGGACTGGGAATTAGCATAATAGAGAGACTAGTCAGGGTAGGCGTGAGTAAACAAATACGTTTTAAGCCTATGTGTTTTTGCCTGCATCATGTTGAGCAGGCCAGAGATATGTTGCATGATGTAAGATGGGAAGAAATGCTCACGCTGAATTTACAGACATCATTCAGGCTCTGAATAACATGACTGTTAAATAAGTAACTTAGCTCTCATACCCATAATAGGAGAAGTATTCTTGTTCAAACCGCTTGCTGCTCGCTTCCTGTTCAAATGGCTTGCTGCTTGCTGCCTGTGCAAACTGCAAAATTGAGCTCAGGTTGTGTGGGTTGTTACACAGGGGGTGAGGGGAGAGAAATAGAGACCTGGATAAAGGAATGGTCAGAGGTGTGGAGAGGAGTAATGAGAAGATTGTGTGTGCTGCGATTACGTGTGAGGATGAGGTTGAGCTGTTTGCCAGCTTTGTGGGTTGCTGGTGCAGTTCATCATACAGTCAGTGACTGTAACAGCATGAAATTCAAAGGAAGTATAGGAGCAAGAGGGAGAAAGACAGGTAAATTTCCATGTTTTGGAGAGAAGCAAACCTGTACCACCCCCTCGTCTGTTGGGACGTGAGGTAGTTGGGAAGTTGAAGTTGGAGGCTAGGCCAGCGGATGTGGCAGTGTTCTCAGTATGGATCCAGGTCTCAGTCCGAGCCAGCACTCTGAGGTTGAAGTGGGTTGCAAAGGCAGGAATGAAATCTGCCTTGTTGACGGCAGATCGGCAGTTCCAAAGTCCGATAGTGAATGAGAAGGAATCTGCAGAGGCCACATCCAGAGATCGTAGGTTGTCCAAGTTGCGTACTTTTCAGGGGAGTGTGCGGCGGTCTGCGCCTGTGGCAAATAACAGGAATAAACTGATGACACAAGTTAATGTGTGTAAACAGGTAAACCGCAAGAGGAATAAAGGGGGAAAAAGTATACTTAGCAGCGCGAGTGGTTTCTTGTTGGTGTCCTTGCAGGTAGACTCGCAGGTCTTTACACGAGCTCGATCTTTACACGACGAGGGCTGACGCTTCCGCCTCAGCGTTTCTTAATTCTTAAATACTGCGGTGCTTCACATCTGAGCACGCCCCTTTAATTAACAAAACAAAGAGTAGTCGCGAGAACGAGCGACTCCCGACCGAAACGGAATATGAATACCGGAATTATCTTTAATCTAGCAACGTGTAAACAGCTTGTAGTAACAAGGAAGCACAGTTACAGCTTCTATCATGTTACTGGTTATGTATAAAGATTATGGTAATGTACATGTTTAGTTTGTTCCTGTTCTGTAATGTCTCTGTTTCTGTCTCCAGGAACTTCCACTGTCACCATCATCATCAGTGTGTGTGTCTGTGTGGCTCTGCTGCTGATTGGTGGATTTGCACTGATGGTCTACAAACTGAGACAAAAGAGAAGACAAGGTGTAGTTTCTTCTCTATAACACGCAAAAATGACATCCTGCATCAGAGATAAGATTTTATAACTGCAGTCAATGTCAACTGGAATAAACTGAGCCATTTCTTTTGTGTACAATTACAGGTTTAACACCTTCATCCAACGACAATAACCAGGTCAGCATTTATGTCTGAATGTGTTACTGTACATGTGTGTAACAGTGGGCCTTATTTATCAATATAAGACAAAAATGTGAGTGGTATTAATGAAATCACAGTTAGTTCAGAAAAATGTTCATATCCTACAATAACTTTCAAGTTTGTTTATGTGTGTGTGTGTGTGTGTGTGTATATATATATATATATATATATATATATATATATATATATATATATATATATACATACATACATACATATATATATATATATATATATATATATATATATATATATATATATACATGCACACACACACACACATCTATATATGTGGTTAGGGAGGTGTGGTAAGTGTCAGTGTGTGTGTGTGGGTATGGTCACACTGCAATGGCTGAGCTGCATTACTGGAAGGTTTAGCACACATCACACTTAGAAAGCACTCTTTTACCATCATTAATCATCATTTTGTGCTTTTCAGATCTCTGAGCTATTTTGCCTTTTATGGAGATTTCTGGGCAGCAATAAAGGCAAACCAGCTGTGCCATGAAGCCCTTCATAATCTACATGTGATTGGAATTTAGTCATTTTTCTAAATCTAGTGAGAATATTTTTTTTTCCAGTTTGACTTATGAAAACAGCAAAACTATTTTTCGGCAGTGGGTGAAACACAACAGACACAGGATAAAAGCACACATGCGCATTATAATATAATCTCATGCCCTGGGCTTGGTAGGCAGTCGGTGTTGCAAAAGTTTTCAAAGCAAATAACATTGCAGCTTGTTTGTTCAGCTCACACACTCACTGCTCAGGAAACAGAAATCATATGAATATACATGGAATACAGCTTATCCTTGCAATGCTACCTGCTGCAGACTCATGCTAAACCCCGTCCTCACCTGCTACAGTGTGTGTACAGGACACTGAACAAGTTTTTGCATCACTTTTTTAAACATTATACATGTTCTTCTACATTTTTCTTGTCCACTCTCAGGTCCCCCATGCCGCTTGGATCTATGAGGAGATTAACCACACCAACCATGTTTCTGACTCAGATACTGACATTTATATGAATGCTTCATCACCCACTAACCCTGATAAAGAGATCTCCTCCACAGTACAACCACCCCAAGACCAAAATCTCACTTACACCACTGTGAGTTTCCAGAAGAATCCAGATGATGCTGCAGTCACCTTCAGTAAGGAGGAATCTGCCACTGAATACGCCACTGTCCAACACCACTCAGGACTGGAATAATTTGATTATGTTTTCAACAAAATATTCATTCATAATTTCTTACATTTAATCATACAAACAGCACAGCAGTATTAAATAAATAAAAATCTTATTTTCATAACCGATATCATTTTGTTGGCAGTTTTGAACATGCTGCTGTAGTAAAATAACAAATAAATGCCGCCTGGTATGACATTAAATGTACCATTTCCTAATGTAACTATCCATATGTGAACTCTTATTTGGCTTTAAGTTTAGTTATGGATATCTTAATGGTTTTTAGTAGGTTGTGAGGAGGAATCTGAACTGATGTGACAATACTGAGAGAACCGTCCTAGTCCTTTCATGCATAGTGGTCACTACAGTGGACAGCTATTCAAAAGCCATTTTCTGGCTATTGCAAGGATTTCAATAGAACAACCGCATAACAGCCACTAGAGTGGACACTGATTCAGTATACCATTGGTTGCCACCTTGTGGCAACTACTTGTAATTACAAAAAAATGCCTTGATATCCAAGATGGCCGACATAACTTCAGATGGCCTGACCACTTCAGGAACATCTGTACAATCCTTCTACAAAAGAAGAACCATTGAGGTAAAAAACAAAACAAAAAAACAAAACATATAATACTTTGATGACATCATCAAGTAATAGCTAAGGAATAATATTTTGGGGATATTTTTCAAATATTGATTTATAGATTTTAGACACCCATGATTAATCATGTGTCCACTAAAGTGGACATCATGCACCAGTCAAGTTATAGCACAGCTTTATTTGTGCGAACATACGTATAATTTTTTTAAATAATTTTTTTGCTCTTGCTTAATTTTCAACTGATCTATCATTATAATATAATTTGATGTTTTTATTTATTTATTTATTTATTTATTTATTAGCATTTTCTGCAGTTAGCGCTATGGTTTAATTAGTATATTGATTTTTGTATTTTGCAGAGTAGCATGAAATAGAGAAGCCTACAGGATTGTAGATGAGATTCCAAGTCAGTCAAGTGAGGATAGTGACAGTGATGATGATGAAGATGATGATGATGATGATGATGATGATGATGAATGGCAGCCAGATAAAGAAGGATCAACAAGTTTTTGGAAAACCAAAGACAAGCAGTTTAAGGGAAACCTGCCTCCTTTTTTAGGAAAGTGTAAACTGAATGTTGAGGGAACAGAACCAGTAGATACATTTTTTCATCTGTTTCCAAATGACCTGGTAAACCAAATAGTGCACATAAATCCCTGACTCATTTCACTAATCGTAGTTGCTGATTCAAAGAAGGATTGTATCACATATTTATTCTAATTACATTTGATTTCTCTCTCAGTTAAAATTGACATCAAACAAAAATAACCAGAATTCTTATTTCTGTATTTTACAGACCTCACTGCATGAATTTACCACAAGGTGACGCTAAAGGATTTCATCTCAAATGGCCTTTTGTATTTCATCTTTAAGAAAACAACTGAAAACATCCAGACACGTCTGTGTGTTTATGATGAATATATCAGATCTATAGTCAAATATAGAATATATACAATGTAAAAAATGGAACGTTTTCACACTGTTTAAAAATAATGAATATTTCGAATCATTTTCACGAGCACTAACTTTACAAGCAGTGTGTAATTTAGAGTTGTGCCTCTATAGATTAACTGTAATGTGATTTTACACTAAATCCTTTTTACAAGTGAGAGAAAAATGAACACCAGATTTTACTCCCACCAACAGTGACGTCCTACTGAATGATATAATCACAGACAGCATTCCAGAGTTTAAAGGAAATCAGGGAAATAAAACTAACCTTGTGGTTCTTTCCTTCCTCTAATTTCCATATCATTCTTAAATAAATAAATAAATAAATAAATAAATAAATAAATAAATAAATAAATAAATAAACCAGGCAGATCTTAGTGTTTAAGAGCGTCACTGCAATGAGTGCTTATAATCCTCTGGACATTAACTTACATAACAAAAAAAGGTATCTACAAAGACCTGAGCTGCCCTACCAGGGAAGTGGTAGCTCAGCGGTTAAGACGGTGGAGTTCTGCTCGGAAGGTTGAGAGTTCAAATCCCAGCACTGCCAAACTGCCACTGTTGGGCCCTTGAGCAAAGCGCTTAGCCCTCAGCTGTATAAATGAGATAATTGTAAGTCACTCTTTATAAGGGTGTCTGCCAAATGCTGCAATGTAATGTAACTGAAAAAACAACCAAAAAAAGGGCAACAAGTCAACAAATACATCAATTGAACAAAGTAAACAGTATGTCCGAAAGAACTCTGGGAGGTGCTCATGCAGATCTGCATCACTGACGAATACAGCACTGTGAGAAAAGAGGAAATGACAGAATTGATAAAGCTGAAAGACAGCAGACTGCAAATAGAGAATCAGTAGAACTTTCCTTCTTGAGATAGACAGAGCACATTTCAATAGAAGTAAAGGAGTAGAAGTGACGTGACGCTGAATTTCATTCCAGGATGAAGATCCTCCTCATCTTCATCCTCTACCTTATCTCAGGTCAGATATTCTCCTAACTTATTCTCCTTTAGTAACTGCATGTGATGAGTGAACTATATAAATGAGTGAGATTTTCTGTTGATTGACAGGTCCAGTAGACTGCTCTGATGTGATTGGTTACTCAGGAGGAAGTGTCACTATGATATCTAATATCAACTGGTACACAAGCAATAGTAAATATATCTGTAAGGTGAAAGAAAACGACTGCATCGATATAATACGTGCTGAGACCAAACGCCACCAAACACAAGAAGGAAGATTTTTTTTGTATTCAAACACAAATAACTTATTCCTAGTACTGATCAGAAAGCTGAAGCCACAGGATGCTGGAACATACAGATTTGGATTGGAGAATCAGAGCAACGCCACGGTGAACCTAAAAGTTGTTAATGGTGATTAAATATTTAACCTTGTTGTGCTAGTAATAACTATGAAATATTTTTTAGCATGTACACAAAGTCAAAACAATAATAAGGTATTACACATCTATAAAGCTTATCAACTGTCATTTATTTATTGTCCTGTTTGTATAATTGACAGATTCTTATTGTGCTGGGACAAAATTAAAGACCGCTTATGTTGGGCAGAATATCACCATCACATGTAACTATCCAGGGGAGTATGAAAGAAACATCAAGTATGTCACCAAACTGGATGACGACATGAATATTGCACGAGTTCTCGATACTGAGACAAAACTTCAGAACGGCAGATTCTCCATTTCTGATGACAAAAGTGCTAAAGTTCTCAGAGTGAACCTCAGCGATGTGAGAGAAGCTGATGGAGTATTTTATTTATTTGGAGTGTGGAACAAAGATGGGTCAGTCGGATATTACTCCTACTGTACAGAGATTCAGCTGCATGTAACAGGTGAAACTTTTATTTTTGTCATTTTTGAAAATAAACGTCTAGACAATGAATTCTCACTAGAACTACACCTGTGTGTACAGACAGTATTAGACTTTTATCTCAGTCATGGCCCTTTTTAAAAGTTATAAACAGCTAATGTGTCCAAGATTTGTGCAATTTTATATTTTAGGTACAATAGGATTGAGCACAAGCATTCAACCAACAACAACAACAGGCACCGACATGACGACCTCAGCAGCACTGACAGAAACTCCATCTGCAGTGTGTTTCAGTAAGAACTCACTCTCTATACATAACTCATTCTTTCATTCTGTATTCATGTATAAAGTGTTACAGGCAGAGGAGTTCGGTACCAGGATGTTGCAGGTTCTACTGTCCTTTTCTGCAACTTTACATCATTAGACCAGCACAGAGACATACAAAAAGGACCAGGAACAGACCAGCAGCTCTACTGCACACACACACACACACACACACACACACACACACACACTACAGAATATGTGTTTATGGTCATGTATGAAGATGGTGTGTTTGGTCTGTTCCTGGTTGGTCTGTAATGTCTCTGTTTCTGTCTCCAGGTTCCTCTGCCATCATCATCGGTGTGTGTGTCTGTGTGGCTCTGCTGCTGATTGGAGGATTTGCACTGATGATCTACAAACTGAGACTCAAGAGAACACAAGGTACATTTCACACACACACACACACACACACACACACACACACACACACAGACACGCATACACAAACACACGTATGCATGCAAACTCGCACGCACACACACACACAAACACACACACGCACGCAGACACACGCAGACACACACACACAGACACGCACGCAGACACACACACACACACACACACACACACACACAGAGTGATTGAGAGTGTTATGTCTTTTGTGTACAATTACAGATTATACACCTTCATCCAAGAGTAAAGACAATAAACCAGTGAGTAATTGTGTCCATGTCCATGTGTGTGTGTGTGTGTGTGTGTGTGTGAGAGAGAGAGAAAGAGAGAGAGAGAGAGAGAGAGAGAGTTTCCTCAAGTTACTGTGTAGCATTATTTATGACTTGTTTATGGAATATGATATAATTCTATAATGTAATCTATTGAAACAGAATTATTGTGAATGTAATTAGGGAAATCTCATTCATATCCAACACATGATAATGTTAAACTGAACACTGAATGCAATACTGTGAGAGTATTAGAGTGACAATTATCTTTATTTTTCTGCTTTCAGGTTACTTCTGATCATAACACCGATTCAGCTAATTTGTACGAAAATTTCAGAATGAGCTCAATATGAATCTGCACCAGGACACAAACCAATCAGACTGTTGAGCTGTTATTCTTAATGTTCTGAGCTGCCTCGTAGTGCCTCAACTCCCAATGCTGTAGTGTGTCTCTCTTCAGCTCTTTATAGGACTGTAACCTAAAAAAGAATGCTGATCATAAATCCATGCCAGTTTGATCAGGTGCAGTTTCTGGAGGACTGCTAGCCAGTTTCTCTCTCTCTCTCTCTCTCTCTCTCTCTCTCTCTCTCTCTCTCTCTGTCTTTCTCTCTCTCTCTCTCTCTCTCTCTCTCTCTGTCTTTCTCTCTCTCTCTCTGTCTCTCTGTCTCTCTCTCTCTCTATCGCTCTCTCTCTGTCTTTCTCTCTCTCTCTCTATCGCTTTGTCTCTCTCTATTTCTCTCTCTGTCTTTCTCTATCACTCTCTGTCTCTCTCTCTCTATTGCTGTCTGTCTCTCTGTCTCTCTCTTTCTCTGTGTCTCTCTCTCTTGCTCTCTTTCTCCCTCTCTCTCGTTCTCTGTCTTTCTTTCTCTCTCCCTTGCTCTCCTTCTCTCTCGCACGCGCTCTGTCTCTCTCTCTATCACTCTCTTTGTTTCTTGTAGTTTTTACATTTGTTTAGTTAAATATAAAGTGATGATTGTGAGCAAGGTGTTATGAAACTTATTATCTATATAAATGAAACATTATCGATGTATAATGACTGATACATGATATTATTATTATTATTATTATTATTATTATTATTATTGTTGTTGTTGTTGTTGTTGTTGTTGTTGTAATGATTACTTAATTAATTGTTTCTTAGCTAGTTATCCATTTTATATCATGACATTACTGTGCTTTATTCTGATCTGTTATAGGAGTTACTTTATTACAGTTTAAATATGAACCCATTTAGTGCTGTGATCTCGTTCAACACATGGTACGTTCTGTTTTGATTACGCTGTTGAGGCTTAAGAAGGAGAGCTATATCGAAATAACTGTCTATATCTAATTGTGTATTTCTGTTATATGTCAGTGAAATTCTCTATATCAATAAAAACACACTTCCTGTCCTTTAAACACAGCAGTCATTTTTCTCAGCACTGTAAGTGGAGCCTGTCCCTTATTATTTGATCTAAATACCTTGTTTTATCTAATCTAAAATGCATCAATCATTCAAAGAGGCATGGAAGAAGAAAGCAGAGAAAGAGAGAGAGGAAGGAAGAAAAGGAGCTCCAAGAGAAAGTGACACAATCAGAGAACCTGGCCCAAAGCATCCAACCCCCTACTGGGAGTTCAGGAGGAGAGCTGCACGAACATTCCCGAAGCCTGGTCTCCCCTCTCGGAGGCTCGCCCAGGGATATGGGCCTCGGCTCTCTGGAATATCTCCCCAACAACTGGACATTGAGATTGAATCCAGTGAATGGGTGCATGAACAGTTGATAATATTAAAACAGTAGATGCATAGATCTCTTGATCAAATTCAATTCAATTCAATTCAATTCAATTCAATTCAATTTTATTTGTATAGCGCTTTTTACAATAGACATTGTCTCAAAGCAGCTTTACAGAAATAGCAACACAGTATACAGATATTAAAGGTGCAAATTTATCCCAAACTGAGCAAGCCACTGAGTGGTGACGGTGGTGAGGAAAAAACTCCCTAAGATGTTTTAAGAGGAAGAAACCTTGAGAGGAACCAGACTCAGAAGGGAACCCGTCCTCATCTGGGTAACAACAGATAATGTGAAAAAGTTCATTATTGACTTATATGAATTCTGTATGGCCAGAGAAGCAGTCGTAGTCCCAGCAGTATAGAACTGGAGTAGATGAGAGCTCCATCCAGAGGAAGGACATCCGAAACGGATCAGGCAGGTCCAGAGATCAGAGAGGATCAGGATCTCTAGTATCTCAATAAAATCGTGTGTGGCTCGGCAGAAGGAGAGAGGGAGGGAAAAGATTATTAGGACTGGGAATTAGCATAATAGAGAGACTAGTCAGGGTAGGCGTGAGTAAACAAATACGTTTTAAGCCTATGTGTTTTTGCCTGCATCATGTTGAGCAGGCCAGAGATATGTTGCATGATGTAAGATGGGAAGAAATGCTCACGCTGAATTTACAGACATCATTCAGGCTCTGAATAACATGACTGTTAAATAAGTAACTTAGCTCTCATACCCATAATAGGAGAAGTATTCTTGTTCAAACCGCTTGCTGCTCGCTTCCTGTTCAAATGGCTTGCTGCTTGTGCCTGTGCAAACTGCAAAATTGAGCTCGGGTTGTGTGGGTTGTTACACAGGGGGTGAGGGGAGAGAAATAGAGACCTGGATAAAGGAATGGTCAGAGGTGTGGAGAGGAATAATGAGAAGATTGTGTGTGCTGCGATTACGTGTGAGGATGAGGTTGAGCTGTTTGCCAGCTTTGTGGGTTGCTGGTGCAGTTCATCATACAGTCAGTGACTGTAACAGCATGAAATTCAAAGGAAGTATAGGAGCAAGAGGGAGAAAGGCAGGTAAATTTCCATGTTTTGGAGAGAAGCAAACCTGTACCACCCCCTCGTCTGTTGGGACGTGAGGTAGTTGGGAAGTTGAAGTTGGAGGCTAGGCCAGCGGATGTGGCAGTGTTCTCAGTATGGATCCAGGTCTCAGTCAGAGCCAGCACTCTCAACTTTACAAGCAGTGTGTAATTTAGAGTTGTGCCTCTATAGATTAACTGTAATGGGATTTTACACTAAATCCTTTTTACAAGTGAGAGAAAAATGAACACCAGATTTTACTCCCACCAACAGTGACGTCCTACTGAATGATATAATCACAGACAGCATTCCAGAGTTTAAAGGAAATCAGGGAAATAAAACTTGCGGTTCTTGCGGAACCTTGTGGTTCTTTCCTTCCTCTAATTTCCGTATCATTCCTTATTAATTAATTAATTGATTGATTGATTGATTGATTGATTGATTGATTGATAGATAGATAGATAGATAAATAAATAAATAAATAAATAAATAAATAAATAAAATAATAATAATAATAATAATAATAATAAAACCAGGCAGATCTTAGTGTTTAAGAGTGTCACTGCAATGAGTACTTATAAACCTCTGGACATTAACTTACATAACAAAAAAAGGTATCTACAAAGACCTGAGCCGCCCTACCAGGGAAGTGGTAGCTCAGCGGTTAAGACGGTGGATTTCTGCTCAGAAGGTTGAGAGTTCAAATCCCAGCACTGCCAAACTGCCACTGTTGGGCCCTTGAGCAAAGCGCTTAGCCCTCAACTCCTCATCTGTATAAATGAGATAATTGTAAGTCACTCTTTATAAGGGTGTCTGCCAAATGCTGCAATGTAATGTAACTGAAAAAACAACCAAAAAAAATACATCAATTTAACAAAGTAAACAGTATGTCCGAAAGAACTCTGGGAGGTGCTCATGCAGATCTGCATCACTGACGAATACAGCACTGTGAGAAAAGAGGAAATGACAGAATTGATAAAGCTGAAAGACAGCAGACTGCAAATAGAGAATCAGTAGAACTTTCCTCCTTGAGATAGACAGAGCACATTTCAATAGAAGTAAAGGAGTAGAAGTGACGTGACGCTGAATTTCATTCCAAGATGAAGATCCTCCTCATCTTCATCCTCTACCTTATCTCAGGTCAGATATTCTCCTAACTTATTCTCCTTTAGTAACTGCATGTGATGAGTGAACTATATAAATGAGTGAGATTTTCTGTTGATTGACAGGTCCAGTAGACTGCTCTGATGTGACTGGTTACTCAGGAGGAAGTGTCCTTATGATATCTAATATCAACTGGTACACAAGCAATAGTAAATATATCTGTAAGGTGAAAGAAAACGACTGCATCGATATAATACGTGCTGAGACCAAACGCCACCAAACACAAGAAGGAAGATTTTTTTTGTATTCAAACACACATAACTTATTCCTAGTACTGATCAGAAAGCTGAAGCCACAGGATGCTGGAACATACAGATTTGGATTGGAGAATCAGAGCAACGCCACGGTGAACCTAAAAGTTCTTAATGGTGATTAAATATTTAACCTTGTTGTGTTAGTAATAACTATGAAATATTTTTTAGCATGTACACAAAGTCAAAACAATAATAAGGTATTACACATCTATAAAGCTTATCAACTGTCATTTATTTATTGTCCTGTTTGTATAATTGACAGATTCTTGTTGTGCTGGGAGAAAATTAAAGACCGCTTATGTTGGGCAGAATATCACCATCACATGTAACTATCCAGGGGAGTATGAAAGAAACATCAAGTATGTCCTCAAACTGGATGACGACATGTATGTTCAACACGTTGTTGATACTGACAAAAAATTTCAGAACGAAAGATTCTCCATTTCTGATGACAAAAGTGTTAAAGTTCTCAGAGTGAACCTCAGCGATGTGAGAGAAGCTGATGGAGTATTTTATTTATTTGGAGTGTGGAACAAAGATGGGTCAGTCGGATATTACTCCTTCTTTACAGAGATTCAGCTGCATGTAACAGGTGAAACTTTTATTTTTGTCATTTTGAAAATAAACGTCTAGACAATTAATTCTCACTAGAACTACACCTGTGTGTACAGACAGTATTAGACTTTTATCTCAGTCATGGCCCTTTTTAAAAATTATAAACAGCTAATGTGTCCAAGATTTGTGCAATTTTATATTTTAGATACAATAGGATTGAGCACAAGCATTCAACCAACAACAACAACAGGCACCGACATGACGACCTCAGCAGCACTGACAGAAACTCCATCTGCAGTGTGTTTCAGTAAGAACTCACTCTCTATAACTCATTGTTTCATTCTGTATTCATGTATAAAGTGTTACAGGCAGAGGAGTTCGGTACCAGGATGTTGCAGGTTCTACTGTCCTTTTCTGCAACTTTACATCATTAGACCAGCACAGAGACATACAAAAAGGACCAGGAACAGACCAGCAGCTCTACTGCACACACACACACACACACACACACACACACACACTACAGAATATGTGTTATGGTCATGTATGAAGATGGTGTGTTTGGTCTGTTCCTGGTTGGTCTGTAATGTCTCTGTTTCTGTCTCCAGGTTCCTCTGCCATCATCATCGGTGTGTGTGTCTGTGTGGCTCTGCTGCTGATTGGAGGATTTGCACTGATGATCTACAAACTGAGACACAAGAGAACACAAGGTACATTTCACACACACACACACACACACACACACACACACACACACACACACACACGCAGACACACACACACACGCATGCAGACACACACACACACACAGACACTCACGCACGCAGACACACGCAGACACACACACACATGCACCCAGACACACACAGACACACACACACACAGACACGCACGCACGCAGACACACACACACGCACGCAGACACACGCAGACACACACACACACACACACACACACAGACACGCACGCACGCAGACACACACACACACACACACACATGGAGTGATTGAGAGTGTTATGTCTTTTGTGTACAATTACAGATGATACACCTTCATCCAAGAGTAAAGACAATAAACCAGTGAGTAATTGTGTCCATGTCCATGTGTGTGTGTGTGTGTGTGTGTGTGTGTGTGTGTGTGTGTGAGAGAGAGAGAGAGAGAGAGAGAGAGAGAGAGAGAGAGAGTTTCCTCAAGTTACTGTGTAGCATTATTTATGACTTGTTTATGGAATATGATATAATTCTATAATGTAATCTATTGAAACAGAATTATTGTGAATGTAATTAGGGAAATCTCATTCATATCCAACACATGATAATGTTAAACTGAACACTGAATGCAATACTGTGAGAGGATTAGATTGACAATTATCTTTATTTTTCTGCTTTCAGGTTACTTCTGATCATAACACCGATTCAGCTAATTTGTACGAAAATTTCAGAATGAGCTCAATATGAATCTGCACCAGGACACAAACCAATCAGACTGTTGAGCTGTTATTCTTAATGTTCTGAGCTGCCTCGTAGTGCCTCAACTCCCAATGCTGTAGTGTGTCTCTCTTCACCTCTTTATAGGACTGTAACCTAAAAAAGAATGCTGATCATAAATCCATGCCAGTTTGATCAGGTGCAGTTTCTGGAGGACTGCTAGCCAGTTTCTCTCTCTCTCTCTCTCTCTCTCTCTCTCTCTCTCTCTCTCTCTGTCTTTCTCTCTCTCTCTCTCTCTCTCTGTCTCTCTGTCTTTCTCTCTCTCTCTCTGTCTCTCTCTCTCTCTCTGTCTCTCTGTCTCTCTCTCTCTCTATCGCTCTCTCTCTATCGCTCTCTCTCTGTCTTTCTCTCTCTCTCTCTATCGCTTTGTCTCTCTCTATTTCTCTCTCTGTCTTTCTCTATCACTCTCTGTCTCTCTCTCTCTATTGCTGTCTGTCTCTCTGTCTCTCTCTTTCTCTGTGTCTCTCTCTCTTGCTCTCTTTCTCCCTCTCTCTCGTTCTCTGTCTTTCTTTCTCTCTCCCTTGCTCTCCTTCTCTCTCACACGCGCTCTGTCTCTCTCTCTATCACTCTCTTTGTTTCTTGTAGTTTTTACATTTGTTTAGTTAAATATAAAGTGATGATTGTGAGCAAGGTGTTATGAAACTTATTATCTATATAAATGAAACATTATCGATGTATAATGACCGATAAATGATATTATTATTATTATTATTATTATTATTATTATTATTACTATTGTTGTTGTTGTTGTTGTTGTTGTTGTTGTAATGATTACTTAATTAATTGTTTCTTAACTAGTTATCCATTTTATATCATGACATTACTGTGCTTTATTCTGATCTGTTATAGGAGTTACTTTATTACAGTTTAAATATGAACCCATTTAGTGCTGTGATCTCGTTCAACACATGGTACGTTCTGTTTTGATTACGCTGTTGAGGCTTAAGAAGGAGAGCTATATTCGAAATAACTGTCTATATCTAATTGTGTATTTCTGTTATATGTCAGTGAAATTCTCTATATCAATAAAAACACACTTCCTGTCCTTTAAACACAGCAGTCATTTTTCTCAGCACTGTAAGTGGAGCCTGTAACTTCTTATTTGATCTAAATACCTTGTTTTATCTAATCTAAAATGCATCAATCATTCAAAGAGGCATGGAAGAAGAAAGCAGAGAAAGAGAGAGAGGAAAGGAAGAAAAGGAGCTCCAAGAGAAAGTGACACAATCAGAGAACCTGGCCCAAAGCATCCAACCCCCTACTGGGAGTTCAGGAGGAGAGCTGCACGAACACTCCCGAAGCCTGGTCTCCCCTCTCGGAGGCTCGCCCAGAGATATGGGCCTCGGCTCTCTGGAATATCTCCCCAACAACTGGACATTGAGATTGAATCCAGTGAATGGGTGCATGAACAGTTGATAATATTAAAACAGTAGATGCATAGATCTCTTGATCAAATTCAATTCAATTCAATTCAATTTTATTTGTATAGCGCTTTTTACAATAGATATTGTCTCAAAGCAGCTTTACAGAAATATCAACACGGTATACAGATATTAAAGGTGCGAATTTATCCCAACTGAGCAAGCCACTGAGTGGTGACGGTGGTGAGGAAAAACTCCCTAAGATGTTTTAAGAGGAAGAAACCTTGAGAGGAACCAGACTCAGAAGGGAACCCGTCCTCATCTGGGTAACAACAGATAATGTGAAAAAGTTCATTATTGACTTATATGAATTCTGTATGGCCAGAGAAGCAGTCGTAGTCCCAGCAGTATAGAACTGGAGTAGATGAGAGCTCCATCCAGAGGAAGGACATCCGAAACGGATCAGGCAGGTCCAGAGATCAGAGAGGATCAGGATCTCTAGTATCTCAATAAAATCGTGTGTGGCTCGGCAGAAGGAGAGAGGGAGGGAAAAGATTATTAGGACTGGGAATTAGCATAATAGAGAGACTAGTCAGGGTAGGCGTGAGTAAACAAATACGTTTTAAGCCTATGTGTTTTTGCCTGCATCATGTTGAGCAGGCCAGAGATATGTTGCATGATGTAAGATGGGAAGAAATGCTCACGCTGAATTTACAGACATCATTCAGGCTCTGAATAACATGACTGTTAAATAAGTAACTTAGCTCTCATACCCATAATAGGAGAAGTATTCTTGTTCAAACCGCTTGCTGCTCGCTTCCTGTTCAAATGGCTTGCTGCTTGCTGCCTGTGCAAACTGCAAAATTGAGCTCGGGTTGTGTGGGTTGTTACACAGGGGGTGAGGGGAGAGAAATAGAGACCTGGATAAAGGAATGGTCAGAGGTGTGGAGAGGAGTAATGAGAAGATTGTGTGTGCTGCGATTACGTGTGAGGATGAGGTTGAGCTGTTTGCCAGCTTTGTGGGTTGCTGGTGCAGTTCATCATACAGTCAGTGACTGTAACAGCATGAAATTCAAAGGAAGTATAGGAGCAAGAGGGAGAAAGACAGGTAAATTTCCATGTTTTGGAGAGAAGCAAACCTGTACCACCCCCTCGTCTGTTGGGACGTGAGGTAGTTGGGAAGTTGAAGTTGGAGGCTAGGCCAGCGGATGTGGCAGTGTTCTCAGTATGGATCCAGGTCTCAGTCCGAGCCAGCACTCTGAGGTTGAAGTGGGTTGCAAAGGCAGGAATGAAATCTGCCTTGTTGACGGCAGATCGGCAGTTCCAAAGTCCGATAGTGAATGAGAAGGAATCTGCAGAGGCCACATCCAGAGATCGTAGGTTGTCCAAGTTGCGTACTTTTCAGGGGAGTGTGCGGCGGTCTGCGCCTGTGGCAAATAACAGGAATAAACTGATGACACAAGTTAATGTGTGTAAACAGGTAAACCGCAAGAGGAATAAAGGGGGAAAAAGTATATTTAGCAGCGCGAGTGGTTTCTTGTTGGTGTCCTTGCAGGTAGACTCGCAGGTCTTTACACGAGCTCGATCTTTACACGACGAGGGCTGACGCTTCCGCCTCAGCGTTTCTTAATTCTTAAATACTGCGGTGCTTCACATCTGAGCACGCCCCTTTAATTAACAAAACAAAGAGTAGTCGCGAGAACGAGCGACTCCCGACCGAAACGGAATATGAATACCGGAATTATCTTTAATCTAGCAACGTGTAAACAGCTTGTAGTAACAAGGAAGCACAGTTACAGCTTCTATCATGTTACTGGTTATGTATAAAGATTATGGTAATGTACATGTTTAGTTTGTTCCTGTTCTGTAATGTCTCTGTTTCTGTCTCCAGGAACTTCCACTGTCACCATCATCATCAGTGTGTGTGTCTGTGTGGCTCTGCTGCTGATTGGTGGATTTGCACTGATGGTCTAAAAACTGAGACAAAAGAGAAGACAAGGTGTAGTTTCTTCTCTATAACACGCAAAAATGACATCCTGCATCAGAGATAAGATTTTATAACTGCAGTCAATGTCAACTGTCATAAAGTGAGCCATTTCTTTTGTGTACAATTACAGGTTTAACACCTTCATCCAACGACAATAACCAGGTCAGCATTTATGTCTGAATGTGTTACTGTACATGTGTGTAACAGTGGGCCTCATTTATCAAGCTAAATATAAGACAAAAATGTGAGTGGTATTAATGAAATCACAGTTAGTTCAGAAAAATGTTCATATCCTACAATAACTTTCGAGTTTGTTTATGTGTGTGTGTGTGTGTGTGTGTGTGTATATATATATATATATATATATATATATATATATATATATATATATATATGTGTGTGTGTGTGTGTGTGTGTATACACACACACACACACACACACACACACACACACACACACACACACACATCTATATATGTGGATAGGGAGGAAGTGTCAGTGTGTGTGTGGGTATGGTCACACTGCAATGGCTGAGCTGCATTACTGGAAGGTTTAGCACACATCACACTTAGAAAGCACTCTTTTACCATCATTAATCATCATTTTGTGCTTTTCAGATCTCTGAGCTATTTTGCCTTTTATGGAGATTTCTGGGCAGCAATAAAGGCAAACCAGCTGTGCCATGAAGCCCTTCATAATCTACATGTGATTGGAATTTAGTCATTTTTCTAAATCTAGTGAGAATATTTTTTTTTCCAGTTTGACTTATGAAAACAGCAAAACTATTTTTCGGCAGTGGGTGAAACACAACAGACACAGGATAAAAGCACACATGCGCATTATAATATAATCTCATGCCCTGGGCTTGGTAGGCAGTCGGTGTTGCAAAAGTTTTCAAAGCAAATAACATTGCAGCTTGTTTGTTCAGCTCACACACTCACTGCTCAGGAAACAGAAATCATATGAATATACATGGAATACAGCTTATCCTTGCAATGCTACCTGCTGCAGACTCATGCTAAACCCCGTCCTCACCTGCTACAGTGTGTGTACAGGACACTGAACAAGTTTTTGCATCACTTTTTTAAACATTATACATGTTCTTCTACATTTTTCTTGTCCACTCTCAGGTCCCCCATGCCGCTTGGATCTATGAGGAGATTAACCACACCAACCATGTTTCTGACTCAGATACTGACATTTACATGAATGCTTCATCACCCACTAACCCTGATAAAGAGATCTCCTCCACAGTACAACCACCCCAAGACCAAAATCTCACTTACACCACTGTGAGTTTCCAGAAGAATCCAGATGATGCTGCAGTCACCTTCAGTAAGGAGGAATCTGCCACTGAATACGCCACTGTCCAACACCACTCAGGACTGGAATAATTTGATTATGTTTTCAACAAAATATTCATTCATAATTTCTTACATTTAATCATACAAACAGCACAGCAGTATTAAATAAATAAAAATCTTATTTTCATAACCGATATCATTTTGTTGGCAATTTTGAACATGCTGCTGTAGTAAAATAACAAATAAATGCCGCCTGGTATGACATTAAATGTACCATTTCCTAATGTAACTATCCATGTGTGAACTCTTATTTGGCTTTAAGTTTAGTTATGGATATCTTAATGGTTTTTAGTAGGTTGTGAGGAGGAATCTGAACTGATGTGACAATACTGAGAAAACCGTCCTAGTCCTTTCATGCATAGTGGTCACTACAGTGGACAGCTATTCAAAAGCCATTTTCTGGCTATTGCAAGGATTTCAATAGAATAACCGCATAACAGCCACTAGAGTGGACACTGATTCAGTATACCATTGGTTGCCACCTTGTGGCAACTACTTGTAATTACAAAAAAATGCCTTGATATCCAAGATGGCCAACATAACTTCAGATGGCCTGACCACTTCAGGAACATCTGTACAATCCTTCTACAAAAGAAGAACCATTGAGGTAAAAAACAAAACAAAAAAACAAAACATATAATACTTTGATGACATCATCAAGTAATAGCTAAGGAATAATATTTTGGGGATATTTTTCAAATATTGATTTATAGATTTTAGACACCTATGATTAATCATGTGTCCACTAAAGTGGACATCATGCACCAGTCAAGTTATAGCACAGCTTTATTTGTGCGAACATACGTATAATTTTTTAAAATAATTTTTTTGCTCTTGCTTAATTTTCAACTGATCTATCATTATAATATAATTTGATGTTTTTATTTATTTATTTATTTATTTATTTATTTATTAGCATTTTCTGCAGTTAGCGCTATGGTTTAATTAGTATATTGATTTTTGTATTTTGCAGAGTAGCATGAAATAGAGAAGCCTACAGGATTGTAGATGAGATTCCAAGTCAGTCAAGTGAGGATAGTGACAGTGATGATGATGATGATGATGATGATGATGATGATGAATGGCAGCCAGATAAAGAAGGATCAACAAGTTTTTGGAAAACCAAAGACAAGCAGTTTAAGGGAAACCTGCCTCCTTTTTTAGGAAAGTGTAAACTGAATGTTGAGGGAACAGAACCAGTAGATACATTTTTTCATCTGTTTCCAAATGACCTGGTAAACCAAATAGTGCACAGAAATCCCTGACTCATTTCACTAATCGTAGTTGCTGATTCAAAGAAGGATTGTATCACATATTTATTCTAATTACATTTGATTTCTCTCTCAGTTAAAATTGACATCAAACAAAAATAACCAGAATTCTTATTTCTGTATTTTACAGACCTCACTGCATGAATTTACCACAAGGTGACGCTAAAGGATTTCATCTCAAATGGCCTTTTGTATTTCATCTTTAAGAAAACAACTGAAAACATCCAGACACGTCTGTGTGTTTATGATGAATATATCAGATCTCTAGTCAAATATAGAATATATACAATGTAAAAAATGGAACGTTTTCACACTGTTTAAAAATAATGAATATTTCGAATCATTTTCACGAGCACTAACTTTACAAGCAGTGTGTAATTTAGAGTTGTGCCTCTATAGATTAACTGTAATGTGATTTTACACTAAATCCTTTTTACAAGTGAGAGAAAAATGAACACCAGATTTTACTCCCACCAACAGTGATGTCCTACTGAATGATATAATCACAGACAGCATTCCAGAGTTTAAAGGAAATCAGGGAAATAAAACTAACCTTGTGGTTCTTTCCTTCCTCTAATTTCCATATCATTCTTAAATAAATAAATAAATAAATAAATAAATAAATAAATAAATAAATAAATAAATAAACAAACAAACCAGGCAGATCTTAGTGTTTAAGAGCGTCACTGCAATGAGTGCTTATAATCCTCTGGACATTAACTTACATAACAAAAAAAGGTATCTACAAAGACCTGAGCTGCCCTACCAGGGAAGTGGTAGCTCAGCGGTTAAGACGGTGGAGTTCTGCTCGGAAGGTTGAGAGTTCAAATCCCAGCACTGCCAAACTGCCACTGTTGGGCCCTTGAGCAAAGCGCTTAGCCCTCAGCTGTATAAATGAGATAATTGTAAGTCACTCTTTATAAGGGTGTCTGCCAAATGCTGCAATGTAATGTAACTGAAAAAACAACCAAAAAAAGGGCAACAAGTCAACAAATACATCAATTGAACAAAGTAAACAGTATGTCCGAAAGAACTCTGGGAGGTGCTCATGCAGATCTGCATCACTGACGAATACAGCACTGTGAGAAAAGAGGAAATGACAGAATTGATAAAGCTGAAAGACAGCAGACTGCAAATAGAGAATCAGTAGAACTTTCCTTCTTGAGATAGACAGAGCACATTTCAATAGAAGTAAAGGAGTAGAAGTGACGTGACGCTGAATTTCATTCCAGGATGAAGATCCTCCTCATCTTCATCCTCTACCTTATCTCAGGTCAGATATTCTCCTAACTTATTCTCCTTTAGTAACTGCATGTGATGAGTGAACTATATAAATGAGTGAGATTTTCTGTTGATTGACAGGTCCAGTAGACTGCTCTGATGTGATTGGTTACTCAGGAGGAAGTGTCACTATGATATCTAATATCAACTGGTACACAAGCAATAGTAAATATATCTGTAAGGTGAAAGAAAACGACTGCATCGATATAATACGTGCTGAGACCAAACGCCACCAAACACAAGAAGGAAGATTTTTTTTGTATTCAAACACAAATAACTTATTCCTAGTACTGATCAGAAAGCTGAAGCCACAGGATGCTGGAACATACAGATTTGGATTGGAGAATCAGAGCAACGCCACTGTGAACCTAAAAGTTGTTAATGGTGATTAAATATTTAACCTTGTTGTGCTAGTAATAACTATGAAATATTTTTTAGCATGTACACAAAGTCAAAACAATAATAAGGTATTACACATCTATAAAGCTTATCAACTGTCATTTATTTATTGTCCTGTTTGTATAATTGACAGATTCTTATTGTGCTGGGACAAAATTAAAGACCGCTTATGTTGGGCAGAATATCACCATCACATGTAACTATCCAGGGGAGTATGAAAGAAACATCAAGTATGTCACCAAACTGGATGACGACATGAATATTGCACGAGTTCTCGATACTGAGACAAAATTTCAGAACGGCAGATTCTCCATTTCTGATGACAAAAGTGCTAAAGTTCTCAGAGTGAACCTCAGCGATGTGAGAGAAGCTGATGGAGTATTTTATTTATTTGGAGTGTGGAACAAAGATGGGTCAGTCGGATATTACTCCTACTGTACAGAGATTCAGCTGCATGTAACAGGTGAAACTTTTATTTTTGTCATTTTGAAAATAAACGTCTAGACAATTAATTCTCACTAGAACTACACCTGTGTGTACAGACAGTATTAGACTTTTATCTCAGTCATGGCCCTTTTTAAAAGTTATAAACAGCTAATGTGTCCAAGATTTGTGCAATTTTATATTTTAGATACAATAGGATTGAGCACAAGCATTCAACCAACAACAACAACAGGCACCGACATGACGACCTCAGCAGCACTGACAGAAACTCCATTTGCAGTGTGTTTCAGTAAGAACTCACTCTCTATACATAACTCATTCTTTCATTCTGTATTCATGTATAAAGTGTTACAGGCAGAGGAGTTCGGTACCAGGATGTTGCAGGTTCTACTGTCCTTTTCTGCAACTTTACATCATTAAACCAGCACAGAGACATACAAAAAGGACCAGGAACAGACCAGCAGCTCTACTGCACACACACACACACACACACACACACACACACACACTACAGAATATGTGTTATGGTCATGTATGAAGATGGTGTGTTTGGTCTGTTCCTGGTTGGTCTGTAATGTCTCTGTTTCTGTCTCCAGGTTCCTCTGCCATCATCATCAGTGTGTGTGTCTGTGTGGCTCTGCTGCTGATTGGAGGATTTGCACTGATGATCTACAAACTGAGACACAAGAGAACACAAGGTACATTTCACACACACACACACACACACACACACACACACACACACACACACACAGACACGCACGCACGCAGACACACACACACACACATACACAGACACGCACGCACGCAGACACACACACACACACATACACAGACACGCACGCACGCAGACACACACACACACACATACACAGACACGCACGCACGCAGACACACACACACACACACGTGCATGCACACACACACACACAGAGTGATTGAGAGTGTTATGTCTTTTGTGTACAATTACAGATTATACACCTTCATCCAAGTGTAAAGACAATAAACCAGTGAGTAAGTGTGTCCATGTCCATGTGTGTGTGTGTGTGTGTAAGAGAGAGAGAGAGAGAGAGAGAGAGAGAGAGAGAGAGAGAGAGAGAGAGTTTCCTCAAGTTACTGTGTAGCATTATTTATGACTTGTTTATGGAATATGATATAATTCTATAATGTAATCTATTGAAACAGAATTATTGTGAATGTAATTAGGGAAATCTCATTCATATCAAACACATGATAATGTTAAACTGAACACTGAATGCAATACTGTGAGAGGATTAGAGTGACAATTATCTTTATTTTTCTGCTTTCAGGTTACTTCTGATCATAACACCGATTCAGCTAATTTGTACGAAAATTTCAGAATGAGCTCAATATGAATCTGCACCAGGACACAAACCAATCAGACTGTTGAGCTGTTATTCTTAATGTTCTGAGCTGCCTCGTAGTGCCTCAACTCCCAATGCTGTAGTGTGTCTCTCTTCACCTCTTTATAGGACTGTAACCTAAAAAAGAATGCTGATCATAAATCCATGCCAGTTTGATCAGGTGCAGTTTCTGGAGGACTGCTAGCCAGTTTCTCTCTCTCTCTCTCTCTCTCTCTCTCTCTCTCTCTCTCTGTCTTTCTCTCTCTCTCTCTCTCTCTCTGTCTCTCTGTCTTTCTCTCTCTCTCTCTGTCTCTCTGTCTCTCTCTCTCTCTATCACTCTCTCTCTGTCTTTCTCTCTCTCTCTCTATCGCTTTGTCTCTCTCTATTTCTCTCTCTGTCTTTCTCTATCACTCTCTGTCTCTCTCTCTCTATTGCTGTCTGTCTCTCTGTCTCTCTCTTTCTCTGTGTCTCTCTCTCTTGCTCTCTTTCTCCCTCTCTCTCGTTCTCTGTCTTTCTTTCTCTCTCCCTTGCTCTCCTTCTCTCTCGCACGCGCTCTGTCTCTCTCTCTATCACTCTCTTTGTTTCTTGTAGTTTTTACATTTGTTTAGTTAAATATAAAGTGATGATTGTGAGCAAGGTGTTATGAAACTTATTATCTATATAAATGAAACATTATCGATGTATAATGACTGATACATGATATTATTATTATTATTATTATTATTATTATTATTATTATTATTGTTGTTGTTGTTGTTGTTGTTGTTGTAATGATTACTTAATTAATTGTTTCTTAGCTAGTTATCCATTTTATATCATGACATTACTGTGCTTTATTCTGATCTGTTATAGGAGTTACTTTATTACAGTTTAAATATGAACCTATTTAGTGCTGTGATCTCGTTCAACACATGGTACATTCTGTTTTAATTACGCTGTTGAGGCTTAAGAAGGAGAGCTATATTCGAAATAACTGTCTATATCTAATTGTGTATTTCTGTTATATGTCAGTGAAATTCTCTATATCAATAAAAACACACTTCCTGTCCTTTAAACACAGCAGTCATTTTTCTCAGCACTGTAAGTGGAACCTGTCCCTTCTTATTTGATCTAAATACCTTGTTTTATCTAATCTAAAATGCATCAATCATTCAAAGAGGCATGGAAGAAGAAAGCAGAGAAAGAGAGAGAGGAAAGGAAGAAAAGGAGCTCCAAGAGAAAGTGACACAATCAGAGAACCTGGCCCAAAGCATCCAACCCCCTACTGGGAGTTCAGGAGGAGAGCTGCACGAACATTCCTGAAGCCTGGTCTCCCCTCTCGGAGGCTCGCCCAGGGATATGGGCCTCGGCTCTCTGGAATATCTCCCCAACAATTGGACATTGAGATTGAATCCAGTGAATGGGTGCATGAACAGTTGATAATATTAAAACAGCAGATGCATAGATCTCTTGATCAAATTCAATTCAATTCAATTCAATTTTATGTGTATAGCGCTTTTTACAATAGATATTGTCTCAAAGCAGCTTTACAGAAATATCAACACAGTATACAGATATTAAAGGTGTGAATTTATCCCAACTGAGCAAGCCACTGAGTGGTGACGGTGGTGAGGAAAAACTCCCTAAGATGTTTTAAGAGGAAGAAACCTTGAGAGGAACCCGACTCAGAAGGGAACCCGTCCTCATCTGGGTAACAACAGATAATGTGAAAAAGTTCATTATTGACTTATATGAATTCTGTATGGCCAGAGAAGCAGTCGTAGTCCCAGCAGTATAGAACTGGAGTAGATGAGAGCTCCATCCAGAGGAAGGACATCCGAAACGGATCAGGCAGGTCCAGAGATCAGAGAGGATCAGGATCTCTAGTATCTCAATAAAATCGTGTGTGGCTCGGCAGAAGGAGAGAGGGAGGGAAAAGATTATTAGGACTGGGAATTAGCATAATAGAGAGACTAGTCAGGGTAGGCGTGAGTAAACAAATACGTTTTAAGCCTATGTGTTTTTGCCTGCATCATGTTGAGCAGGCCAGAGATATGTTGCATGATGTAAGATGGGAAGAAATGCTCACGCTGAATTTACAGACATCATTCAGGCTCTGAATAACATGACTGTTAAATAAGTAACTTAGCTCTCATACCCATAATAGGAGAAGTATTCTTGTTCAAACCGCTTGCTGCTCGCTTCCTGTTCAAATGGCTTGCTGCTTGCTGCCTGTGCAAACTGCAAAATTGAGCTCGGGTTGTGTGGGTTGTTACACAGGGGGTGAGGGGAGAGAAATAGAGACCTGGATAAAGGAATGGTCAGAGGTGTGGAGAGGAGTAATGAGAAGATTGTGTGTGCTGCGATTACGTGTGAGGATGAGGTTGAGCTGTTTGCCAGCTTTGTGGGTTGCTGGTGCAGTTCATCATACAGTCAGTGACTGTAACAGCATGAAATTCAAAGGAAGTATAGGAGCAAGAGGGAGAAAGGCAGGTAAATTTCCATGTTTTGGAGAGAAGCAAACCTGTACCACCCCCTCGTCTGTTGGGACGTGAGGTAGTTGGGAAGTTGAAGTTGGAGGCTAGGCCAGCGGATGTGGCAGTGTTCTCAGTATGGATCCAGGTCTCAGTCAGAGCCAGCACTCTCAACTTTACAAGCAGTGTGTAATTTAGAGTTGTGCCTCTATAGATTAACTGTAATGGGATTTTACACTAAATCCTTTTTACAAGTGAGAGAAAAATGAACACCAGATTTTACTCCCACCAACAGTGACGTCCTACTGAATGATATAATCACAGACAGCATTCCAGAGTTTAAAGGAAATCAGGGAAATAAAACTTGCGGTTCTTGCGGAACCTTGTGGTTCTTTCCTTCCTCTAATTTCCGTATCATTCCTTATTAATTAATTAATTAATTGATTGATTGATTGATTGATTGATTGATTGATTGATTGATTGATTGATAGATAGATAGATAGATAGATAGATAGATAAATAAATAAATAAATAAATAAATAAATAAATAAATAAATAAATAATAATACTAATAATAATAATAAAAATAAAACCAGGCAGATCTTAGTGTTTAAGAGCGTCACTGCAATGAGTACTTATAAACCTCTGGACATTAACTTACATAACAAAAAAAGGTATCTACAAAGACCTGAGCTGCCCTACCAGGGAAGTGGTAGCTCAGCGGTTAAGACGGTGGATTTCTGCTCAGAAGGTTGAGAGTTCAAATCCCAGCACTGCCAAACTGCCACTGTTCGGCCCTTGAGCAAAGCGCTTAGCCCTCAACTGCTCATCTGTATAAATGAGATAATTGTAAGTCACTCTTTATAAGGGTGTCTGCCAAATGCTGCAATGTAATGTAACTGAAAAAACAACCAAAAAAAGGGCAACAAGTGAACAAATACATCAATTTAACAAAGTAAACAGTATGTCCGAAAGAACTCTGGGAGGTGCTCATGCAGATCTGCATCACTGACGAATACAGCACTGTGAGAAAAGAGGAAATGACAGAATTGATAAAGCTGAAAGACAGCAGACTGCAAATAGAGAATCAGTAGAACTTTCCTTCTTGAGATAGACAGAGCACATTTCAATAGAAGTAAAGGAGTAGAAGTGACGTGACGCTGAATTTCATTCCAGGATGAAGATCCTCCTCATCTTCATCCTCTACCTTATCTCAGGTCAGATATTCTCCTAACTTATTCTCCTTTAGTAACTGCATGTGATGAGTGAACTATATAAATGAGTGAGATTTTCTGTTGATTGACAGGTCCAGTAGACTGCTCTGATGTGATTGGTTACTCAGGAGGAAGTGTCACTATGATATCTAATATCAACTGGTACACAAGCAATAGTAAATATATCTGTAAGGTGAAAGAAAACGACTGCATTGATATAATACGTGCTGAGACCAAACGCCACCAAACACAAGAAGGAAGATTTAAATTGTATTCAAACACAAATAACTTATTCCTAGTACTGATCAGAAAGCTGAAGCCACAGGATGCTGGAACATACAGATTTGGATTGGAGAATCAGAGCAACGCCACGGTGAACCTAAAAGTTGTTAATGGTGATTAAATATTTAACCTTGTTGTGCTAGTAATAACTATGAAATATTTTTTAGCATGTACACAAAGTCAAAACAATAATAAGGTATTACACATCTATAAAGCTTATCAACTGTCATTTATTTATTGTCCTGTTTGTATAATTGACAGATTCTTGTTGTGCTGGGACAAAATTAAAGACAGCTTATGTTGGGCAGAATATCACCATCACATGTAACTATCCAGGGGAGTATGAAAGAAACATCAAGTATGTCACCAAACTGGATGACGACATGAATATTCAAAACGTTCTTGATACTGACAAAAAATTTCAGAACGGAAGATTCTCCATTTCTGATGACAAAAGTGCTAAAGTTCTCAGAGTGAACCTCAGCGATGTGAGAGAAGCTGATGGAGTATTTTATATTTTTGGAGTGTGGAACAAAGATGGGTCAGTCGGATATTACTCTTACTTTACAGATATTCAGCTGCATGTAACAGGTGAAACTTTTATTTTTGTCATTTTGAAAATAAACGTCTAGACAATTAATTCTCACTAGAACTACACCTGTGTGTATAACAGCTAATGTGTCCAAGATTTGTGCAATTTTATATTTTAGGTACAATAGGATTGAGCACAAGCATTCAACCAACAACAACAACAGGCACCGACATGACGACCTCAGCAGCACTGACAGAAACTCCATTTGCAGTGTGTTTCAGTAAGAACTCACTCTCTATACATAACTCATTCTTTCATTCTGTATTCATGTATAAAGTGTTACAGGCAGAGGAGTTCGGTACCAGGATGTTGCAGGTTCTACTGTCCTTTTCTGCAACTTTACATCATTAGACCAGCACAGAGACATACAAAAAGGACCAGGAACAGACCAGCAGCTCTACTGCACACACACACACACACACACACACACACACACACACACACACACACACTACAGAATATGTGTTATGGTCATGTATGAAGATGGTGTGTTTGGTCTGTTCCTGGTTGGTCTGTAATGTCTCTGTTTCTGTCTCCAGGTTCCTCTGCCATCATCATCGGTGTGTGTGTCTGTGTGGCTCTGCTGCTGATTGGAGGATTTGCACTGATGATCTACAAACTGAGACACAAGAGAACACAAGGTACATTTCACACACACACACACACACACACACACACACACACACACACACACAGACACGCACGCACGCAGACACACACACACACACACACACAGACACGCACGCACGCAGACACACACACACACACACGTGCATGCACACACACACACACAGAGTGATTGAGAGTGTTATGTCTTTTGTGTACAATTACAGATTATACACCTTCATCCAAGTGTAAAGACAATAAACCAGTGAGTAAGTGTGTCCATGTCCATGTGTGTGTGTGTGTGTGTGTGTGTGTGTGTGTAAGAGAGAGAGAGAGAGAGAGAGAGAGAGAGAGAGTTTCCTCAAGTTACTGTGTAGCATTATTTATGACTTGTTTATGGAATATGATATAATTCTATAATGTAATCTATTGAAACAGAATTATTGTGAATGTAATTAGGGAAATCTCATTCATATCAAACACATGATAATGTTAAACTGAACACTGAATGCAATACTGTGAGAGGATTAGAGTGACAATTATCTTTATTTTTCTGCTTTCAGGTTACTTCTGATCATAACACCGATTCAGCTAATTTGTACGAAAATTTCAGAATGAGCTCAATATGAATCTGCACCAGGACACAAACCAATCAGACTGTTGAGCTGTTATTCTTAATGTTCTGAGCTGCCTCGTAGTGCCTCAACTCCCAATGCTGTAGTGTGTCTCTCTTCAGCTCTTTATAGGACTGTAACCTAAAAAAGAATGCTGATCATAAATCCATGCCAGTTTGATCAGGTGCAGTTTCTGGAGGACTGCTAGCCAGTTTCTCTCTCTCTCTCTCTGTCTTTCCCTCTCTCTCTCTCTGTCTCTCTGTCTTTCTCTCTCTCTCTATTGCTGTCTGTCTCTCTGTCTCTCTCTTTCTCTGTGTCTCTCTCTCTTGCTCTCTTTCTCCCTCTCTCTCGTTCTCTGTCTTTCTTTCTCTCTCCCTTGCTCTCCTTCTCTCTCGCACGCGCTCTGTCTCTCTCTCTATCACTCTCTTTGTTTCTTGTAGTTTTTACATTTGTTTAGTTAAATATAAAGTGATGATTGTGAGCAAGGTGTTATGAAACTTATTATCTATATAAATGAAACAGTATCGATGTATAATGACTGATACATGATGTTATTATTATTATTATTATTATTATTATTGTTGTTGTTGTTGTTGTTGTTGTTGTAATGATTACTTAATTAATTGTTTCTTAACTAGTTATCCATTTTATATCATGACATTACTGTGCTTTATGCTGATCTGTTATAGGAGTTACTTTATTACAGTTTAAATATGAACCTATCTAGTGCTGTGATCTCGTTCAACACATGGTACATTCTGTTTTAATTACGCTGTTGAGGCTTAAGAAGGAGAGCTATATTCGAAATAACTGTCTATATCTAATTGTGTATTTCTGTTATATGTCAGTGAAATTCTCTAAATCAATAAAAACACACTTCCTGTCCTTTAAACACAGCATTCATTTTTCTCAGCGCTGTAAGTGGAGCCTGTCCCTTCTTATTTGATCTAAATACCTTGTTTTATCTAAAGAGAACATTTGTTCAAATGAAAACTATTTTTATACTGTATAGAAGAGCTTTGGGGTCAGGGACTATTTTGTGAAAAACAGTTGTTTCTTGGCCTTAATTAAAAAATGCTGATTTATTTTATATATTTATTTTTACCAGTAAAGGGGTTGAAACTGAAACACTAACATCCTCTCATGCTGAAAAGGAAAACAGGGTGTGTAAATGTCTATAGGAGTTCCAGTTTACATGAACATGATATGAGCAGAGCATAAGGACAGCTAATGTACTTTGCATTGCACTGTAGCAGCTAAACACATACAATGATAGCTTAGTTGTACCTCGCCTTAGCTTACGACTCCAAACTAGCCTAGTCTCCTGTTAGATAGGCAAAAAGTTTGATATTTTATCAGTCTGTTAGTGCTAACAGTGATAACACCCGATAACACAAATAATGATAACACCCAAGGCAAGTTTTATGATAAATACAATGTCCAATCTTTTGTCCAATTTTCACATTTTTTAAGCCCACATTTTAATTAGCCCTCAGATGCAAGAAAAAAAATATGCATGAAAACAGTTTATTTAGAAGTACTGTATACATTTATAAAGGTTTTTTTGATGGAGAAGAATCTGATCTTTGATTCCCCAGTTTTGTGACCATGTTCAGCAATTGTAGCATAGCCCATTTCTTTATTCATTTTTCTATGTTTTTATAATTGTTTTCAATAAAGAAATGAAGTCTTCGAACCACGTGTCTACTGTGATTTCTCTATGGACGTAAAGGGTCACAGCAGTATCTCTGAGTAATATGAAGACATAATAGCAACATAAATCTGTCAAAATCTAGGTTCACCTCTGCCTAAGAATTATGTTAAAATATATATGGATCAGCCATGATCATCTCAAACCTTATGCTATTTATTACAGTAGACGTAGACATCTGCATGTGCTGAAATTTCACAGTTTCTTATGCAATGGGATGAATAAATACAAGAGATCGATGTATTTGTTTGCCAGAAACAAATAAGTTTATGCCAGCAACCTCGGATAACCTCGGAGCAAGGACATTAATGTGCTTAATACTGTATGAAGCAACACAACCCAGCTAAAGTAGGTGGGCCTTAGCTGAACATGGTGGCTGACTATGAATTCCTATATGAAATGACTGACCTGAACCTTGATCAAATGTGGAAGCTGTTTTGCTTTTATCATCATTTTTGTAATAAAAATGAAAAACTAGAAGAAAGGAATAAGTTAATACTTTCAGTTTTGGATGACTGGCAGCAACTTTAAAGTTAGAAACTATGCTGACCATAGGCTTTTAGTAAATTTTGCAATAAAATATTATTATTATCCATAGTCATGGGAATTCTGCTTCCTTTCAGTATATCAGATCTGTTGGGTCAGCTCTTTCGCCTCCCAGAGAGTACAGTAGCAATTTAAGCTTTTTTTCCCCTTCAAAACCAATAGCAGTAACATGACCTTTGTCATTCCTTGTATTTGGTCTCTTTTGAACCTTCAAATGATTGAACAATTATTTGATCTGGATGATCAAAATGTTGCAGCTTCACCAGAAGGAAGATGCTTGAAGAATCAGGAGACCAAGAGCCAGGGTATAGTCAAAGAGATGGTTTATTATGTATAGAAAGACAGCCTGGGCACATTGTTTCATAGTCTAAACATAAGTTGGATGCAGTTGGCTTTTATACTCATATGTACGTGGAAACAACATACCCAAGGCTAATAAGGAAAACATAAGAGAAAAACATGACAGAAAAACACAAGACAAAAGATAAAACTTCTTGGAAAAAAAAAAAACATAATCAAGGATAGAACCCCACAAACATCATGAGACAATGAGTAAGCAAAAAAAAAAATCAGATTGAACAAATCTTAAATGAGTGAATCATTGAAAATAAGAAAAATATTTCACACATCATAAAATTGAAAGGGTTAATGTCTTTAGAGAGGAGGTCACAGAGAGAGAGAGAGAGAGAGAGAGAGCAGGGTGGCGACCACGCCCCTTGACCCCACATGACATCATCATAGCCGATCATTACACAGGACACGAGAGCAAGACCGCTTAGCATGAAGGTGACAAACACATACATGGGGTCTATCATTTAACTAGAACCGAGGCAGGCAACATGAAACTAGAACAGGACATGGAAATGCTACCGTTTAGCACAATTACACATTTACACATTTACACATTTAACTAGACCCGAGGCATGAAACATGAAACTAGAACAGGGTATGGAAACACTACCGAGTGGCACATTTACACATTTAATACTGCGTGAAGTGCACAGCAACGCGAGGGGTTTAAATAACAAATGCAATTTACCTTAAACGCCAACAGCTGGTAACAATTAATACACACCCTCGAACAACAACCAATGACTAAACAAGGAGGAGGCAAAACAGAAACAAACGCACGCGTCCATTGTAAACAAAGTCTCCATGGTTCCTCGCTCTGGCTCGTGCACGCACGCGCCCTCTGGCTCTCCGTGCACGTCGCCACCGCAGCGCCATCTGCTGGCGAGATCGTGACAAAAAGCACTTTATAGTGGTGTTTAGGGTTTTTTTTATAGACGCATATTTCACTCTTCTTTATATATGTTTTACTGAAATATTGATTACATCTGCTGCATGAAATAATAGCCTAAAACCTGTGAGTGGATGAATTCCACTGACGTCATTATAAGTTACATTTATGTAGTTTCCTTTAATATATACCAGTTGTTCGCTTTTTTAGGATTACAGATTTGCAATAATTTCTGCTATATATTATATTATATTACAGATTGGGTGGAAGAGTTTGCTATACAAAAATTAGAAAACAAACATAAATCATCGCACAATAATATTCTCACCATGGGGTCTTTTGCTGGAGAAGTATTCTGAAACATTCAAGATACAATATATGTCTATGCTTGTTCACTTCTCTTTATTTCTTTCTCAAGACCATCTTTTCTGTGTCATTGATTACTAGTTATTTATTTATTTGCCAATCTGCCTCTTTCTCTCTCTCTCTCTCTCTTTGTGAAGTTTTGCCTTTCTCCTTTCAGGAACAAAATCCAGGATTCAGAATCCTGTAGCACCGTTGTACCCCTGCACTTAGAGACATTCATTGATTTGAGAACTTGATAGATACAACTTTATTGTCATTGCACAGTACAGGCGCTCAGCAACGAAATGCAGTGTAGCATCTACCAGAAGTGCAAATAGCAGCATTGTGCAGATTTAACAAAGTGCAGGTTTGAGCACGTTATAAACCATTAAAATAAAGTATCTTTGGGGTTAGAAAATAGACACAGAGTCAAAGGTCATTAGTGTATTATTATAAAGATAAAAACATTTCTTGGTTTGATTGATGCACAAACCCACATTGCACTCCTTCTTGGTGATGCATAGCATCTTGAGGTTAGTTTTCCACTACATTGGATCTGCATTACTGCTTTGGTCACTTTCACTGCCTCTTCTCCGGCTCTTCATAACTACCCTGAACTTCCTCATAATCTTCACCAATGAACTCACTTTCACTACATTTTTACATTTACAGATTTTGGCAGACACCCTTTTCCAGAGTGATTTACAAACACTCCTATCAATAAACACATCCTCAATGGTTCACTAGGTCAGGCACTGAGTGTATCACCAGTTTAAAACTCTGTTATGGAGGTTAGTACATTATGGAACTCACACAAGACAATGACACTGTTATAAACCCCCCCCCCCCCCCCAGTTCTAATTTAAGTACTTGTTGAAGAGTACTTCATCATTTGAAGACAGCCATTCACTCAGCTGTAATGAAATGTATTGCCGTCTTCAGATGCATCTTGGCAATTACACAACAAGCACAGCATTGTGTTTCCTTAATTTTAATTGCATTTACAAAGTGTATAGGACTAGTGTTTTGGGGGTTTTTTTCCACATGCTTTATATACATATAGTTAACATATAGTGTGGTGCTTTTGATTCAGTCAGAAAAGAAAAGAAAAGAAAAGAAAAGCCAGTGGATCTTTAAACTGGCCTGATATACTGTACATGTACACACATTGGCCACTTTATTAGGAACACATGTGCACCTGCTTATTCGTTCATATCAAACATCAGAATGGGGGGATATGGGGGGAAATGGGATTTCAGGGACTTTGACTGTGACATATTTGTTGATTTCAGAAGGGCTGGTACAGAAGAGACTGTAGGAAAAGCAACAAGTAGAGGATTAATTTATTTTATTACCTTAAACAGGTTCAAATATTTAGGGCTGAGATGGGCAAAGGTGGTCAATGTATTACCTCAGCAGTTTGACTATTTTCTTTCTTGCTTGCTTTCTTTCTTTATGCAACAGGGACAACACTCTTTAATAATCAGTATTTATGATTAAATATGACCGAAACTCAGTGGTTCACTAAAGCGCTGAATATGCTTTCTGCACTTCTTCCTCTAAATCTGCTGACATTTTTATAGTAGACAAAGGCAGCCGGTAGGCCAGGACACTTCAGTTAGGCATAATGTTTACTTGAAATTTTTCAACATATAAATTAAAGCTACAAAAAGAAGCCAAATATGCTAAACCTTGCCATTTTTTCCCCAAACAGCTACAATTTGAAAATTCTGTTGAGATTTTTCCAATCAAAACACCTTCCTATAGTGTTTTACAAACTTATGTAAAGAAAAATGTTTTGCTGTGGGTAGTGTTGCCGTCTCACAGCTCCATGGTTCCTGGTTCAATCCTGAGTGTGTGTTACTCTTTGTGTGGCGCTTCTGTGCATGTTCCAGTGGATTTCCTTGGGATTTTCTTCCCAAAAACATGCCGACAGTTGAATTACCTATGCTAAATTGCTCCTAGGTGTGAATGAGTCTGTGAAAGTGTGTGCACGGTGCTCTGAGCTGGACTGGTATACCATTCAGGGTGTATTCCTGCCTCACACACAGTGTTCAGAGGATAAGCTCAGGATCCACCACAGCCCTAACCGGCAGAGCCTACTGAAACTCAATTGTTTACTGAAAATGAATGAATTTTCAAATGAAATTCTCTTGCCCTGTCTCTTTCAGAATGTAAAGAAACTCTCTAACCGTTCCAAACATACTGTTATGTAATTATCAAATAGATTCAAATATAAATCGATTTTTAATGACATGAACAGTATGTCAGTAAGTAACTTTGGATCGGTTTCATTCAGAGCTGAATCGCTGATGAATACAGCATTGTGACCAAACAGGAAATTACTTAACAAGACAGAATTATAAAAGCACAAAAGATATTGGCTCACAAAGTAGAAGCGAGGATCAGGAGAACGTTCCTCAGTAGGATAGACAGAGTGAATTTTAACAGAAGCAAAGGAGTAGAAGTGAAGTGAAGCTGACTTTCATTCCAGGATGAAGATCCTCCTCCTTGTCACGCTCTACCTTTTCTCAGGTCAGATATTCTTCTTAAATAATTGCATGTGAAGTTATTTATCCAGGATTGTGAGAATATTGAAAGCTCAGTGATGTTACAGACATGAGGGAGATTTTCTTTTGATTGACAGGTCCAGTAGACTGCACTGATGTGACTGGCTTCTCAGGAGGAAGCGTCATTATAATCTCTGATCTACAATGGAATTCAAACCATACTAAATATATTTGTAAAATGTCACAAACTGATTGCGTTGATATCATACGTTTCCACAGCCAAAGTATCCATGTTCAGTACAAAAGATTCTTGCTGTATAGAAACACAGGAGGTTCTTTCTTAGTGTTGATCAGAAAGCTGAAGCCACAGGATGCTGGAACGTACAGAATTGGAGTGGAAGATCAGAGCAACTCCACCGTGAACCTTAAAGTTCGTAATGGTACAGAAATATTTAACGTCATTCACATATTAAATCTGATACCTTTTTGCCCATCAAAGGCATTGTTAAAGCAGTAATATGGTATTAGAGATCTGTTGAGCTTATAAATTGTAATTTATTTGTTTTCTTGTTTGTATAATTAACAGATGCATCTTATGGGGCGCCAAAAATAATGAATGCTAATCTTGGGCAGAATATAACTATCACCTGTAACTATCCAGGGGAGTATGCAAAAAACAACAAGTATGTCATCACACTGGATGATGAGGCTTATGTCAAAGCCATTATTGACACTCAAACAATAGATGAGAACGGCAGATTCTCCATTTCTGATGACAGAAGTGCTAAAGTTCTCAGTGTGAGCCTCAGCGATGTGAAAGAAGCTGATGGAATATTTTATTTATTTGGAGTGTGGAATGGAGGAGGGACAATCAGGTATTACTCCTACTTTGCAGAGATTCAGCTGCATGTAACAGGTGAAACTTTATTTTTTTTGTCATATTTAAACTCAATGTTGAAGAAGAATTGAAGAATTCTCACTCACACAGACAGCATGAGCCTTGCCCCATCCATGCAGTTTTTATGTTATTCAATATAACAAGTAATATATCGTGGATTTTTGTTGTTTTATATTTTAAACAACAGGATCCTATATAACAGCATCACCAGCACCGCGAGAAAACCCATCTGGTGCAGTATATTCCAGTAAGAACTCACTAATTATACCTAAATCTCTTTCATGCTGTATTCATGTTAAATGTGTACTGGATCAGTGTGTTACAGTCAGGAAGGTTCTTGGTTTGAGCTAAGTTTGGTACCAGGATGCTGCAGGTTTGAAGATGGCATCATTTAACCAGCACAGAGACATTCAAAAACAGCAGGAACTACAGAATATGTGTTTATGGTTGTGTATGAAGATGATGTGTTTGGTCTGTTCCTGTTCTGCATTGTTTCTGTTTCTGTCCCCAGGTTCCTCTGCCATCATCAGTGTTTGTGTCTTTGTGGCTCTGCTGCTGACTGGAGGATTTGCACTGATGATCATCTACAAACTGAGACACAGGAGAACACATGGCAATACAAGGTAGTGTTAGTATAATCTTCTCTCTGTATATAGTATACAGTATATATATATATATATATATATATATATATATATATATATATATATATATATATATATATATATATATATATATATATATATATATATATATATTTTTTTTTTTTAAATGGTGCCTCTTTTGTGTACGATTACAGTTTCAGCTCGTTTGTCCAAGAGGAAACAGAATAAACAAGTGAGTAATTGTATCTCATGTCAACATGTGCGAATGTTGGAATTTGCCCAAGTAACTGTGTATGCACTATTGTTATAAGTGCATTGCTGGTTTTTAGAGGATAAATACATAAGGAGTAAAAACTAGGAGACATTCTTTAATATGGAAATAATCAACAATGGCATGGTGCAATATTGCATGACATGAAGTGGAGTTACTGTTACCACCCTGAAGGTGATTATTTTCTGATAATATCATTAACATTAACGGTTCCCTGGTGGACAAGTGGCTAGCATGTGGCACTCTCATCGCTCCGACCCGGGTTCGATTCCAGGTCAGGGAATAACCCCAGCCACTGGAGGGTTGCACGAGTCAGTGCACTCTCAGTGCTGGTCCCAAGGCCAGAAAATGGGGAGGTTTGTGTCGGGAAGGGCATCAATCAACATGCTGACAGGTGATCCGTTTTGCCAACCCTGAAAAAATGGGAGCAGCCAAAAGAGGAAAAAAAGCCTAGTAATGTCAATAAAATCCTAGAAATGGTAAATAAAATCTCACAGAAATCTTACAGCCAATCACATCGTTTTTTCATTTGTCTGAATCCTAAATGCATTCTTAGCCCTCATCCATGGTGAGGAAGTTCAATCTGTTCTGATCCTAGGACTTCCCATTTGAGCTGTTGAACTCTGTTGTCTTTAATGATCTGAGCCGCCTCATAGTGGCCTGCTGTAACTCCTGTAACTGTAACTTCTGTGGTGTGTCTGTGTTCACATTCTTTACAGGACTGTGACCTGCAAAACCGTACTGATCACAATCAGTGACAGTTTGGTAACATCTGCAGCTTCTGGAGGACTGCTAACCATTCTTTATATAAGTGTTGTTTTTAATTAATTTTTTTTTTTATCTGCTTTGCTAAATTGCTTTTATGAAATGTAAAGTTTGAGAAAGGTGCTATATAAATGAAACTTCTTGTTCTTCTTCTTCTGGCTAGGGTGTCTATGGAAGCCCATAGAACCGTCTGGTAAATGTTGTGAAATTTGGTACACTGATTGGGGAGGGTCTAAGAAACATCCTGACCAAATTTGGGCCAAGTGCTTCCAATGTTCTAGCACTAACATCGGGTCAAATTTGGGCCTAATTTGGATGTTTATGGTCATCATTTTTTTTTACTTGTGCGTGCAACATTTTAAAGCCCTGGATTCCCTGGGTCAAAATGAACGCATTTTCAGGACCATGACCTGAGGTTATGCAACAAGTTTATTACAGCCTAAATATGAACCTGCCTCTAACCTCCTCTGACCAAGATGATAATGGGGAATCTATTTAGTGCTGTAATCACATTTGACACATTGAACTTTTTCTGTTTCAATTATGTTGTTTATGGGGTTTTTTTAAAAAAAGAAGAAAAAAAAAGAAAAGTACAGCAATATTCTAAACAATGAAGAAATGATAATAAAAAAGGTATATGTGATGATGACATGTGTGATGAAATTCTCTTTCCCGTTCCTGTACTTTTTCTGTTTCAATTTTATGTGTGTTTATCTCCACACACCGCAGAGGGAAGACTGTCTTCCTAAAACTATAAGTTCAATTTACTTGTATTAATCTTGCATTAGGACAATCCTCAAATCACTGACATGAACATTATAAAAGATGTTCCAAGTGTATTGCTATGAAATCTAAAGAAATGTCAAAAGACAACCAAGCATGAACAAAACATGAGGGTTAAATAGAGAGCTGTCCTCAGACTGGAACATCCACCGTTTTCTACACACAAAGAAAAATAGGTTTATGTCCTGTTCTCAGGCCCGGATAGGCAGCCTGTGTGTTGTGACTGATTTGGCCTGCTTTTTTTTTCTTTCCTTCTTTCTTCTTCTTTTCTTTCTTTTTTTTTTACTTGTGATGCCACCAACTGACTTCTTGCACTTCCTGTAAATTTAGTTTGGTCCATATAGTCAAACTTGATTGATTAATAAATCATGAGCCCACCAGACTTGCAATACTATTGCTTATCATTCGCCTCATCTCTGTAAGCAGCATGAAACAGAAAGCAATGTAGATGCACTGAAGAATGGGTGAGCAGTGACTAGGTGGAGCTGAGTGAAAAGCAAGTACGTAGCTAATGTTATCTAATTAGGCAGTATTAACCGCAATATCACTGTCTAGCAAATAAAACCACCACTACACTGCAAAAAAGCCATCTTAGCCATGAAAATACATTGAATATAGTTGAATGTATCTAATATTTCCTATTATTATTATTATTATTATTATTATTATTATTATTATTATTATTATTATTTAGATTACAACAGACCAAATATAAAATAATTAAACTTATTGGAACCCTTTTTCTTTCTTTCTTTCTTTTATTTATTTATTTATTTATTTTTAACAATTAAAAAAAAAAACATTTTTTAAATTCTACTGGCAGATAATTGTGCTTCAGTCTAGAAATAAAGACTTAAAATGTGCTCAATAATCTGCCAATATAACAAGACTATTTCAAGACAAAAATTAGGAAAAATTATCCACAAGGTTTAATAATTAATTTGGTTTGCTGTAATATGAGAGAAAATGCAAGATAATAATATATTCAAGATATTTTCACTTGCTGTCATTGTTTTTTGGCCATGTAGCTGCATAACTGACATTAAACTGTACAGCTAAACATTTTTTTTGTTGTTGTTCCAATTTGTTCTAAAATCATTGAATATTTTTGAAGATTGTCACTAACAGGCCCGGACTAGCCATGGGGAGCACCGAGTGAATTCCCAGTGGCCTGAGGTTTTGTTTTTGTTATGTTACGGACTCGAAAAGGAAGCAAGTGGAGGTTCAAGTATTTATTCACAACCAAAGTCACCGTACATGAAACAAGGTCTAAACGTGAAATGAGAAACGAGGTCTAAACATTAAACTAGAACCAAGGCATGAAACATGAAACTAGAACAGGACATGGAACACCTAGGTAGCTAGCACATACATGGAGTCTATACGTTTATTTCTCGAACTAAGGTCAAACACAAAACGAGGTCTAAACATTACCCTGGAATCGTGGCATGAGACGAGAACAGGACATGGAAACTTAACCGTTACCGCTTTACCCATTAGTACAATTAATACTGCGCAAAGTGCACAGCAACACGTGGGGTTTAAATAGCAAATGTAATTTACCTTGAATGCTCACAGCTGGTAACAATTAATACACACCCTCGAAAAACAACCAATGACTAAACAAGGAGGAGACAGAACTGAAACAAATGCACGTGTCCATTGTAAACAAAGTCTCCATAGTTCATATGCAAACCATGAGCGTATGCTCGCTCTGGTTCGTGTACGCGCGCGCCCTTTGGCTCTCCGTCCATGTTGCTGCCGCAGCAACTAATTTAATTAATTAATTAATTAATTAATTAATTAATTTAATCGCTATTATTTTATATTATTGCTTGTCCGATGTACTCAAATGATCCTTTCCGAATTCTTCATTTCGATAATAAATCGATATTAAATCATGAATCTGTTAGTCTTGACTTGCAACGCTCCTCAGTTCCAGTGAAAGGTTTCGAACAGTTATCAATGCACAGAGCGAGGATGGAGATGAAGTGGCCAGGTTCAATGCATAAAAAATACCCAAAGACCAAGATCTCGTCACTCAGACTCAGCGATGAGAAATTTACATGTCCTTATGTTAAACTATTTACAAAATATACAATTAAATACGAAATGATGTACATTTCTGATTCTGACCTGTCATCTCCACAAACCTAATGCAGTAGACATAGGTGCAGTATGCATGTACTGAAATTTCACAACTTCTTATGTCGGAAAAGATGAGTTTTTATTTATTTATTTATTTATTTTATTGCTGGAAAATGTGACCAAGGATACACCATGTGATTCACGTGAAGCATGCAGTGCTTTTTTGCTTCTCCAACCTACATTGACCCTGCTAGCTCATAAATTTAAACTATAAACTCAATTAAGCTATCTGACTTGTTCTTATGAGAAATAACGCGGCCGAACTCACTAAGACTGGATTCAGACGAAGAAGGTTTATTAGCAGTCAGCAAGACAGCAAATGTAGCTTACATTGTTCTTTATATACACTTCAGGCATGGCACCATATCTAACATTAAACAATCATACACAGTTCCACTTCTTGTACATCCAATCACAGTCTTCCACATGTATCCCAATTACATAATTTCCCATTATCTCCAAGAGACCTTAGATTTAGTTTAGTACTGCTCTAAATTTCCCTTATCTCTTGCTTCAGTCCATCATCATTTTTGACAGTTATACTCTGGGGTCTATTATCTTTCTCTAGCATTTAGTTCCTTATCTATTTTTGAGCTATTTCTATTATTATTTCTATTACTTTTCGCTCTTCAGGGATGTGTAAACATTCTAATGCTTATCTGTACGGTACAGCTGTTCCTCCTTTTAGTCGGCTGTCTCCTCTATCTTTGCTCTTTGCCTGACCCTTGATAGGGTCAGACTTGTGCTTGTAACTTATTCTTTATATTTTATGCGTTCTTCTGACTTTGACATATGGTCAAACATCAGCCCTGGGCCTTCCGAGGCGAACCCTGGACCTCCCAAGACGGTTGATACACACAAGCCCACTTTTCCCACTTTTCTCCAGGTGTTCCTCTCTTTTGCACCTAAGTGCATTGCCAAGTTCACAATGGCCTTTATGTTAATAATAATAATAATAATAATAATAATGTGCCCAATACACATACTGTGAAACTTTATTCTGTAAAAGCAAAAAGTAATGTTTCTTTTTTACTAGTGTTAAATGATAATAATCTAAATTTCCTTGTGTGTGTGTGTGTGTGTGTGTGTGTGTGTGTGTGTGTGTGCACGTGTGTTGTGTAGTGTAATGCTGGTGACAGGCTGAGCCAAAATGAGATGTCTGGGTACTTCCCTCTTCAACAGTTCATCTGTCAGAACTTCCTCGTTCTCGTACTGGTGTGCTCTTACGTAGCCACCACACTGTCTAGTGTCAAAAACCAGCTGTCTTTAGGTATTAAGATTTCACTTGACTCAATATTATTTATCTATCTTTTATTCATTAATGTATATACTTTTATATCTTATTTTATGCCAAATTTCCTACAAGCACCAGCTAAAGCACAGTCTCAGCTGAACACTGGGTGGCTGACTGTGAATATTTCTATGTGGCCTTGTTCAGATGTGGAAGTAGGTTTGCTTTTTCAATCTTATCAATTTTTTAATGAATCAACAATTTTGTTATGAAAGTGAAACATTTAGAATAAAGTTGTGAGACTTGTGAAACTAGAAGAAAACTGTAAGAAAACTATGTGATATGAGGAACTATGCTGGTCATTGGCTTTTGATTGCAGGTTAAATGCTGTTAATATTCATAGTGACAGAAGTTACCGTTCCTGTTTATTACAGTAAATAAAATATGTCAGTTCTTTCACTTCCCAAACGGTTCAGTAGAACTGGCATAAGGAGAGTGAAAAAGTGTGTTGCAGGCAGAAAAGAGCAGCGTTATGCTTATTTAGGGGATTTTGTCCATGATTTCCAGCACAGAAGCTTCTCAGCAGAAATATTTCAGCTTAAATGAATATTCAAGCACACCCAAGCTCAGAAGGATGCTGTTCAGAAATAATGATTATTTAAAATACATGTATATTTCTTTGTTAATATGTACAGATTTGAACTGAAAGTAAACTTGTATTACAGCAACCTGCACAGCACAGCAGCCAGAGAGTCTCACCATGGAGTAGCCGGAGAGCCTCACCGAGGAGCAGCCAGAGAGCCTTATTGAGGAGCAGCCGGAGAACCACACTGAAAAGCAGCCGGAGAGCCTCACCGAGGAGCAGCCGGAGAGCCTCACCGAGGAGCAGCCGGAGAGCCTCACCGAGGAACAGCCGGAGAGCCTCACCGAGGAGCAGCCGGAGAGCCTCACCGAGGAGCAGCCGGAGAGCCTCACCGAGGAACAGACGGAGAGCCTCACCGAGGAACAGCCGGAGAGCCTCACCGTGGAGTAGCCGCAGAGCCTCACCGAGGAGCAGCCGGAGAGCCTCACCGAGGAGCAGCCGGAGAGCCTCACCGAGGAGCAGCCGGAGAACCACACTGAAAAGCAGCCGGAGAGCCTTACCGAGGAGCAGCCGAAGAGCCTCACCGTGGAGTAGCTGGAGAGCCTCACCGAGGAGCAGCCAGAGAGCCTTACCGAGGAGCAGCCAAAGAGCCTCACCGTGAATAGCTGGAGAGCCTCACCGAGGAGCAGACGGAGAGCCTTACCGAGGAGCAGCCGGAGAACCACACTGAAGAGCAGCCGGAGAGCCTCACCATGGAGTAGCTGGAGAGCCTCACCGAGGAGCAGCCAGAGAGCCTTACCGAGGAGCAGCCGGAGAACACCGAGGAGCAGCTGGAGAGCCTCAATTTCATTTTGTACCGGAACCTGGAAGTTAGCATCCCACTGGTTCCCTCGACAAAAACCCAATAGGATTGTCCCATAGGCTTTTGGATTATTGCAAAGAAATGAGCTCTGTTATCAACAAAGTTTACAATACTAACACGTTCTGACAGTAGGAGGAGCTCTAAGACCATACTTGTGTGCAGAAATTTCTACAGAATATGTAGATAATTCTGGTGCACATGTTTCATGTGTTTTTTTGTGTGTAGAAAGTTATATGAAAATGCTGTCTATATATACAGCCATAACTTTATGAAATATTTCATGAAGTACCTTTTTTTAGGAAGGCTTGGAACACTTGGGGCATTGACTAATCCATAGGGCATGATAAGGTATGCATAGTGTCCAAACCCAGTGATGAAGGTAGACTTCCACTCATCCTCTTGGATCCTGATAAGACTATAAGCACAATTTTCAGGGAACATACCTTCATGAACCTGTTCTAATGCTAATGCTACCCATGGAGACGAATCATAATACTTCAGTGCGAGTGCACTGAGGTACCAAAATATGAGACCCCTCTCTTTCTTCTCCATAAATAGAAGCCTGTTGTGTTTGGATGAGCTGATATACCCCCAAATCCTTCTTGATATAATCTTTCATGGGTCTGGTCTTGTCAATTGAAAGGGATTAAATTCCACTATGTGGTAGACAGGCACTGGACATATATAGTGGGGTAATTCAGATATTTGTGTTATGCTAAAAACCTCTGCTAGATCTATATATGAAGCAGAAATCTTAATCTTTTCTTCTGTTCCTGGCAATTCTATCTGTGTTGTATAAAATGGCAGAGAGATTATAGCTATCATAACACTGCGGGCCCTATGAAATGAGTTTGCCAATCTCCCCAGGAGATTGTGGGATTGTGAGTGGATAACCAGGGAATGCCTTATACCACAGGGTTATTAGAAAACTCGGTAAGAAGAAATGTGTTGGTTTTACAGTGGAAAAGCCCTGGGTGCATATTTATGGGTACATTTGTACTGTAGCTTTCATTTTATGACCTCCAAGAGATTCTTTATGGGGACTAAAGAAATCTTCAGTTTAGCTACGTTCTCATTTTTAGGCAGCATCAGAATCAATGAAGGCTGGAAAATAGTGGGACTATGAGCAACATGACACATTTATAAAGTACTTTTATGAGTTTAAAGAGAGAGAATAATCGTGGTGCTCATCTGGATCGAGGGACTGTTCTGGGGTCTTGACATTCAGATTGACCTTTTCCTCTGCAGTAGAGACAATGATCCTCTCTCCTTTGACTGGACTTCGTAGTTCACCTTACCTTACATGCATCATTTCACTCTCCATTGTTAAGTAAGTGGTGTTAGGTAGGGAGACAGCACTGGTTCACGGTCATCAGGCATGAAGGATTATGTCTGTGAATTGGTAAGAAAGAGCTGATTGACTTTACCTGCCATTTCCATTTGGAGGGTTTCTGTTAGAAACCAGAGGTCGGGAACCATTTCAGCTGGCACAGCCATAAAAGCCAAAAAAAAGTTATGATTTTTTCTTTAAGTAAACTGAACACTACTTATCATTACTCATATGAATGTACTACTTATCATTAGCTATATGGTTGTTTTTATTTCTTTTAGCCATTTCACCTTTGTTAAAAAACTGAAAACAGACTGGCTATGTAGTTTTCAACCGATTTATGACTTAGTGACTTATTTATGACTTATTTGTTTGTGCATACATGACAAACAGGCAGCGATTATGAATTATGTATTATTTTAAAATATGTAGAGTTTTAATTGAATTAACACACTAGCTTTTATTATTCATTTTAATTTATTTTTTTTTCTCCCGCCACTGAGCCATAGGCGAGCACTGAAAGAGCCATATATGGCTCGCAAGCCATAGGTTCCCGACCCCTGTGTTAGCCCATGATGGAAAGCCCATTATTTAAGTGCAATGGCCCAGTCTAGTAGTCTTTCAGTAAGCGCTGACAGAACTAGCAATATCTTATCAGTGCCTCTGGAGTATGGAAAGGCAGAAAGCGAGCATTATGCCAGGAATCCAATTCATTTAATAGGGATCAATCATACATTTCAGGTGCTTGTGAGTGCTTACTTCTGGGTCCCTCTGTGATTAGTAACAATTTTTGGTTTTGCAGTGATGTTGTGTCTGTAGACCAAATCCAAATTAAACACAGCATAGTTTAAACACGGCAAAGCAGTCATGGCAGATGAAGGATGGTCATATCTCAACACATAATTATGTATGTACATATCAGTATGTACAGTGTGTAGTGGGTAGCCCAGTAAGAAATTCTCTTAGACACATATTTATATGTGTGCTAGTGTGGAATTTTGGGTACGAAAGGACGGTTGCACAAATGAACACCATTTTCAGGTTTTAGGTTTAGATTGTTTAGTGTGTGGTTGATCAGGAGCATCAAGTGGGTCCTCAGTGCCACCATGCTGTGCTACACGGGAGGGCTTGTTCAATAATACATCAACCTTATTAGAAACCAGAGACTGCATGTTGGTTCAGTTATTTCCTGGGAAATGCGAGTCAAGGCGAGGTAATGACAGTCTTCTGCTATGTGCATCTTACGTTACAACCAGAGTAGGTGATTTCCCATTTACACTGAATTAACTTCTAAGACATGTTACCTGATTTGAGTAGAATGACTTAAAGTAGCTGAGAGGTGTTAAATGGTTTATACTGTTGTTGTTGGGTTTTTTTTTTTTGTCCTTTGAATAGATTTTAGCTCCAAGAAGAGATCTCTTGGTGTCACTCCTACTTGACTTCATATTCTGAGCATCATCTTTTATTTAAGACAGAATTTATGGCCTCTGCAGCATCAGCAACCTGTATACTATGTACAGCAATATATAAAATTATTTATTATATTATACGGCAGGTTTTCAGTATTACCAGTACTTTGAAGGGCACCATGTGCCCATTCACACACTCATTCACACATAGGCAATGCAGAGTGACCAAGCCACGTACTAGCATGTGCTTGGAAGGTGGGACAAAAGCAGAGAGGAAACACAGAGGAACTCCATTGACTCAAGCTTAAGATCTGGAGCTCTGGGGCAATGCTGCTCTCTGCACAATCATGCCAGACATGTCTCCCAATAATCCCTGTGACTCAAAGGACCATATGAATGGCTTGATAACCAGGAAGTAGAACAATTCAGAAATGTAGCAAGTCAATTAAATAAGCTTTCAGTGGGGGCATTTCTTTGGTAGTCTGCATTCCAGGAATGAAATTTTATAATATTTCTGTGGTTCTAGTTAATAAGAAATGTTTTACTTGTATAAGAATCAGTGTCAGAATCTACATTGCGCTAAATGACGCCCATGAAATAATTAATATGTAATCTTATGTGTTTGTTAAATTCCTTGAAAGCCCTGAGGCAGGTACAGACATGCTCTGGTCACTATGTCAGAAAGTCAACAGATCTGAGAAAGACAGGTCAGAAACTAATGAATGAATATTTGAATCCTAGAACATGTCGGTGTGTCCAGACTAACATGTAATTATATCATTTTTGCTATTAGCTTTACTGTAGTTACCAAATAAATTATTAATTTGCTTAAATATGAGCCATGGATTAATAAGATAATGTGGTGTTAATTAGTTTAATAGGCATTATTATTTACAACAAGCACTGCAAGTTCACAATAATCCCATATATAATTGCTGTGCCATCACTATTATTACTAGAAGATAATGATTGGATTGGATTATTGTTTTCCCAGATTTCATTGCAAAGTTTGCTCTATGTCCAAGCAATAGTGACTCAGAAATTGAGGCTCTATTATATGGAAAAGTACGATTGTAGGCAGAACCCTGGGAACACACTGCAATGCCAATTTTCCAAGAGACCTGTGCCATTGGCCTTTTCCATGATTGTGTGTAAGTTTCAGCATTAAGACATTTATTTAGATCATGGTACTCTATTAACATCTCTCTGTGTTGCTCTGATGTTGCTTCATCTCTTGTCTTTTCTTTTGGCATGCGTTCTGTGTTTAATTCAATATAGAGGCCTATGAGATACCTTCATATTATTGGGTAGCACCTTATCAATGTCTCAGGTTTAAGGCATGTGATTAACGTTTGCTCAAAAGAAGCAACATGTTTCCTTAGAGCATGATCCAACCTAAGAGTTGATGCATATAGTTGTTAGCAAATGGCCTATAGGTTTTAGAATCAGCAATAGTTGCGAGGTGAAATATTAGACAGGTTAGCCAGTTCTACATGTGATCAGGTGTCTACAGTAAGAGTGAGAGAGAGAGAAAAAAGCATTTTAGAATGTTAACATACATGGTATACAATCTAAAAGTGTAAGCTGTCATGTAATGTATATAGAGACGGATGCAAATGCAGTTACAATAAACAAGGCTTGATAACGCACTGGCGGCAAAACACAGAAACAATACTTTGCACTTAAGCATTATATTCTGCATGCTAGAGGTTCCCATTTAGATTAACCATCAGTACATCGCGTAACCTACAAGAGAACACCCTTAGTGTTTTATACTCTGTCTATACAGTACTAAAAAGACAAAGTTATCAAGACAATTTAAGAAAAATGATGAATTCTATCAAGAAAGCCAGATGAATGATTAACATTACATGCCAAAATGATGTTGGGCTACCATCACTTTACTTGGCTTAGCCTACAGTTGTCATCCTTAATTATTTCATTATTACATTATCTAAACCAATTGGAGCTCTATTTGGTAGGGACTCCTGGTATGGTATTTTACATTACATCAGAGATTTTGGGGGGGGTTCTGGACTGAGATTTGACATTTTAATGGACTTCAGGGACCCCCTCAAAACTTAGGGGCCAAGAAATTTCTTGCCTTGCCTGCACTGTAATGACACCACTGTACCAGTCTATTTGTTGTACCCTAATTTCTGACTGCTGTGAAGTAATTTTGTTTGCTGTCTATTAACTGTACAACCTTACAGAAGATACCACTAGTGTTTAAAGTGGGATTTGGGAGTACATGTTTCATGGGTGCCTAAATCGTGGAAACAGTAGTGTATATTTACCACAGCAATGTACCAAAGACTTTTGTATTCTTCTTTCATACTGCCCCGTGTTTACGGTTCTTTCACTACACTTGCAATGATGGTATTTTACAATCTGTATCTGCAAAATAGCTCCTGCCCAGTTAAATTCCTGTATACAACCAGTGCTTTCTGCTGTCAGCCAAAATCAGGCCTTTAGTCCCAGATATTAATATTAGTTTTTATGTATATTTATATGTTGACCTTGTTGAACATGTAAAAGAATAAAAGCAGATGCAGACATCTCATTTTGGCTCAGCCTGTCACCAGCATTACACTACACAACACACGTGCACACACACACACACACACACACAAACACACACACACACACACACTCATGTGCCAGGTCCACTCAGCACAGTATCCAGTGGCACAACACACTTTCAATTATTCATAAACTTCTCATAGGCTGAAAAGAGCAAAAGATTCCTTTACCCGTCTATTATTTCCAGTGGAGTGCTATGAGCTCATGTGCAACACCCATCACAACGCACACACACTCATGCAAACACACACCCACACATACTGAACCCATGGTATGTGATTTCTTACTGTGCAAAGAATATCACTAAATCTTCTGTGACATACTGTTTTAATCAGAACTATATGCTAATATAAATAGATAATAGAAATATATGATAATTTGACAGGAATCCTGTTCTGGAAACAGAAAGCTGGTGCTATATGAAAACAGTCAACAATAATTACAAAAAAATGTCCGTATATACATGCACATACATACACAGTAGGTGGTGCTGGCATGAAATTTGTTGCATAGCCTCAGGTCACGATCCTGAGATTGCTTACCAAGTTATGAATCCGTGCTCAAAGACGTTGCTGAGATACAGCCTCACTTCCTGTTTGGCAGCTTTGCTATCAGATTTGTTGGCCCAATACAGGCAAACCATTCAGAGTATTCAAAATTCTTTTGAAAACTTTTATGGGGCTCACTCGGAAGATGATGTGTACCAAATTTGGTGATGATGGGAATAAATTTGTAGGAGCAGTAGCACTTCGGACCCTGTCCAGGGTGTACCCTGCCTTGTGCCCGATGCTCAATGGGATAGGCTCCAGGTTTCCCCGTGACCCTGAAAAGGAGAAAGCAGTATAGAAGATGGATGGATGGATGGATGGATTAGCTCTTTGGAATAATCAAGATACAGTATGTTATTTATTGTTGTCAGCATCTTATGAGGTCTTCTCATAACATTCCCAAAAATTAAAAAGAAAGAGATTTGGCTTTCAGAACAGAGTGTTCAGTGAATACCCATGCACTCAATGGCATACTTAATTTCAAATCTTGTTTATTATCCAAGGTCTTGGAATAGCATATAGAACGTCATCCTTTGGCACGACGGATTGATTTCATTCAGCGATGCTCATTCATAAACAGCAACATGATACAGGCTTAAGAGCACAATGGGCATCAATCAGACCCTGATCAGACAATAAAGCTCAAATAGAGTTACATTGGCTTAAGGGCAAATGATTGCAAGAGAGAGAAAGAGAAGAGGGGGCATGAGAGGTTCTAATTGCTTGCCTTTATAATCTTACCGTGGCAAATGAGCTTATGTCCTAATTGGATGTTCGTAGTACATTCTATTTTTCACTTTGGCATCTGTGCGTTTCATGATGCAGCAGTGTCTTAGACCGCCAATCATCAGCTTACTTTTGATGCAGTTTTTCATTGACAAAAATCGTGGAAATTTACTGATCCCAAGCCCCACCTATGCTTTGTTAACAAAAACTTTTGAAAAAATTGGAGTAATCCCCATAACACTGACAATAATCTAGCAACATTTAAAGTGAACAAAGCTAGCTAACTAACTTCATCTGTTTTTACAGGTGTATTTTCCTATGCATAGCTTATTGTTTAGAAAAAATAATTCATACTACAGTACCTACTCAAAAGCAGCTGCCTTTGGTTATGGATATTTTGTCTATATTGAGCTGGTGGTAGTGTCCACTCACAGACAAATGCAAAGCGAACAGGTGTATTTGTTTTTGCAAATGGATACTGGTGTAGATTTTATGGGTCCACCAGACACATATTTTGACTGTATCCAGAGCTTGACATTCAAACTATGTCCTTGGGAAACATTGATGTGCCTGCTAAAGTGCAAAAATTTTAATGAGGTTATAGCAGAGAATTGCTATGCAGTAAAGAAATGGGGACAAATATGGCAGGGCTTGAGACTGGTAAATTGTACCACATTTGAAATGTGTGACCCTGATATTTCCAAAAGTATTAAAAACTCACATGTGGAGTAATTTACAGTAATTTGGTTCTGGGAAATGTTGCACCACCCAGTTTTAATTTATCCATGATCTAAAAGATCTATCTGCTTAGAGCTCTTGATAACTCATCAGGTTGTCTGTGAAACCAATAAGAGTTTAACAGATAGCTGAAAGAGGCACAAGCAAAGGCATCTCACATGACTGAAAGAATCAGTGTACAAATGTACAAAAGATATACATTTAACTTGCATGGTTTTGTCCTTGATTCAAGCTTGTATACACATTATATATATATATATATATATATATATATATACATATATATATATATATATATATGTATATATATATATATATTTCAGTCACTTGAGTTGGAATTAGCTCTTATTGTAATGATTATGTTACATTGTCTTCATCACCCCTCTCTCTACACCCTTTCAACTAAAATCCAATCTGAGGAATTCGGTTTTCTTTTCCTTGCTCTGGAAGTTAGAAGGGAGCAAGGGTAGGCTTAGATCTGTGTCTCTGCGCTGAGTCCGTAACTGCACAAAATGCTGAGTTTTTGCTGTGTTTTCTGGGATGCCTATCGTCCTTCCTCCCCCTGGGCCGGTGTTCCTCTTTTCCTTTGCGTGCCTCAGACTCTTGATAACCAGAGCCTGCTGCCTCTGGGACAAAAACACTGGTGGTTTTGAACCATTTACCAGAAAAGGGGAGGAGTCTGTGGATGGCCCAGTGTGATGTTTAAGTCCCGCCCACACCGCTTTTCTCGGTGAGATGTCTTTGAGAGTTCTGTGACGTAACCGTGGTAATGGGGCAGTTTGCAAAGCAGATTCCATTGTGCTCAGGTGACGGGCAGTGTGGGTCTTTTCCTCAATGGCCAGTAGGAGGTCTTTAAAACGCTGGCCTGCTTTACTGTCTAGATGCATTATGGGTGATACCACTTTTTCAGAATAGAACATCTGTATCTTTTCCAATTTGTTGTCATGCCTGTGTGCATTTTCTTCTCTTGAATAGTTCTCAGAGTGTGTTGGTCTCAGGTCATGATCTTTGTGTGGTACTTTGTTGGAGTCTTTTTTACTTTCCAAAATGACTGGAGCATCACAAGAAGTACAGTTACAAAGCTTTGAGCTGCTTTCTTCCCTGCAGGGGCATTTGGGGGCCGACGCATGAACCAGTTCCCTCTCACCGAGCCCTGGGACTGAAACCACACAAACACAACAGAACGGGATAACTGGGCAAATATGCATAAATGTATCGTTGAAACTATTTTAAAAAGGCATTTATGTTGGTTCCACACAGTGCTCAAAGGATACACATATTTAGATATTAGCAATACTACCTTCAGGAAACAGGCTCTCTCTTGTCTCCATGTTGATTCCTGTGTCATTGTTGGTAAAGACATCTGCAGGCTGATTGGTAGGGGTAGACACTCTTTGGTCGCAGCTTGACTGTTTCTGTCTGATCACCTCCTCTCCATCTTGTGATGGGATCCTCTGTGTCTTACTTGACTGCCTCTGGCTCCTGTCATTGCTAGTCTCACTCTGAGTCTTCTGACAACAAATAAATACATGTAAATAGGAATGTGTTGAGATGAACTAGGAATGTCTAAGCAACATACACTATATGGTATCCGAAGTGTCCTTGGGCAAGACACTGAACCCCTAGTTGCTCCGGATGGCAAGTTAGAGCCTTGCATGGCAGCTCTGCTACCATTGTTGTGTGAGTGTGTGTGTGTGAATGGGTGAATGAGACACAGTGTAAAGCGCTTTGGATAAAAGCAGTATATAAGTGCAGACAATTTACCATTTCTATGGCCAGATGGTTTGTGGACAACTGACCATTACACCCATATGTGCTTTTGAACCCTCCACTCCAGATTTATTCCTCCTTTGTTGTTGTAATAACTTCCATTCTTCTGAGAAGGCTTTCCACTAGAGATTGGAATATAGCTGTGGGGATTTGCCCATTCAGCCACAAGAGCATTATTGAAGTCAGGCACTGATGTTGGGTCAGAAGGCCTGGCACATGGTTGGCGTTCTAATTCATCCCAAAGGTTTTCAGTGGAGTTGAGTTCAGGGCTCTGTGCAAGACACTCAAGTTCTTCCATATCAACCTTGGCAAACCATATCTTCATGGTTCTCGTTTTGTACACATGGGCATTGTCATACTGGAAAGGTTTGAGTCTCTTACTTCCAGTGAAGGGAAACTGTAATGCTACAGAATACAAAATACAATTGTATACTTCCAACTTTGTGGCAACCTATGGGTGTCGTGATAAGACCCCCCACAAACTGGCCATATAGTGTACTGTATATCTTAAGATTAAAGCTTTCTAGCAGCACTAACAAAGGAACACTACCTAAAAAGGTGCCACATGAACGCTCCTGATTGTTGGACAAGTTAGGTTGATTAGGTTACCTGTTGCTGACTCTTCTCTGATGTGTTGCTCCTCTCATTCCACCCAGGCTTATTCCGAAGATTCCACTCGCTGGATTCCAACTTCTGAGAAAACTTTGTCATGTCACAATCTGTATTTGCATTTATGGGTAATATTTTCAAGCAAATAATTTGGTGGTATAACACCAAATTTTGCTAATTTGTTTGGGTGTAAGCAAATTTATTTTCTTGTTCTCCCTTAGTTACTTTTTCCATGGTCAGAAATGAATGCTGCTAGCCTGTTTTGACCTCAATGGAGCAGCACAACAAGGATGTGATATTTGAAATCTGTAAAAAAGTAGTCTTGAACCTAGTTTGGTCCAAAATTGTGTTTACAATTTCTCTCCTCAAATCTGCAAAGGTATCAGTGTGGGTTTCCATTCCAACAAAAAAAGGAGACATACCTAATAGTTTTTAAGACCAAGATCAACTAATTGCACAAGAAGAATCAGAAATAACACTCCTGTTTGGATGGAATTAAAGTCAGCAGCCATACAAGGTCCTTATGACTAAGATTGAGGACCACTGTGTTAAAAGTTATGGGATGTATTCAGAGGTGAGGTATGCGTGCATAGTGAAAAATTTACATTGGAATTGTGTACATTGGTACCGTAGACGTAACTACAGACTTAAGACTTTTCAGGACATCAGTGGAGTCAGCTTCTTAGTCTGAGAAGGGCAACATTTTTAACTACACTTAATTAAAGTGAGCTCTAAGCATATTAGATGAATGCTTAGTCAGTTTATCCTTCAAATCACAAGCATGCTTTCTTTACAGAGCTTTTCATATTAACTAAAACATTGGCATTGTTATATTAATTCCAGAAATTAAAAAGAGAGCCATGGTTTTACTCAATTATTCATAGGTTCTTCATGTGTTGTAGTGTGTTTTGTTTTGCGTTTCAGTGTTTTACCTTCATGCTCTTGGATTCTTTCTGGTGCCTGCTCAGTTTTTTTAGCAGGAGTTGGTAGGTAGCTAAGATGGTGGAGGGTTTGTTGTTGATGACTGTGTGTATGATGTCTGAGAGGCCATAGCCAAGAGCTTCAGTCATGTAGTTTAACACAGCTGAGTTGAGCTCTTCTGGATGCAGTCTGAGGAAAGTAACATATTCAAACTAGATTTGGTGTATTTGTACTGCATATTTTAAAAATTGTTAAAGGAAAATTCCACCCAGCAGATATGTTTATATTGACATTACAAAGCTATCAATCTATGCCAAAAATAGTATGACGGTGGTATTAGCATGAAAGTTAAGGTTTTGGAAGATGATCTTTTCGAGCAGTGTGTACAGATGAGGAGGTGAGAGAAATGGACAGATTAAAGGACTAAAGCGCCACTGTAGCTCTCTCTTTAGGTGCTCCATAAAGCATGAGCTAAATCCCACCCTCACCACTTTCAGCAGGCAGTCGAACTGCATTGTGGGTAATGTAGGAAATTTTACAAAAGTGAATATAGACCAAGTTTAAGCTAAGAAATTCATTTTTAAAAATCTTGGACACCATTGAAGATCACATGCTAATTAAAAAGATTAATATTCATGTTCAGGGTGGATTTTTCCTTTAAACTTTTAGGTACATTGTTTGTTCACTGCACAGTGTCTAAAATCTGTTATTCCAAGGCACTCTACCTGTTCTTATAGACCACAGTGTGTAGGGGTCTTTTGGTGTAGCCCTCATTAAGCCAGCCCTCCTCAAGTGCTGCTTTCACACTCGGCCTCTTCACCGGGTCTGGCTCCAGGAGAGACAAAACAAACTGCACCGCCCCTAAGTGCACAAAGAGAAAAGCTGACACATGATATGACTTACAACAAAATTTTAATTGGACAACATCAGCAACCATAATTAGCATTCTTACACTGATAGATATAGTTTTATAAGATCCCTCGCATGCACATTCACCTTTCTGAGTTCTCCTGGTTTTAGCTCTCTTACATCATTGGAGATCAAGTTTAAATGGCAGTCTCCTCTTTCTTACCACCTTCACGACCCAGAGGTTACCGACGATTGGCAGGTCGGCTTAGCACTGCATGGCCTGCGTGTGCGTTTCGGTAATGCTACCCAAAAAAGTTGTCTTTGTGCGTGGCCTGCTTGCTCAGGTGGAGGTGTTCTTAGTGTCGTCAGACAGCGACGATCACATTTAAACATTCGCTTAGGAGCCTCTTTTAACCTCTGGGTTTAAACATTCATTTAGGGGCCCCACTCAGCCTCTGGGGCTTTAAAGACACACATACACAGTTTTCCTAGCTTTAAATGCAGCAAATATTCTACAATTTATGGCTTAAGGAAAATATCATCCATTTTTAATGTATCACGTTCATTTAGGCTTTACTGGAGTGCACAGGAGTATAAAAGAGAGCACAAAGGTATGTTAAATGTTCATTAGTTGCTGTTGATCTACAGTGCTATCAGTTACATATTGTGTATTTTGCTAGCGTGTTGGACCGAGTGTTCCCCATGGGTGGCCACATAAACAGCGCGGTGCTTAAGGGTGTGTCTGAGTGACTTGGATTGTTAAATCTCCACTGTTGCCTTGTCCATATTTAATGTGCTGGATCAGATTATCCGATAATCAGTGTGAGGAGAAGAACGGTTTGTAACGCGTGACTATCCACACCTCTTATCTAGGTCACCTCCTCCTTCCACGTCTCTTATTATCTCTTTCTTACATTGTCTCTCCTGTCTATGTGTAGCTAAATATGATATATGTGTTTGCGCGATCTCCTTACCTCAGTTGTATTCAATCACTGGTGTGTAAAATTCGCTTCTTTAGTTTGTACTGGAGCTACAGGGCTAATATTTCTAGCAAGTAATTGGGAGGTCATAGCCACCAGTTTAGAATAGTGCAAACTGTTTGCCTAAATCATACCCTTGCCTAAAAACTATATTGTAGTGACCAGACCATGGCATACTAATACTAAAAGTAGACTTGTAAGCTGCCAGAAGCCAAGAAAACTGACACACGCATACAGCCCATACAAGAAAACTCTAGCAAAACACTTAATATCCCAGTGCAGTTGAAATTTAAGGTAACACTAAACAAGAAGTATTGAAAACGCCCAGCAATAGATCAATATAAAGTCCCGTATGCAAAACAGCCACGCCTCCGCCACTATAATACTGCTATGATAATGTTTGGTTCAGCTATACCATTTGTACAGTAAGGATGTGATTTAAATATGTTTCGTTGACAACGGTTCAATCTTTTTGAACAAGTAGCTATGGTGAATCAGTTTTGGTAAACAAGTTCATTCAATTGCTTCTGACGGGCTTCACTGCAACTGCACTCTGCAGCTACACCCACTGGATTTGAGAGTCTCTATTGCATCAGTAAACAGCCTTAATACAGCATAGAATGAGCCAAAATATATTTTATGTAGCTTTACGGCTTATCTGTCATGGCATTTGCGATTGTATATATGCTGAACCTTAAATCAGTATATCTTTCAGTCACTTTCACTCGTGTTCAGCGGGTCAGTTGAGGGGCTTCAGTGAATCCCATCCAACATAACTTGGTTGATGGAGCTGGAGATTTTTTTTCTCATTTCGGTGGTTTTGTTGCTCTTGACAAAACAATTATTTAGATTAACGAAACATGGCCGCTATGACTCTTTTCTTGATGTTCTTTGATCCATTTTTATAGATAACAGCATCTCTAAACATCCATCCATCCATCCATTTTCCATACAGCTATTCCTACACAGGGTTGTGGGGAGCCTGGAGCCTATCCAAGGGAACTCGGGGCATAAGACAGGGGATACCCTGGACCAGGTGCCAAACCATGACAGGGCACACTCGTACCCACACATTCACACACACTATGGACAATTTAGAGATGCCAGTCAGCCTACAATGCATGTCTTTGGACTGGGGAAGGAAATCGGAGTACCTGGAGGAAACCCCCGAAGCACGGGGAGAACATGAAAACTCCGTGCACACAGGGCGGAGGCAGGATTTGAAACCCCAACCCCAGAGTTGCAAGGCAAACCTGAAAAACCACTAAGCCACCTTGCCCCCCCCCCCCAACTTACAGCATCTCATGAAGATCTCATAAGATTGTTACAATATCCAGCAAATGTATCAAATCTCAAATTATTTTCAGTTATAACGAACAGTATGAAATGTTCCTAAAATAAACTTGTGTGATTGTAAATGTGTATGTTACCTTTACTAATGTCAGATGGGATTGTGTTGATTTCTCCATTAATCATTTTTTGATGAAGTTGCTTTATGTTGAATGGCTCTACGGTGAAGGGAAGAGTACCGGTCATCATGGCAAACATACTCACACCCCTACACACACACACACACACACACACACACACACACAATGAGACAATATTAGTGATAATGCTTAATGCATAATGCAATAGAGTCAATGTCAGAGGTGGAGATGACAACACTGAACACTGCATGTAAAAAAAAACAACGCCCATGTTATTATTGTAACGAAATATTTTGCATGGTATCAGGGTATTCACGTAGATTTCCGTTTCATACCAGAACTTCCCAGACTGGAAATAACTGAAACGCTCTACTATTACATTTTTGAATAATTGAGTAAAACTTTATATTAACCTTTGATAAGTGAAGAAATAAAAAAATCAGAGTTTTTGAACTTCCGATACATTTTTATAGTATGGAAAAGCCTGAACTGACTAAGAATCATAGCAGATCTCTCTTTTTGATTTAAGAAATGTACACCTGTTATAGCATGCTGATTGTATTTGCCAACAGCTGTATTTTACTCATGCTACATTTTATATTGTTCTTTTCCCCCACTATACACATATAGAACGGTACTCACACAGACCATACGTCCACTTTAGGGCCATACTTCCTGTGGGCAAGAAGCTCTGGGGCAGCGTATGCAGGACTTCCACACTGAGTGTTCAGCAGCTCCGGGGAGAGAGAGTCTAACTTCAGAGTGTTACTAAGACCAAAGTCTGTACACACACACACACACACACACACACACACACACACACACAAAGAGAGAGAGAGAGAGAGAGAGAGAGAGAGAGAGATCTTTCCATTCTTGCTAATTCATTTACTAAGCAAAGACAAGAGAGAGTATTTTTTATATTGCAGTTGCTACATCACAGGTAATATGTATGTTTATTGTGTTTATATTAGGGCTAATATGAGCATGGACTCGTTTTGCTTTTAACCACGCTGCCTGATTAATTATCTCACTGGATCTCACTTGAGCAGTTGTATGAGTGTGGGTTTGCATTAGTCTTTAACCTATAATGATCAGTTCCAAATATTAACAATCCACTTATAATATATCAGATGCATAAAAGTCTGCTAATCCACCAAGCTAATACACAATAAACACTCACCAACTATCTTAATATTGTTGTGTTCATCCAGGAGAAAGTTCTCAATCTTCAGATCCCTGCAAACAGAGAGGAAGCAAGTCAAACAAATCTACCTCTCTATTTAATTTCAAACAATGCTCAGCTAAAGTGTCCTTCGCAGCAATCTATGTACATGTTTCACACGACTAGCTTTAATAAATACTTAAAATATAACCACTAAAATACTTCAGAAATCTTTTTTTTTTTTTTTTTTTTTTAGCGTGAATCCATTTAGCATCTCATGTTCGAAACCTGCTTTTCCACAAACCATCCATTATATGTTATTTTATTCATGTCCTGCAACAACCTCACTCAACTCTGTTTCCTGAACACGTTCACCTCTATAAAATGTTTGGAACAATTTGGAATATAATCCTCAATGGGAAGTTGCATCGGCCAAATTTCTTGATGATCATGAGAAGAACAAAAGCAAGTTCTATCTTTCTTTTTTCTTTATTTGCAGTGATACTTACTGATGACTGATGAAAGCACAAACCTGTTAACTAAACTGTAGACTGGAAGTAAATTTTTAATAATAATTTAAAAAAAAATAAATTATTAGAAAGTCTTTAATGTTCTCATGTCATCACCATGGATGCTAGTTAACCATATTTTTGCATTTGCTAACAAACAAACAATTACTTAATGATATATATATATATATATATATATATATATATATATATATATATATATATATATATATATATATATACACACATACATACATACATACATATATACAGTATATATACACATATATGATTAAGTAATTGTTGGCATGTTAGTTTATTATGGGCAACTCCCAGAGCCAACCTACCCTACTGAACAAATAAACAAAACTCAGTTTGGTACTAACCCTCACTTCCATTACCTGTGCACTATACCGTGCATATGTAGATGATCAACAGCGGACAGGATCTGCCGTGTGTACCGGCGGACCTCCCTCTCCTCCAGGCGTTTGCGTTCACAGATTCTGTCCATCAGGTCTCCTCCGGCGCACAGCTCCATGGCCATGTAGTAGCAGTTCTCAGTCTCCAGGGTCTCCAGCAGAAGAACGATGTTGGGGTGACGGATCATCTGGTGGATCCTCGGCTCACGTTTCATATTTTTCAACACGTACGCGTCCTGCCGTGCCTTCTTCTTATCGATTACTTTAATGGCCACCTGATTAATCGGGAATGTAGCATCAATCAAATGAACAAATTGTACATATAATCTCTTCTGATTGGAAGACGCAAACATGAGTGTGTGTATATGAAGATCTAGGTGTTATCTGTTTAGGAGACTGGTAACTCCTATTAATTTATTTCTACATTTATTTCCAACTCTTTTCATTAGTTGATCTTTGCCTATAGTGTAAAACACTTTGAGCTGTATTTTTGAGTTTAAAGTTTATATAACTTTTAGCTTCTTTAACAGATCTATGGCTGGATTGGATTCTGCCACACTTGTAAAAAGCTTTGGAGAAAAGCATCTGCCAAAGAAATGCATGTAAATGTAAATCAAAGTGTGAAAGTAGAGTTCACATAGACATTGGCGGCAAGCACAAACACAGACTCATAATTGAACAAACAGATCTTGTCCAGGGCAAACCACCCCTCCACAGCCTCAACAGATTCAGTCCAAATGTTTAAATGTTAAATTGTGATGAATCTACCATCCTGTTATCCATCTGTGTCACTGTTTGTGTGATACTAATGAAGGGCATTGAGCAGCGATGGAGAAAGAGGCCCACATGGAAGGACTGAGTTGATCCATGCTATTTAATCAGACTCTTGGTCATTGCTATAGTAACTTCAGAAGCTAAACAAAGTGGTCAGGACGGACTCAGTGACCCGAACTAGAGGTGGTCACACAGACATACACATACACGCGTACACACACGGATAAAGCTGACCGGATTCAGTGACCCTTGAAAGAGTTGATCACCAAGGTGAGGAAACATAGCGTTCTCATTTGTGTTTCACACACACACACACACACACACACACACATGATTAGTGCTGTTCAACAGTACCATTAAAATTATATTTCTGATTTTGAAATGCAATTCATATATTCTGTATGGAATGCCAATCTCGAATAGATTGCAGTTTAGTAAACTGTCTGAATTTTCCAATTGACTAGGTTGCAAACTAATGAGCATAAATCACAGATCTTCTCTAAGCTAATTTATCTCCCTTTATCATATAAACTACTGCAACCATACTACTACCATTCCGTAAAATACACCATTAATTTACAGTCCGAATCCTGTTTAGTTATTGTTTTATGTTTTTCTTTTCCTTTTAAATGTATATCCTGCAATTTTGACAGAAGATGGTTGAAGCTAGCTATTTGGAAACTCAAAATTCAAACGAAAACAATTTAAGGTTAAGCGACACCACCAAAACACATGCACAGACACTTGCACTGTGCATGCGCCTAGACTTGAACCCCTGAATGCTCTTAATCTTTTGGTAAATCACCCTGCAGCTCTCGCCTGGTTTCCCACTGAAGCGAAGCAGGGTTGAGACTGGCCAGTACCTGGATGGGTGACCTCCTGGGGAAAACTAAGACATTCAGGAAGTTGGCCCCCCATTAGGGAGGCCAGCAGGAGGGGCTCACCCTGTGGTTTTGCGTGAGGCCTAATGCCCCTGTATAGTGACGGGGACACTATACTGTAAAAACAGCACCGTCTTTCAGATGAGACGTTAAATCAAAGTCCTGACGCTCTGTGGTCATTACAAATACCAGGACACTTATCGTAAAGAGTAGGGGTGTAACTCCAGTGTCCTGGCGAAATTCCCCCATTGGCCCTTATCTATCATGACCCTCAAATAATCCCCATCTCTGAATTGGCTACATCACTCTCTCCTCTTCACCAACAGCTGGTGTGTGGTGGGTGTTCAGGCGCACTATGGCTGCCATCACTTCATCCAGGTGGATGCTACACACCCTGAGTGCCTAGAAAAGCACTCTATAAATCCAAGGAATTATTATCAACCATGCTGTTATCCATTTATGTACCTGTAGATGTGGGAAAATAATACTATATAAGTTCCGTCATCCATAATTAGTTTTGACAATCAGATAACAGGCAAAGAAAGAACCATTTCACCAAGAAATCCACATTTTATAAATATGCAAAAAAAAAAAAAATTCAAGCAGTCATTCGTACTCTCGCCCATCTTCTTCTTCTGATAGTAAAGCTGCATTTGCATACCAGAACACGATTGGATCTTATATTTATGACACAATAACACTTAAAAAATGTAAAAAGAATAACATCGTGTCTTTAACACAAACTACAGTAATGTGACTTCCAGAGAACCACTTCTAGACATTTTGAGCTTAATCGTGTGGCGTTTTAAACAACTGCATAATAGGTGCGTATGTATTTTGTTGAATTATAATTGGCCATTAAAATTGAATTTGACTCCAAATTAAATTCACAGAAAGCCATCAGTGTGGTGTATTTCTGAAAAGTCAACTCCATACAATATTTGTTGCAATATAGTATAAAAAAATATCTGGATTCATCACTAAGAGCTGCTTTTATTATATCTCCTAACCCGAACAAATGCACCAAATTATCTATCACGTAATATTAATACAATATTCATTGACTGTCCTATTTTCCACTTCACTTTCCTTATATGGCTTGTGTTTCCTGTTCTTGTTTCCTGCTCATCACGGCAGGTAATTAGTCACACACGTCCCTCATTTCCACTTGATATCCTGTCTCTTTATATCGTCTTGTTTTCACTGAGCATTTCCACATTTTTTTTTTTTGATTATATAAATGTTCTCATCACCACAGATTAGTAATTTGATCGAATCATTGGGTCAAAGGTGAAAAGGGGTTTTGAAAGAGCAAAAAAGGACAAATGTAAAATATATTCATTTCATGGCTTTTAATTGGACATTAGAATGTTTTGTATAGATTTGTATTCATTTGATTTAATATTAATACATTTTACATGAGACTAACGGGAATTCTGATCATTACTGTGGAAAAGAAAGCATATTTTATTTATCTCTACCTTCAGTTGTTGTAGTAATAACTCCTGCTTCGTCTTGTGTTTATCTCTAAGAAGTCAAAGTGAAGAATGTACATTTTTTTAATTTCCTTTTTGTTTTGTTTTGTTTTTAATTTAGCAATCCTCATACTTTTTATACCATAGTGTCAAAAAAAGTATACTATTGATTTTAATATTAAACGGTGCTGTTATATTGTATAACAGTGCAAGTACTTTTCATCTTTGACCATATATGAGGCTTGATGGGAGACTATCACACACACCGTAAACTGAGAGACAGCATAAAAAATGGATGACAGTCCTTCAACATAGCATTGACTGGCACGTTCTAGCATGTGATGCTATTTCATTGACTGACAGCAGTGTGTGTGTGTGTCTGTCTGTCTCACCTTCTCTCCCGTGCTGATGTGCATTCCCTCCATCACCTTAGCAAAAGAGCCCTTGTTGATCATTTTGCCCACCAGGTAGCTGCCCACGCGTTTAGTATGTGGGAAGTTTCTCACCAAGTCTCTGGGCACTTTCCTCAAACCCGCTGGGACTGCCCGCTCCACCTGCTCCAGCTCCCCAGAGTCACATGTCACACCGTCTAGAGATGACTTGACGGGAGTGGGCATGGTGCCACCTGCTCCTGTCTGTTCCCGGCTACTGAGATGATGAAGTGAGTTGGAGAAAGGAGGAGAGGAACAACAGGCATGTGTGATGGACGGGCAGAAACCTGGCGTGATCTGGACTTCCTCTGAGTTCTTGCATTCCTCTGTTGATGTTAGTTATCCATTCCTTTGTGAATTCACTCATAAATGATAATGTGATGTCTTCTGCATGAAGCACTGTCTTCTCAGTACGCTTTAATGTTGAGTATCACTACTTCTGGTTTGCTCCAGGTCTCATTATCTCTCTCTCTCTCTCTCTCTCTCTCTCTCTCTGTCCTTCGTCTCACAGCGCTTTACTTGTGTCCCTCCAGGAGAAGGTTCCTCTGTCAGTCTGGTTGCTTCATGCACTCCTAATGTGTGTGTGTGTGTGTCTGTGTGTGTGTGTGTGTGTGTGTGTGTGTGTGTGGTGGATAATTAACTGTATCTGGTCTCAGGTGCAGTCAGCCAGTGAAGAGAGGACATACAATACCATAATAACCACTGATAGCACACACACACACACACACACACACACACACACACACACACACACACACACACACACACAGATACCCTTAAACCAACACACAATGTTCACACACATTGTCAGAGACAGCTGGCACAATCCTTTACATTCTGATAAAAATGAACTTCACCTCTCTTTCAACTTTCACCTTCCAGCACTTGTCTTGTTTTTCAGTTGCTGCTGCTTCCTCTCTCTCTCTCTCTCTCTCTTTCTCTCTCTCTCTCTCTCCCTCAGTAGGGGCTACACTGACTTTGAAGTTGAGCTCACCAGATTTGACACGCTGAACCCTAAAGTGTTTTGATCTGAGACGTTTTAAGTGCACATGAGGCACAGCTCACTAACTTCTGCTCGCTGCTGCAGCCAACAACAGCAACAGTTCTCGGTTCTCGAATGCTCTTCAGTGAAGCATAACCACTTAGAATGACAAAAAGCAAACACAGTTGCACTCTGCCGGTCAAGATAAAAATATTAAGCACCCCTAAGCTCAGAAAATGTTCCTTTTCGATGGCTGATACTGGGAATATACTATGTTGTTTGGGTGAAATTTCTTACCACAGTGCTACAATTATATATATATATATATATATATATATATATATATATATATATATATATATATATATTTCCAATTAGAAACAGAAAATATTTGATCAGTATTTTCAGTATTACATGATCTCATAAAATAGGCGCTGTTCAATATGCCAATTAAATACTAGCAACCTAATTAGCTTGAAAAAAAAATCAGGATATTATATATCTTATTAAATCTACAGGGTGTCCCAAAAGTCTCCATACCATATGGGAGTATCTTTGCCAGCTCCACGTCGCCGTCGGTTGTGCCTTCATCAGTGGATGTTCGTGGACGTCCGCTTCTCGGTTGTTCTGCAACACTTCCAGTCTTTTTGAAATTGTTAATCAGTTTGCAAAAATAATATAATAATATAATATAAAGTGTGAAACTTTTTGGAAGACGTTTTGCTAAAAAGAATTAATTTCCCCCATGTACGGAGACTTTTGTGACACCCTGTAGTATAATATAATCTATTGTACTACATACTGGTATGGGAAGAATTATGAGTCTAACCTAAAGGGACTCTAAATGGACCCAACCCTCTTCTAGATGATGCCTAGATAGATTTAGTTAGATTTTAATTATTGCAGTATCTAGCCATACAGTAAAAGGCAAACAGTACTAAATATATTGAAAATGTACTGCATGAGCATACTGTAAATAGGAGCTGAGCATATGGTGGATTTTTTTTTTTTCAATCACTGCACAATTTACTATTCTACTGAGATTACTTTTAATAGTTTAAAAATACAAGTCCAGGAGGACTTCAAGATTATGTGAAAAAATATTAAATGAAAATATGCATATAAATGTCCAACATCCATCCTGGACATACTTACAGAAGCTTATTGGAAAATGAAAGACGTGGGGCTTTGGCTTAAACTGTCTGCCAGTGTTATTGTGAAACTAAACTAAACTGCTTTTGTCTCGTTTGGTCTGAGTCCTTGGAAAATCTATACTTTTGTTGAGTTTGGCCGTTGATTTCAAGGCCAGCGAGTTTAAAAAGCTCACTAGAAACCAATTTAGTTAATAGCCCATTCAATGTTTGCTGCTTAATTATGAAGATTTTAGAGATGATTAAATGATTCAAAGAATTTAAAGCTATCATATATCACTTGTTTGATTTTTATATAGACCATGTTAGGAAAAATGGATAATTCTTTGTGCTCTGGTCCAGTGCTGCTGTATTTGCCATGAGGTTCATTAGAGAGAAGAAGAAGCAAGTTGACTGTTTTATTTATCCATCCATCCATCCATCTTCTACCGCTTACTCCTTTTCAGGGTCACGGGGTACCTGGAAACATCCCAGGGAGCATCGGGCACAAGGCGGTGTACACCCTGGACAGGGTTCCAGTCCATCGCAGGGCACAATCACATACACACTCACACACCCATTCATACACTACGGACACTTTAGACACACCAATCAGCCTACCATGCATGTCTTTGGACTGGGGGAGGAAACCAGAGTACCCGGAGGAAACCCCCGCAGCACGGGGAGAACATGCATACTCCGCACACACATGTCCCTGGCGGGACTCAAACCCCGGACCCTGGAGGTGTGAGGCGAACGTGCTAACCACTGCAACCTGTTTTATTTATTTATTTGTTTATTTGTTTATTTATTTATCTATTTATTTATTTATTTATTTTGACATTGTAAACATTAACACGCAAAATATAGCGAATTTGAAACACTTCCTTGTTCCTTTTAGTTCCACATCTCCTCTTAGGGACACGCGACACGTCTTTTTTACGGTACCAAGAATTTCCACAGAGGTCGGACGTAAAGCTTTTCATTTTAAAGCACCTTGTGACTGGAATAAACTTCCACCCTTGTTAAGACCTATTACCACTTTTTGTTGTTTTAAGTCCTCGTTATTCCAATATCTTAATACACCATGTTCATGCTATAGGTGTGAGCAAGTGTAGCTACTTTGCCTGGTCTATGTGCTGCTTAAGTCTGATTTCATCCTGTTATGATTGCACCTTTACTATCCATATGTGGTTAACTGTACCCTGTTGTATGGTGAACTGATCTTTTTTTCTTGCTCTTTACTTGCATGCATTGTTCTGTTGTGCATAGGATAAATGTACGGACTTGTTTATGTCTTACTTTTCATTTTAAGGTCATTGTAATTGTCCTAACTTTTTGTTCCGTTTGTTATTTTGGGTGGGGGGTTGAAGAAGCTGAATGAGCTAATTGTATATTCATATTTGTTTTGTGTTAGTTTTGTCTTGTCTGTGTACATGTATTTTTTGTATTTGTGTCTTTTGGTCCCAGTTGAAAACGAGATGCTGCATCTCAAGAGGCTATTCGACAACAAATTGAAATAAATAGCGAAATGTATCATTTGATGGTGGAGCCATGCTGGTACAGCTCCAAGGTCCAGGGTTTGACCCTGAGCTCTGGTTACTGTGCACTGTCTCATGTTCTCTCCGTGTCCATGTGGACTTCCTACGGTTACTTGGGTTTCCTCCCATTTCCCAAAAACCTACTGATAAGTGGATTGGTAACACCTTTCAGGACGGTGGTGGCTTAGCGGTTAATGCTCTGGGTTATTGATCAGAAAGTTGGGGGTTCAAGACTTGGTGCTGCCAAGCTGCCACTGTTGGGCCCTTTAGCAAGGCACTTAACTATCTCTGCTCTCATGGCTAACCCTGTGTTCTGACCCCAACTTCCTGGCATGCTGGGGTATGCAAAGGAAAGAATTTCACTGTGATGTGACCAATAAAGTCTCATTATCCTTATATAGGTAATAAAAACACTACACTGCTGAACTGAGTGTAAAAATATAGCATTCTTGTTGAAAAAAAAAATCACTATTCATTTCAGTTTCATTTTATTTATATAGCGCTGGGGGCACGGTGGCTTAGTGTTCAGCTCGTTTGCTTCACACTTTCAGAGTTGGGGGTTCAAATATCATCTCCACCCTGTGTGTGCGGAGTTTGCGTATTCACTGGGTGCTTCATGGTTTCCTCCAGGTACTCCGGTTTCCTTGAACCTGTCCAAAGGCATGCGTTGTAGGCTAATTGGCATTTACAATTTGTCCGTAGTGTGTGAACGAGTGCCTGTGATTGTGCTCTGCGATGGGTCGGCACCCCATCTAGGGTGTCGACCACCTTGTGCCCAAAGTTCCCTGGGATAGTCTAGAGGCTTCCCCATGACCCTGTGTAGGATAAGTAGTATGGAAAATGGATGGATGGGATGGATGAATAGTGCTTGAAACAATACACATTGTCACAAAGCAGCTTTACAGAAATCGCAGTGGCAAGGAAAAACTCCCTGAGACAACCTTAAGAGGAAACAGACTCAAAAGGAGACTTCTTCTGGTGTTGCAAGGATGTTGAGTATGAGCAGATTGTGAAAGAGTCCTGGGATGAGCACAGGACAGTTGTTATGATTACATCAGCAGTTCTGGTGAGATTATTTACTGCAACAAGGTTGAGTTTTGGGCTATAAACTGTTTTTGGGAAGCACAAATCTTTAGGACATCCATGTGGGATCAGTCCCAAGACCAGACATCAAGATGAATTGGGCAAGTCTGGAGGGTGAGAGGAGATACAGCTGTAGGTGTGTCAGAATCTGGCACTGGCATCACACACACACACACACACACACACACACACACACACACACACACACACACACACACACACACACACACACACCTCCCTTGTGTTGCTGGTGGCCACTCATCTGATGCAGTTGATGCATACTTCCGAGATTTGAGTAGAAGTCAGAAAGGGCATGTTCAAAACAGTTAAGGAATGCAGGGTATGAGATCAAGATGCAAGGAATAGTTTATATGTGCATAGCACTCTAAGGGGTGTGCTAGGGGTCACATTACTCTTTCTTCATTATTTATTCACTTCATTCAGCTACTGCGGAATAGTAGACATAAATACACAAAGATGATCATTTTATTGTTCTTTTTAAACCATACAGGTTTTTATTAATGCTCTCGCAAACAGTACGTACATTTAATATGTTAACAGAGGAGACACTTATTTAGCATTTTGGGAAGCAGTCTCTAGTGTCAGTGCTTTATAACAGTCAGAGGTAAAGCTGTAACTTTAAGTTTTCCTGAATGGTAAAGTTTAGGAAGAGAGCTTTGCAGTTTGTGGTTTCTCTATATCATGGCAAGCTGCATTTTTTAAAAATCTTATCAAATTCAAGAGAGAGAGAGAGAGAAATAAAGGAACGATTGCTGCTAGCTGTCATACCTATGTGCCATAAATTAAGTGACAACTATTAATGGATAAAGACGCACGGTGGCTTAGTGGTTAGCACGTTTGCTTCACACCTCCAGGGTCGGGGGTTCGATTCCTGCCATTGCCCTGTGTGTGCGGAGTTTGCATGTTCTCCCCGTGCTGCGGGGGTTTCCTCTGGGTACTCCGGTTTCCTCCCCCAGTCCAAAGACTTGCATGGTAGGCTGATTGGCATGTCTAAAGTGTCAGTTGTATGTGATTGTGCCCTGCGATGGACTGGCACCCTGTCCAGGGTGTACCCCGCCTTGTGCCTGATGCTCCCTGGGATAGGCTCCAGGTTCCCCGTGACCCAGTAAGGATAAGCGGTATAGAAAATGGTTGGATGGATGGATGGATATAAATGGATAAAACATACCACTTATCGTACTTTAATAAATAAAAAATTGTACGCATTGGCAAATTGCTGTGGTATGAGAGAATAAAACACTTTGGGATGTGCTGTTTATTGGAAAAATTCAACTTCGCATCCATCACACCACCCTGTTGATTATTTTCCTATGACAATACGCCCCCAAGTGATTTTTTTTTTCCCTTACTCAACATCAAGAAGCAACATCATAATGCTCAAGCATTCTGGTGTTTTTATATGAACAGATTCAGTGTAAATGGACGGGAAAAACTGTGTTTATGTGAGGGGAAACTCATCTCAATGTCCTCTGCACTGCCTCAACTTCACCCAACTTTTATATCTATGGCTCAAATGAGGGAATGAAGGAAAGCCAGCATTCACATGCGTGCACACACACACACACACACACACACACCAAAAACGTCTTGCGTTCATCCCCAAAAATGTGTTCCAGCCCGGAGGCTTTGGCATAACACCATGCGGTCAAATTAATAGTCCCGAAAAACCCCTGGTCCTCTTCCTGCTCTGTAAGAAATGAATCCCCAGCAATCCATTAAGGCATATTTTAACACCAAATAACTTCATAAAACCTTGGAGGACCTCCTGCATGTGCACACACACACACACACACACACACACACACACACACACACACTTCTATGAAAATCGTTACAAAGGACTCTGTACACTGTACAACTTTTTTTTGTGTTTTTTTATTTTTAAAATAAATAAATTATTATTGTGCTGCGTTAAAAAGATAATATTAGTTTCTCTAGCTTTTGGTCAAGATTTGATCATGCGTATGGTCAGAAAATCTGTTTCTTCTCTTTCAGTGCATTTTTGTGTGCTAATGTGTCTAGGTGAATAGAAATGATTTGATGCCATGCACCAGTCAGCATCATGTTCCAGGTTTCTGCATTTGTGCCAATGAAGAATAATGAGTCTTCTGTCATATAAATGGTGTAACACATGGGAGCCACAGGCAGCAGGATGGAGGTGCAAAGGCTCTTTATTAGGGCTTATCCAACATGTCAGAGGTCAAGGCTGGGGTCAAAGTGCAGGCAGGCATCTAGGGAAAATCCATATTCATCCTCCATGGCGCAAACACAACTTCGGACAACTTAAAATATTAAAAGCACCGAGGACCGCTTTCTAGCGTATGATTAAGTTTGTCTGATGTAAATCAGGGTGACATTAATATTTTTGTTTCATCCAGTTGGGTTTTAATACTGCACAAATGGAAAAGAAAACCTCGGTAGTGTCAGGACTTGAAATGTACTTGCAAAAGATGTTTAGTCGGGTCAGATCAGGATTAACTTGTGTTCTCGCTACAAATGAATATTATTTAAGGACTAAAACACTGCTATAGGGGATTAATCCATTACTGTTACCATCCCAAAGCTGATTATTGGGCTATACAACGGATATGAGAAGTCTACACACCCCTGTTAAATTGACAGGTTTTTGTGATGTAAAAAATGAAACCAATATAAATCATGTCAGAACTTTTCCCACCCTTAATGTGAAATTATAACATATAAAATTGAGTGAAAAACAATCAGAAAAAAATTTAGGGGAAAATAGGAAAAATAAAAAAGTTACAATAACCTGGTTGTACTGGGGATGTGGCTGTGTTCAGAATGAACCAATCGCATTCAATCCCATGTCCAAAAGTAATTATCATTCAGAAATGATTCTGATTAATCCCAAATGAAGATCAGCTGTTTCTGTAGGATTTTCTTCACATCTTGGTTTCATCTGACTGCTTAAGGTATCTCACTTATCAAAAGGTATCGATCCGGAGAGGGGTATAAAAGAATTTCCAAAACATTAGATGTACTGTGGAACACCATCACCAACAAGTGAGGAAAATGGGGCACAAAAGTGACATCACCAAGAACAGGACGTCCCTCCACATTTTACAAAAGGACAAGACAAAATCTTACCAGGGAGGCTGCCAGGAAACCAACAGCAACATAAAAGTAGCTGCAGCAATATCTGACAATTACTGATTACTCTCTGCATGAGACAACAATCTCGTATTGTTCACGTCTGGGCTATGAGGTAAGGTGGCTAGACGGAAGCCCTTTCTCACAAAAAACATCCAAGCCTGACTAAATAGACTCAGATCATGTGGCAAAATGTGTTATGGTCTGATGAGACCAATTCCAAAAGGTATGTATCTTTCACTTCATTTAAAGTTGTGGAACATCCATGAGACAAGTTAGTTCCTGTTATCACTGACTACATTTACACAATATTGTGTAAGGTAATATTAACTGACAATATTCTGATTAAGGTGTTTACATGAGTCGCTTTTAGAATATTCCTTTCATGTTCCCATTTTACATGTTATAGAACATAGATCAATTAACATGTCATTACCTCCCCACGCCACACCGTGCGACGTTCCCTACAGAATTTCACGTATCGACATACAGTTCGTCTTCGTTATGGTACCGTATACGGTTTTTGGTGTTTCATTTTGAATTTTATGAAAGCTTCGAGTGCAGTTAATTATTTGTCATGCTGTACGTGCAAATAGACGACTGCGTGAAGCCCTGGGCTGCGTCCCAAACCGTGTACTTACCTACATGTATTTCTCCTACTATGTAGTAGGTAAGTACACGGTTTAGGACGCAGCCGTGCTCTCTTGTTTTCCGTCAAACGGTTGAGCACTGCCGTGTGTGAACATGTCCTGTCTCAAAATGCAGTGAAAACTCCCACACGACGTTAATAACGTGATGAAGGTGTGTACATGTCTGTAACGCACGTCAATAATGCGACTAAAACAGGAATACTCCACACGTCTTAATTCCATTTGTGTTTACTTCGAGTATGACTTTAGACGGATTAAGGTCCTCAATAATCACTGTTTACATGCTAGCGTCTTAATCAGAGTATCATCTTAATCGGGTTAATATCGGATTGTTGTTGTCCATGTAAACGTACCGACTTGCAATATAACAGCTTTAAACAATTGTCGTCTCTTGTTTTACTCAGCCTCTCTTTTTAACTGTCTATTGAAGTTAATAAAACAAAAAACCGAGAAACTGTGAAAACGTACTGACTGTTACAAAACACTGACACTGGAGACTGCTTCCGTAAAAGTTAAATAAAGATCGGAAATTACAATCAGTATCACTATATCGATGATTATACTTTTTTTGTTAAATAAGAACACGTTTGATTAATCCATTTATTATGCAGAGTGTCCACAGTACAAGTTCTTTGAAAGTTGTTACTAGATAATATTAGAATGATTGCATTAATATAAAGCTGAGATTTGAAGTACTGTCAGAACTGCTGTTATGGGATTTTTTTTTTTCCAGCTCAAACAAACAATCTCCAGTTTCATTTCTATTGAACATTTCTACTGAACATTTCTGCTGAATATTCCTACTGAACATTCCTGCTGTTATGTGATATTTTTGACGCTGAATATGATGGACACAAAGGTAAAACTGTTCTGACCTGTTGGATGTTGGTGGTCTCCAGCCTGGGGCGCAATAAAACCCGACATGCTACACAGCAGACTCACACTGCCCTCTAGGGGTGAGCATAAGTCAGTGCAACTTCAGAGGTTGTGAGATTTGGTCATCCTGTCTAAATGTATGTCAGAGAGGGTAAGTGTGAATGTGGTGTACCTGATTTAAATCTCCTTTCCAACATAGTAGCTCTCTGGGCCATCTCCAGATTTTTTTTTTTGTGCACTCACGCAACCCTTAGCCCTGCATGTCTTCAAGTAGCCGTACACACACAAACACACACACACAGGTGCACTAACACATACACACAAAACTTCTCACTATGAAGTCATCTGGAAGCCACACAGTTTCACAGCTTCCATCACACGGCTGTCCAGAGGGTTACTGAGATCTGGCTGCCTTGTACATCTGTAGAGGGAACCAAGTTTCAACCTTAATTACAAACAAACGTGTTGAGTGGGGCTAATGCAGACATTCCACACACACACACGCGCGCACACACACACACACACACACTCTGCAAGGTGATGACAGCAGTGAAGTGAAGCAGTTGTTTCCTGAGCACTGTGGCCAGATGTGTCACACACACAGCCTCTCTCTCTCTCTCTCTCTCTCTCTCTCTCTCTCTCTCTCTCTCTCTCTGGTGTATTGCAGTGCATAGTAATACTCCCTTCACATGGTTCTCAAATGGTCCTATAAAGCGACAGCAGTTAGCCTGATCTACTTTAATATCTTCCTAATGTTGTAATGTTAGTCTTTTGTAAAAAAAAACGTGCAAACCATGTAACTAAAAGTTAGCTGTTATTGATTTTAAAATGCAAATCGTTGATGTTATAGGTATAGCAATTCTCTCTTAAAAGACACAAAATGACAACAGACTTTGACAAAAGTTGTTTTATGTTTCCTATTATATAACCCATAGTTATATTGACCTGTACTAGTAATCCCAAATATTTTCCTATTTACTTTATGTTTTATATGGATGTACATGGATGGTATTCGAGATTAAAAAAAAAAAAAAAACTGTCTCCAAAACACGTCTCATGAATATTTGTCTTAAAATCATGAAGATACAGGTCAAGACTTTGACCATGAAATGGCTGTTGGTATCAGATGGGCTAGTCTGAGTATTTCAGAAACTGCTGATCATGACAATCTCCATCATTTTACACACAATACTGAGAAAACCCAAAAAAGCATCCAGTGAGCCACAGTTCTGTGGGCGGAAACAACGCAGAGGTCAGAGGAAAATGGCCAGACTGGTTCAAGCTGACAGGAAGGCTACAGTAACTCAAATAAGCACTCTTTACATCCTTGGTGAACAGAAAAGCATCTCAGAATGCACAACACACTAAACCTTCGAACTGCAGAAGACTTCGTCGGGTTCCACTCCTATCAGCTAGTTTGGGAGTGGGCACAGTCTCACTGAGAGATGAACATTGCTTTGCCTTTTCCAATCTTCACCTGTACAGAACCTGTGATTGGTTGATAGGATAATTACCTGAAGGAGCAGGTGTACAGGTGTTTCTAATAAAGTGAAAATTAATTATGTACTAAATGACACATTAATTCAGAGCCATTCAAGTTATTTATCCAAAATATGACTCATTTACCTCTAGTTCTCTTCTAGTGTTTGACTAGTCATACATTATCATGATCATTGTCGATCAGGCTTTCTCTGTGGCCAGACCCAAACTTTGGAATAGTCTCCCCTTTCATGTGAGGGCTGCTTCACCATGATCTATTTTTAAATCTACCCATAAATCATATTTTTATTCTTTAGCCTTTGGAGATGTCTGAATGATGACGCTATTGTTTTTATTGTTTTAGCTTTTTCTCTTGTATAGCACTTTGGATCAACTTACATTGTGTTTAAATGTGCTTTATAAATAAATGCTGATTTGATTGATTGATTGATTGATTGATTGATTGATTGATTAGACAGCTTATAAATGTGTTTTGTTGTTGTTGTTGTTGTTGTTGCTGTCATATATATAAAAAATATTACGAAAATCACAATAGTATTTAAAAAGTGAAATTCATCCTGACAACCCTAATGGAAAAACATTACGCCTAGAATTTTTCTGATGGGTGAAAATGATATTTTTTTAAAAGCAGGAAGTGGTTATGCTGGAGGGACGAAAAAGATTATGTAGACCATAGAAATGGGGGGAAAAAAAGCAAGTCTCTACATTCAGCATAGTAAGTATTACAGTTGGCACATGATTAGAAACCTTGTTAGACCTGCACGTTGATTTAATTTTATTTTCCCGTATTTTCTTCTTGCTTGATTTCCCTTTTTATCGCTATGTAATGTTTAATCAATTATTAATCATTAATCATTTAATCGCATAACCATTTGAACATTTTTTTTCTCTGAAGCACTGTATAATAATTATTAGATACATTATTATTAATATTATTCTTATTTTTAAGATTGCACTATTATTTTCAGAAATAAATTGTATTATTATTATTATTATTAGTAGTAGTAGTAGTAGTAGTAGTAATAATAATAATAATAATAATAATAATAATAATAATAATAATAATAATAATAATAATAACTATAATAATAATAGTATGCATGAAGATAGTAAAAATGGAAAATTGACTTATCTTAAATATGGAATGTTAATTATGTAAAAATGTATAGAAATATGTATTTAAAATGATTTCTATATAGCCCAGTTATATATATATATATATATATATATATATATATATATATATATATATATATATATATATGTATATGTATGTATGTATATGTATGTATGTATATGCATATGTGTATATACCTGAATAAAAATTGATTTATAACTGCAGCCTCAATTATTATGAAAAAAAAAAAATCCTGATGTCTGGGATTTCATCTTCTTTTATCATGTCTATAGTCTAATTGGTTACAAATAAATTTTTGATGTTTTTAACAAAAGAAAATCCACCATCAGCAACAGACAGTATTCTTTCCTCTGTCACGAAAGGGTTCACTAACACGTCGAAAATGTTCATATCAAATGTTCTTGAGAA